>NC_142064.1:20184375-20520312 GCF_059756535.1 Pantherophis guttatus
AGACCAACATATCCGGAGGATACCAAGTTGGGAAAGAGGTGTATAAAAAGAGTACATTATGCCATTTCTGGAAAACACAATTTTTAAAAATATTTTAAAAAAAATAATAACAAGGTCTGCTTGTCACCAGCAGTGACCTACTACAAGTTTAAAGAAACTATAGGCCACAGTCAACACCCCAAATTAGAGATTTGGCAGCTCTAATCAGGAATTTGAAGATTATAGCAGCTGCATTGAGATTTTAGGGAACATCTTCTGCAGGGGTGGGCTGCTGGGGGTTCGGAGGGGTTCGGGAGAACCTCTAGCTAAGATTCTGTGCCATTTGGAGAACTCCCAAATCCCACTCCTGGCTGGTTCCGTCCACCCCACCCTGCCCCTCCCAGGAGTCCCCATGTGGCCCGTTTTGGATGCAGGTAAGTGCAGGGCGCATGTGGAAGCTCAGGGAGGATGAAAAACGGGCCTACCAGAAGTTTGGGAAGGCTGGAAACAGGCTTATTTCCGGCCTCTAGAGGGCCTCCGGAACCTGGGGTGGCTGTTTTCACTCTCCCGGAGGCTCGAGGAAAGCCTCCGGAGCCCAGGGAGGGCAAAAACGCCCCCCCCCACCATGGTGCAGGAGGCCAACTAGGCCATGCCCACCATGGCCATGCCCACCCAGCAACCAGACAGAGAACCCCTTGCTAAAATTTTTGAAGTCCACCCCTGATCTTCCGTATCTGTTTTTCACCCCCAGTTAGAACATCACTCCAGCTAGGTAGAACATCTGGATGGCACCCACCCATTTGAAAAAGGCTGGACTAGAACTTGATTTTGTCTAATTTAGTGTGTGTGTGTGGGGGAAACAGGGAACCTTCATGAAGTACTCATAAAGATCTGTATCTGATTTCTTCATTGGTGACATTTCTGAAACAATTTTTTAACACAATCCTGGAATTTAATCAATTATTTGCTGTATCTGGTTTATACCTTGCTTTAAAGAATCTGTTGGTTTGATGCAGTGGTGAAATCTAAAATTTGTTACTACCGGTTCTGTGGGCGTGGCTTGGTGGTGGGGTAATGTGACTGGGTGGGCGTGGCCAATTTTTTTTTCTTTTAAAACTATTTTTTTCTACAACCTCTTTGGCGAAGAGGTTGTAAAAAAATGCTTTCAAAAGGTTCTGATGATCCCAGCTGAGTTGCCTGATGGCAGAGGCTTTTTTAAAAAGCTTCTGCCGATCAGGGAACTCAGCTGGGATCGTCAGAGGCATTTAAAAGACAAAAAGGGTTTTTTTCTTTTAAAAGCTTTTGACAATCCCAGCTGAGCCGTGCGATCATCGGAGGCTTTTTATTTTTACTTTTAAAAGCATTTTTTGGCTGAAGAGGTTGTAGAAAAAAATGCTTTTAAAAGTAAAAAAAAAAGCCTCTGATGATTGTGCAGCTCAGCTGGGCATGGAGGGGGGGCAGGGATTTTTGCTACCGGTTCTCTGAACCACCCACCTCCATCGCTACCGGATCGGGCGATCCGGTCCGAACCAGGAGCATTTCACCCCTGGTTTGATGGTTCTAATTGGTGTTTGATTGTAAGTTGATTTGAGTAATGTAAATATTCATTTTCTAGGGCTTGCTAATGTACCATTCATTCAAAACTAATCAATAAATATTTCCTAACATGGCTGTGACATATGTATGATTATATTTTTCTAAAACATGAAATTGTATTTCCAAATAATTTCACCTATTGGCACCTTTTCCCCTCATTTAGTCTCCTGGGTATTATATAAAAAGCAAAACAAAACAAAATCCCTCTGCCCCCCCTTTTTTTGACAAGATAAGGTTTTGGACCATATCTACCCTGTTTCCCCCAAAATAAGACATCCCCTGATAATAAGCCCAATCGGGCTTTGGAGTGCATGGCAATAAGGCCAAGCGCTTATTTCAGGGTTCAAAAAAAATATAAGACAGGATCTTATTTTCGGGGAAACACGGTACAATTTTTATTATACTTTTGCATGAACGTTTGAAAAATTATGACCCAAAGCAACAGCAATAACAATATTTAGAGACACAAACAGAATGGAGACATCCGGACATTATATTTTCTAGTTTGTAGCTTATTAATAAATTTTCTTACTTTCTTCTAAAGGAATTTGTTTAAAATATGTAAGAACGATATTTTTAATTTTAATGAATTGCTAAGTTTTATTTAGAATTCTACTATTTGTGATTCACTGTTTGCAGAAGCCTGTGCATTCCAGAAGGCTTATTAATGAGGACTTTTATCTCTCTGCATCTTGTATCCCGGTTTGTTCGGCTAATATACAGTAGCAGGAAATGAGGCAGAATACTGCCAAATTGTTCCAGGATGTTTCACAAATCTCGCTGGCTTTTCAATATTATTTCTCTATTGTTTCCAGCTCAGTCTCAGACAAAGGAATCTACTATGGAATCTATGGACTCCTAAAACAGCAAGAAAAGAAGAGACCAGTAGAGGGCATAATACAATACCACGATATTCTTTAAGCACCAATAAATGGTACATGAGCAAGCTCTAGAAGATGAATATTTACATTATTCAAATCAACTTGCAATCAAACAAAACGAACAGATTCATTACAGCAAGGCATAAATAAGATACAGCAAATAATTGATCAAATTGCTTAAGCATCATATTGAAAGGCAAGTCATCCATAGGAAGAAGAATCACTAGGATGGGCTTTGTGACCGGGCCCACAGCAGAGGTGAGTTTCAGCAGGTTCTGACCGGTTCTGGACAACCAGTAGCGGAAATTTTGAGTGGTTCGGAGAACCGGTAAATACCACCTCTGACTGGCCCCGCCCCCATCTATTCCCGAGTCCCAGCTGATCGGGAGGGAATGGAGATTTTATTTATTTACTTATTTTTTAAATTTTTATACCACCCCCTCTCCTGAAGGACTCGGGGCGGTGAACAGCCAAAATTAAAAACACACAATACAAATATTAAAATACATTAAAACGAAATTAAATTTATCTTTGGCTTCCCCAATTTAAAACCCCTTACCCATAAAATTCCCCAATTAAAAGATTTTTAACCCAGCCCGGCTTGCTGAAATAAAAAAGTCTTCAGGGCCCGGCGGAAGGTACGGAGGTCCAGGATCAGTCATATCCCTGGGGGTAGCTCATTCCAGAGGGCGGGTGCCCCCACAGAGAAGGCTCTTCCCCGGGGGGTCGCCAGCCGACATTGCCTGACAGACGGCACCCTGAGGAGGCCCTCTCTGTGGGAGCGTGTTGGCCGGTGGGAGGTTATCGGAGGAAGAAGGTGGTCTCGTAAATAACTGGGTCCTAAGCCATGGAGTGCTTTGAAGATGAGAACCAATACCTTGAAGCGCACCCGGAAGACCACTGGAAGCCAATGCAGCTCACGCAGGAGAGGTGTCACGTGGGAGCACCATGTCGCCCCCATAAGTACCCGCGCGGCCGCATTCTGCACCAATTGGAGCCTCCGAGTGCTCCTCAAGGGGAGCCCCATGTAGAGAGCGTTGCAGTAGTCCAGGCGGGAAGTAACGAGGGCATGAGTGACCATGCATAAGGAGTCCCGATCCAGAAAGGGGCGCAACTGGCGTATCAGGCGAACCTGATAGAAAGCCCCCATGGCCACGGCCGTCATATGCTCTTCTAAAGACAGCCGTGCGTCCAGGAGGACACCCAAGTTATGCGCCCTCTCCGTGGGGGCCAATGTCTCGCCCCCAATAGTCAGCGATGGCACCAGCTGACTATATCGGGACGCCGGCAGCCACAGCCACTCAGTCTTGGAGGGGTTGAGTCGGAGCCTGTTCCTCCCCATCCAGACCCGCACGGCCTCCAGATTTTACAGTATCTCTCCCCTGCCACGCCCACCAAGCCATGCCACATCCACCAAGCCATGCCCTCAGAACAGGTAGTAAAAATTTTTGAATTGCACCACTGGCCTACAGGCCTGAGAAGCAATGATTTTCCAAACCATGAGGTTCTAAAATCAGATAATTTGCCTCGCAGTGCTATAATGGCTTCAAATAAATTATCCAGCTGCTGTTTCTTTTCACAATAGTCTGGTCCCTACTCACAAAACTGGCCATTGATTTCCATCTTCTGCTACTCCTCTTACTTAGTATCCATGGAGATTCTCCGTCATCCAGGTCATGGTTGTCCCAAAGGTGCTTTTTCAAGAGGCAACTGGACTTTCTGGTTTTTCTTTGAAGACGTTTCATTTCTTATCCAGAGCTGAAGAAGCTTCCTGGATAAGAAGTGAAATGTCTTCAAAGAAAAACCAGAAAGTCCAGTTGCCTCTTGAAAAAGCACCTTTGGGACTTTTACTTAGTAGTTTGCCAATCTGGTGGTCACATCTTAAGAGAAAAGCATATTGGGCAGGATATGCAAGGTATTCTTTATTTTTCTTTCCTACATAACAGGTAGTGCTTGACTTACAACAGTTCCTTTAGTGATCATTCAAAGTTACAATGGCACTGAAAAAAGTGACTTATGTCAATTTTTCACATTTATGACCATTGCAGCATCCCCATGGTCACATCAAAATTCAGATGCTTGGCAACTGACTCAGGATGGTTGCAATGTCCTGTGATCATTGCAAGATCACAGGACATTGCACAGGCGAGATCATCTGTGGTTCGGGGTGAAGTACCATCAGTACGCTGATGACACCCAGCTGTACATCTCCACCCCGGACCACACCAACGATGCCCTTGAAGTGATGTCCCGGTGCCTGGAGGCCGTGCGGATCTGGATGGGGAGGAATAGGCTCAGGCTCAACCCATCCAAGACTGAGTGGCTGTGGTTTCTGACGTCCCGATATAGTCAGCTGGTGCCATCACTGATTATTGGGGGCGAATCATTGGCCCCCATGGAGAGGGTTCGCAACTTGGGCATCCTCCTGGATTCATGGCTGTCTTTAGAAGAGCATTTGACGGCCGTGACCGGGAGGATTTTTCATCAGGTTTGCCTGATTCGCCAGTTGCGTCCCTTTCTGGATTGGGACTCCCTACAGTCACTCATGCCCTCGTCACCTCCAGCCTGGACTATTGTAATGCTCTCTACATGGGGTTCCCCTTGAGGAGCACCCAGAGGCTCCAACTGGCGCAGAGTGCGGCCGCACGGGTGGTAATGGGAGCGACATGGTGTTCCCATGTAACACCTCTCCTGCGCGAGCTGCACTGGCTCCCGGTGGTCTTCCGGGTGCGCTTCAAGGTTTTGGTTACCACCTTTAAAGCGCTCCATGGCTTAGGACCTGGTTATTTACAGGACCACCTACTACCACCAATAGCCTCCCACTGGCCAGTATGCTCTCATAGAGAGGGGCTCCTCCGGGTGCCATCGGCCAAACAATGTCGACTGGTGGCCCCTAGGGAGAGAGCCTTCTCTGTGGGGGCACCTACTATCTGGAACGAGCTCTCCCTGGAGATACGGAGGATCCCAGATCTGCGCACCTTCCGCCGCGCTCTTAAGGCCTTTTTATTCCACCAGGTGGGCCTGGCCTAATCTTTTCCCTCTTTTTAATTATGCAAATTTTAATCGGTTTTTTAAATGATTGGGGTTTTAATTTGTTTGGTCCAAATTGTTTAATTCGATTTTACTTTGTTTTTAAATTTTGTATCTATGTATTTTTACTGTTTGGCTGTTCACCGGCCTGAGTCCTTTGGGAGTAGGGCGGTATATAAATTAAATAAATAAATAAATAAATAAATAAATAAATAAATAAATAAATAAATAAATAAATAAATAAATAAATAAACAAATAAACAAATAAATAAATAAATAAATAAATCATGGTATCCCCTTTTGAGACTTTCTGACAAATAAAGTCAATGGGGAAGCCAGATTCACTTAACAACCATATTACGAAGTTAACAACACAATGGTTCACTTAACAACTGTGCTAACAACATTTGTAAAATGGGGCAAAGTTCACTTAACAAATGTCTCAGTTAGCAAAATAAATTTTGGGCTCAGTTGTGGTGGTAAGTCAAGGACTACCTGTATTAACTAGAGCCTAGTTCCTTTTTTTTTATTTTAAAGCATTGGAAAATTATTTTAAAGCATTATTTTAAAGCATTTTTATTTTAAAGCATTGTTTGGAATTTCATATAACATGTAGTTGAGCCAGTGGTGGGATTCAGCCGGTTCGGGGCAATTTGGGCAAACTGGTAGTTAAATTGCTGGCTGGCCCCGCCCCTTCCTACCCCGCCCCTTTCAAGAGTCACCACATGCCCCATTTTGGCTCTCAGGTAAATGCAGGGAGGCCTCCTAGGCCCAAAACGTTGTCCCCCTGTGACCCATTTTTGCTCCCAGGAGGCTTCAGAGAGGCCTCCTAGGCCCAAAATGAGGCATGGGGGTGCCCCCATGGCCCGAATTTGCTCCCAGGAGGGTGCAGGAGGCCGAGTGCTGCCTGTCACACTCCTGGCCACGCCCATCAAGCCACACTCACAGAACCGGTAGTAAAAAAATTTGAATCCCACCATTGAGTTGCGCCTTAAATATAGTATGGTAATTGATACTAATCCAAAACATGCTGAACTCAGAACTTGAAGAGGTCACCTCAGAACTTGAAGAGGTCACCTCTTATCTAATGAATTATGTTCCAGAGTGAATTTCCATAGTCTTTCTCTTAGAATTATTGGATACCTCATGGTCTTTTTTCTGGGGGCCCAAACTTTTCTAAATGAACTGCCATTTTGCAAAGTCTTCTCTACTATTGCAAATGCAAATATTTTACATTTATGGAATGTTTTGGCTACAACAATATTTACCTTTTACATTTTGTTCTTTCTATAAATCTTTTTAATGGCAGCTTTAAAAAAAATAAGTAAATGTTAGATGGCATTTCTATTACCTATTTATTTAATATCTCAAATTAAATAACCCTTCTGCACAATCTGATGGTTATGAAAATGTTGAGACAATGGCACCCTGCTAAGCTTGCAGTTCTTAGTCTATCCAGTTAAAAATGCAGAAAAGAGACTTCTGGAATCTTAAACAACAAATTTATTATCTTGTAAGCTTTAATAGATCAGATGCATAGGCAATGCTAAGGCCACACTTGGAATACATAGGCCTTGGTAAGGCCACACTTGAAATACTGCATGATGTAAAAAAGATGTTGAGACTCTAGAAAGAGTGCAGAGAAGAGCAGCAAAGATGATTAGGGGACTGAAGGCTAAAACCTAAAGAACGGTTGCTGGAACTGGGTATGTCTAGTTTAATGAAAAGAAGGACTAGGGGAAACATGATAGCAGTGTTCCAATATCTCAGGGGCTGCCACAAAGAAGAGGGAGTCAAACTATTCTCCAAAGCACCTGAGGGCAGGACAAGAAGCAATGGGTGGAAACTAATCAAGGAGAGAAGCAACTTAGAACTAAGGAGAAATTTCCTGACAGTTAGAACAATTAATCAGTGGGACAACTTGCCTCCAGAAGTTGTGAATGTTCCAACACTGGAAGTTTTTAAGAAGAGGTTGGATAACCATTTGTCTGAAGTGGTGTAGGGTTTCCTGCCTAAACAGGGGGTTGGACTAGAAGACCTCCAAGATCCCTTCCAACTCTGTTATTCTATTCCTATTTCTATACTAAGAGAAAAGAGGCATTTTATGTATACACCCAGATATTGTGATGGAGGGGAAACAGAAGAGAGAATGGTGAGAAAGGAGAGACAAAATTACTGTAATAACCAGAAAAAGTAGATCAAGAAATTGTAGCTTTTGGCGGGGAATATGCCCCTAAGGAGTGTAATGCCCTGATCCTAACTATATCACTGCTGTCAGCATAAATTGTCATTGACATGACATCATCTTAATTTAAGGAAAGCAAATGCTGATCTATAGTCAAAGCTACAGTTTTCCCAGAATTAATGAATGGCTGTGAGAATTGGACCATAAGGAAGGCTGAACACTGAAGAATAGATGCTCTCAAATTGTGATGTTGGAGAAAACTCTTGAGATTCCCTTGGATTGGAGGGGATCAGAACAGTCAATCCTAAAGACAACCAACCCTACTCTTCTTTTGGAGGACTGATATTGAAGCTGAAGCTCAAATACTTTGGCCACCAAATGAGAAGAGAGGACATTGAAGACCCTGATGTTGAGAAATATTGAAGGCAAAAGGAGAAGGGGGTGGGAGAGGCTGAGATGGTTAGATAGTGTCATTGATGCAATGATTTGGGCAAACTGTGGGAGACAGAGGAGGACAGGGAGGCCTGGTGTGCTATGGTCCATGGGGTCACAAAATCGGACATGACTTGGCAACTGGGATGATCACCAGGAAACATGAAAGCACTTATGTCTATCTGGAGGCAGAGTGTTTTTCCAGTGAGACCGGTCTATCAGGGCAACCTGGTCTACCCAAATATGGGACAGAGCATACTTCTTCCGCTTTCGCTTTTCAGCCCCAAGGAGTCTTTGCAGGCAGTCACTTCCATGACAAACTATTTTGTGTTAAATTTAAATTTACCGACAAAGAAATAAAAGGAGACTATTTCAAGCTTTTTAGTTCTCATCAGCTAGCCATACCATTCTGGGATTCAAACCCAGGCCGCCTGCATATATTAGGCAGATGTATTAACCTCTAGGCCACGGGCTCTCCTCTCTTTGTGAGCTGTACCAGGGGGGCAGTGGTGAAATCTAAAAAATTTTCCTATCTGTTCTGTGGGTGTGGCTTGGTGGTGGACATGTGACTGCATGGGCGTGGCTATGTAGTCATGTGACTGGGAGGGTCAAAAGACAGAAACTCACTTTAACAATGTCCTGCTGGAGCAGGGAGTTGGACTAGATGACCTCCAGGTCCCTTCCAGCCCTGAATTATTGCTGTGCTCTTTCAAGGTATCCTCTGAAGCTGCATCTAGTGCCAGGTTTGTGGTCCTTCCTTCCTCTCCTTTTTCCCTCCCTCCCTCCCTCCCTCCCTCTCTCTCTTTCTCTTTCTTTCTTTCTTTCTTTCTTTCTTTCTTTCTTTCTTTCTTTCTTTCTTTCTTTCTTTCTTTCTTTCGCAGCACCCCCCATCCCCTGTTTTTGGCCAGCAGGCTTCAGAGAAGCCTCCTGGGAGCAAAAATGGACCCCCACCCCCCCATTTTTGGCCTAGCAGGCTTCAGGGAAGCCTCCTGGGAGCAAAAATGGACTTCCCCCAGTAGGTAGTAAAAAATTCTTTAAAAAGTAAAAAAAAAAAAAAGTTCTGAGGATCGCGTGGCACAGCTGATTGTCACAGCTAATTGTCGGATCCTTTCGTTTACTTTTTTAAAGCATTTTTTTTACTACCTATTGCCCGAATGGATACTAAAAAAAATGCTAAGAAAAGTAAAAAAAAGTTCAGATGATCAGCTGTGCTGCACCATCCTCGGAACTTTTTTTTTTTTTTTACTTTTTAAAGCATTTTTACTACCGGTTTGGCGAACCAGTCACATTTGTTCCTACCGGTTCGGGCCAGTTTGCCTGAACCGGTAGCATTTCACCCCTGAAGGGGAGAGAGTAAGTGTTTTTCCAGTGAGATCAGGGCAACCTGGACTACTCAAATATGGAACGGAGCATACCCCTCCCACTTTCTGGAGGCAGGTTTCACTTCTCAAACTCCAACAGGTTTCAAACTCCACCATTTTGATTCTACACAAAGAATAAAAAGTAATGCAATCAGCAAGTCCAGACTCAAAAATGTTCAACCTTAGAACATTTGTTGCAGCATTTTAAACAACTTAGAATCCCATTCTAGTTTGGGCCAACAAGTCATTTCAGAAAATGTGATGGCTGAGAGAAAATGTTCTTGACTACCAAATTCTCCAGCCTACAAATGACAATTAAATCCATATTTTCAGCACAGAGAGGGCGTTCGGAGAAAACAATGCAGTTATTCTCTACTAGTTTAGTGATCTACACTCATACAAAGGAATCTGATCCCCTGAAAAGCCTCCTATCTTGGAACCAGCAAGAAAGCATTTCTGAGACATTACCTCCAACAGTCCAGCAGGAGAGTCCTGCAGGGAGGTGAAAGAGGTCAGAAGCCATAAAATCTTGCTCAGCTGGACTCTTCCACTGACACCTTCCATCACTGGCATCAATTTCCTACAGAAAAAAAAGCCTAGATATTTCTTTGTTTTAAAATATTTATTGTGTATTTTGATTTAAAATGGTTTACATGGTTTGGAAGCCACTTTGCTGGCTAACTGTTATCCTGAAAGGTGTAGTCAAAACCCAGAAACAAACAAACAAAAATACTGTAAACTTGGCAACAAGAATGTCCTCCTTTTCCTCCATGTGGCCTTGTGTTCCTCAGCTACAGTCTGTCAGGAACAGCTTGTCTTCTTTTATCATTTCTGAAGCACAATAATCAGGCCTGTCAAACTGGTGGCCGGCGGGCCGGATATGTTACATGCAAGGGTGGCCTTCAAAAATTTTAGCAAGGGGTTCTCTGCCTGGTTGCTGGGTGGGCATGGCCATGGTGGGTGTGGCCTAGTCAGCCTCCTGCACCATGGCAGGGGGGTGTTTTTGCTCTCCCTGGGCTCTGGAGGTTTTCCTCGAGCCTCCGGGAGGGCGAAAACAACCTCCCCGGGCTCCAGAGGCCCTCTGGAGGCCAGAAATGGGCCTGTTTCCAGTCTTCCCGAACTTCCGGTAGGCCCATTTTTCACCCTCCCCAAGCCTCCATGTGTGCCCTGCACTTATCTGCATCCAAAACGGGCCGCGTGGGGACTCCTGGAAGGGGAGGGGTGGGCGGGACCAACCAGGAGTGGGATTTGGGGATTCTCTGAACTGCACAGAATCTTAGCTAGAGGTTCTCCCAAACCCCTGCAAACCCCCAGCAGTCCACCCCTGGTTACATGCAGGCCATACCCAATATTGTGGCCCGCCAGCGGCCTGCGTGGATTGTGGCTGATCCTGACAACGAGGAGGCTGGTGTGGTGTCGCGCCAGCAGCCTGTGCAGCCGGGGCTCGAGTCGGACAGCAAGAAGGCTGAAGAAGATGTGGTGCCAGAGGCAGAGATTCAGCCAGGGCCTTCAGATCCTCCAGAGGCTCCTTCAAGTGAAGAGAGTGAAGTGGAGGAGCCTCTTCTTAATGTACGAGGACGCAGAGCTGTCAAAAGGCAGGAGTGGTTTCTCAGGAGGAGATCTCCTCGAGAGTAAAGCTTGGGGCTAATTGGCCACTCCCTTAGCCTATTTAAGTTTGCACACAGCTGGCAAACGTTGCAGGAAACAACATGTGTTCGTCTGGTCGTTCGTTGAGCATTTGAGAGTGAATTTTCCTTGCAAACCTGGTTTCTGGGCTAATTGCCAACTATTGTAAGCCTTTATCTAATCTTTGGAATTTCTGGCAGGCTGTTAAGGACATATTTAGTAATAGCCTGCATTTGAAAATGACTGTGTTTGTAGTAAACGGAGTTGTTCGGAGTTTTGTGTGTGCTACATTTCTTGGGTTCCATAGCTGGGGCACAACACCCAACCTGACTCTGCAGTGGCAAAAAACATCACGATACGTCATGATCCAGCCCATGATGGCGATCAAGTTTTACACCCCTGCACTAGATCCTGAAACAGCCATGAGATGGAACTTCAAGTGATGGTACATAGGCTAACAACGAACTACAAATTGAAGACACGCAAATCCTTATGGAGGAAGTTCATGTTTCAGTAGAACGAAGGGATGCGATACCTGTGCCTTCATTTTGAATGTTAAAGCCACTAAATAGGAATCTGATAGTACTGTATGTTTCAAGCATGGGATGGGCATCACCTGGAGGAAACTCAGCAATTGTTCTCAGCCGACACAGATACAAGACCCAGAATACTAGTATTAAGTGATGGATTGGAAGAATGAGCTGAATGTTAGAGAACTTTGTTTAAAAGAACATAGCTAAATGTCTATGGAGATTCTCAATCATCCAGGTCGTGGTTATCCCAAACGTGCTCCCCCCCCCCTCAAAAGGTGCATATTCTATTTAGATTCACATTCTGGACAGAGCAGATCATTGCTTTGAAAGAGAGTCAAATAGATTATTTATATGAAAATTGAACAGTGCAAAGAAGAGCAGCTAAAATGATTAAAGGTCTGGAGACAAAAACATATGAAGAATGGTTGCAGGATTTGGGTTTGACTAGTCTAGAGAAAAGAAGGACTGGGGGGGGGCACATGATTGCAGTGTTCCATTACTTGAGGGGCTGCCACAGAGAGGAAGGGGTCCAGCTATTTTCCAAAGCACCTGAAGGCCAGACAAGGAATAATGGATGGAAACTGACCAAGGAGAGATTCAACCTAGAGATGAGGAGGAACTTCCTGACGGTGAGAACAATCAACCAATGGAACAGAAGTTGCCTTCGGAAGTGGTGGAAGCTTCATCACTTGAGACTTTCAAGAAAAGATTGGACTGCCATTTGTCAGAAATGGTGTAAGGTCTCCTGCCTGAGCGGGGTGGGGTGGGGGGGTAGGGTTGGACTAGATGACCTATAAGGTCCCTTCCAACTCTGCCAATCTGTTAAACTTATGTTCCAAAGCACCAGAAGACAGAACAAGAAACAATGGATGGAAACTAATCAAGGAGAGAAGCAATCTGGAATTAAGGAGAAACTTCTGGAATTAAGGAGAAACTTCCTGACAATGAGAACAATTAACCAATGGAACAGCTCACCTTCAGAAGTTGTGGGTGCTTCATCACTGAAGGTTTTTAAGAAGAGACTGGGCAGTCACTTGTCTGAATTGGTAGAGGGTTTTCTGTTTGAGCAGGGGGTTGGACTAGAAGACCTTCAAGGTTTCTTCCAGCTCTATTCTGATCTCTTCTGATCTCTGATCTCCTGCAAACAGAGAGGGGGGGATACAACACCACCTATCTCCTGTTTACAACACAAAACTTTCAGCAGTCCCAAGAAGGTTCCACATCCGTTTGCATTCTGATTCAGGTGATTCTGAGAAGACAGATAAACCTCCAAATGTCCTCAAGGACTCTCAGCGAGCTTAAAAACCAACTTTCAGAGAGATCATGACCGACCCTCAGAATGCTAACAACTGGATGACTGCAAAGAATATAAATCCTTCCATTCCTTACCAGTCAATTAGAACTGAAGAAGCTTCTTGGATGACAAGTGAAATGTTTTCAAAGGAAAAAACAAGGAAGTCCACTTACCTTTTGAGGGAAGAAGAAAAAAAAGCACCTTTGGATCTAAAAGAAACTATTAATGAACCTATTGTGGAGGAACATGGTGATGTCTTCAGACAGACACTAGTCCATCATCTGTATGAGATAATTGAATTCTTACCCTGAGGAGATTTGGACGTGATGGCCTAACTGAGCTTTTTCCAGCTCTACAGTCACAGGATTTTTTCTCTCTCCATAATTGTCTACTTCTTCCTACAAGTCTTTTGTTTTTCCTAAGTTAGTCAGCGGGAGGCATGAATCTAGCCAAAACTCATGTCTGAAATCAACTAGTCAGACTGTAATTCACTCCAAATCAAAGCAAGCTGTCTCTGAAGTCCTCCATTGGGCTTTCAACCAAACCTTGTCATCAGTGTTTAATAATTACACAATCCTTTCTGGATGGACAAGTACCTGCAGTGAGATTTTCCAAGACACAGAAACGGTCTCGCTAGAGCCAAACACACATCCATTTCCCCAACATTTTCTTTTCACAGCGGAAAGAAATCTGTCTGGGATGGCTGGAAGGAAGCTTTGAGTATAATAGCACCATCCCTCTCATATTTTCCACAAATACCCCGTTGCAGATAAGTCGTAGAAGTTCGATAGCCAGTTTTTGCTCTTTTTAAAAGCTACCCATTAATTTATTGCATATTTTTTATGCCGTCCAAGCTGAAGGTTACTTCTAACACTTGTGTACATAGCGAACCGTGTGTAAATTCAGAAATTAAGGAGGGTCAGAGTTGGTTACTATTTAGACTGAAGAATAGTAAAAAAAATGTCAAGGTTTTACTTAAACAATGTGAAGTAAAAAAAAAAGAAAAGAAAACCCAGAAGAAGGCAATAGTAAACAGTATTGCCAAGAAATGGCATGATTCTGTGTTTACAGGTAGTCCTCGACTTATGACAATTCATTTAGTGACTATTCAAAGTTAAAATGGCACTGAAAAAAGTGACTTATGACCATTTTTCACACGACCATTGAAGAATCCCTGTGGTCACATAATCAAAATTCAGATGCTTGACAACTGACTCATATTTATGACGATTGCAGTGTCTCTGGGTCATGTGATCACCTTTTGCGACCTTATGACAAGCAAAGTCAATGGGGAAGCCAGCTTCACTTAACAACCGTGTTACTAAAGAACTACAGTGATTCAGTTAGTAACTATGGCAAGAAAGGTCATCAAATAAAGCAAACCTCTTGCTTAACAACAGAAGTTTTGGGCTCAATTTTGGTTGTAAGGCAAGGACTACCTTATTTATAAAGAACTGAGTTCATCTTATGGATATATTTTATTTTACTTTTTTGGTTCAACCGTGTCTGATTCTCAGAGACTTGCTGGACAAATGTTTGCCATTTTCTTTGCCGGGTTTTTCTGAAGTGGTTTGCCATTGCTTCCTTGATAGGGCTGAGAGAAAGTGACTGGCTCAAGGTCACTCAGCTGGCATGGTGTCCAAGGCAGGACTAGAATTAGATTTCCTGCCTGATGCCTTAACATTACACCAAACTGCTAAAAATAGCTCCTCAACCAGTCCTCACTTATCAACGTTCACTAGTTCTACTCTTGGCCAGTTTTTGGAACCAGAAAATGAGAACTTTGGAGCTGCCGACAGATAAACAAACAAGTCCTGGTGAAACACGAAGGAGGTAAAATGGCCCCTCTGAATGGGGGTAGTCTTTAAGGCAACCATAGAGCATAACACAGCCCCTCCAGACGATTGACCGATCTTCTCCTGCTGCTGCTCCGCCCTATTCCTCCAATGCTTGTGCACGCCAATGCTTGTGGGCATCATCACTTTGGCTGATCTGCAGCTCTGGAAGAAATGAAGAAGGAAGGTGATCCAGCCACAACATTGTCACTGCCATCATTACAATTACCAGCACAGTCTGCAATTTTGTCAATTAAGTATTGGTTCCTCTAGTCTCATCTTCCCACAAACAGACAATCAGAGTCTGTAGAGATTCTCAGTCATCCAGGTCATGGTTGTCCCAAAGGTGCTTTTTCAGGAGGCAACTGGACTTCCTTGTTTTTTCTTTTGAAGACGTTTCGGATCTCATCCAAGAAGCTTCTTCAGCTCTGACAGGGTAATGAGGAATGGAAGGATTTATATTCCTTGTAGACAGCTGGTCTAACAGATTAACAGAGTTGGAAGGAACCTTATAGGTCATCTAGTCCAAGCCCCTGCTCAAGCAGGAGACTCTACACCATTTCTGACAAATGGCCATTCTGACAAATGGCCATCCAATCTTTTCTTGAAAGTCTCAAGTGATGAAGCTCCCACAACTTCTGAGGGAAAGCTGTTCCATTGGTTGATTGTTCTCACTGTCAGAAAGTTCCTCCTCATTTCTAGGTTGAATCTCTCCTTGGTCAGTTTCCATCCATTATTCCTTGTCTGTCCTTCAGGTGCTTTGGAAAATAGCTTGACCTCTTCCTCTCTGTATCAGCTCCTCAAATATTGTAAGACTGCTATTATGTCTCCCCTGGTTCTTCTCTTCACTAGATTTAGCATCCTTTTCAACGACCCTCCAAAAGGATGCAGATTACCAGTTGTCTGCAAGGAACAGAAATCGTTCCATTCCCCACTATCCTGTCAGAGCTGAAGAAGCTTCTTGGATGAGAAGCGAAACATCTTCACAAGAAAAAACAAGGAAGTCCAGTTGCCTCCTGAAGAAGCAACTTTGGGACAGACAATCAGAGGTGCTTTAGCTACTGCTGCTCCTCAACTGGTTTACCTCTTGATCCAGGTGCAGTCTTAATTCATGCTTAGGACAAACAATGGCGGCCACCCTAGAGGGCTGCTCCAGAATCTTTGCTCTTCATGAACTCTCATCGCCACAACAGATCTAACTGCTCTGCTTTGCTGCTGAAAGGGAAGTCCAAAAATCTGAATCTTCCTCAGGACTCAGGGTTATCTTCAGGGAGAGAGTAAAAAAAATCAACAAGACAGCCAATTCCCTCCCTGGAATTGGGAGATTCCATCCCATGGCATAGCTGCCATCTTTCTTTGACTCCCATGTCAGGATCTCAACCTCTGCAGCTTGTTTCACTTTATTTAACAATTTTTATAGGGTGTTCCTCAGGGGTGAAATCCACTTACCTTCGCTACCGGTTTGCAAATGGGAGCGTGTGCGTGCACTCGCTTCGCTCATGTGCGACACCTCTGCGCATGCACAGGACCTTCTGCACATGCACAGAGCGTCAAAAACGGGACATGTGGACGTCCAGGTGGGTGGGCGGAGCCTCCCGCCACCGGCGCTACAGGTTCACCCGAGCCACATAGAACCAGCTGCATTTCACTACTGGTGTTCCTGCCAGATGTGCCATCACAGCAAAAAATAATATAAACTAAAATGGTTCAGTTGTTATCAAAGGGGAGAAGTCTATTTGTTAAGCTAAAAAAAAAAAAGCCCTCATATATTTTTCGGCTAGAAAATTCCTTTTTCTGCATCTTCTCAGGTTTTGTAATATCCCGGAGAAAACACGAATATTGTATTACGACGTTGCTTGCTTCATCTGTTCTGTAGATGCTTTATTTGTTTTCTAGTCTGCAAAACCGAGAAGCAGATATGAAAAGGGGGAAAATAAAATATGAAAATAAATCCTCATTGAAGTAATGGTTCAGGCATAACGGCTCCCTCCTTTAACCTGTATTCGCCTCTGCTTCATTCAATTCACCCTTAAAGGAATTTTAAAAGATGATGCGAGCAGAAAGCAAATTTTTATTTTATCTGCAATAATATTTTGCAGTTCAGTCAACTGGAAGTTTTTGTATGCTTCCCACAAAATGCAATGATTTTAATAATAGTACAGGGAACACTTCACGTAGTTACTTTATTTGATGAACTGGTAAGCTTTTGTTCCACAGAGGAATTTTAATTGGGGAGAAAAGCAGGATTATACGCTCTGAAACTAGGACTTGTTTCTTTAAGACTTTTTTTTTGTAACCCCGGGTTTTTATTGCCCAACTCAAGCAAGCTGTGCAGGAATGTCAATTGTCAGAAACTCTGTGTTTTCTGTCCAGTCCAAACTGATTAATCAATTTTTTTGTGCGTGATATAAAATTATGTTGTTTTCTTTGGGACAAAATAATATTGTCTATAAGGCTCTTTCGTACTTGCCTATGGATGTTCGTATTTCTCAGGGGCCATATTATATTCCGAGAATTATTTAGCTTTTTTTTTTCCTTTAAAAAAAGTCACTGAACAGATGAAGGCGCTTTTCATCACGATTCGCTCTGCTATAATTAAGTGACATTTCCTCTTCTTCCCTTGTGCAATGACTCCTAAATTTTTAAATTTTGAAGGAGCCACAGATTCCTCATTATGCGCCTTGGCTGGCCTGCAGATGATAAGATAATAGCGACCTCTGCAATCATTTTAAAGAGAAGAGTCTGAGTTGGGGCCACTCGTTGCCCTCAGTTACTTTAAATAACTCAATTGACGTCATTCGTATGTATTTGAGGTTGGAATTTAGCCTACAGGGCTTAAGGTCATCAATCCTCATTATTTTAAATAAATTGCGGTGAGAGAGATGTTGTTTAAAGCTATAGATTTGCAGAGTGAAGCCTGGTTTTATGTATAAAGTATAGAATATACCCATGGGATAAAACTATACAGTATATGCATGAGAAAATAAAATTTACTTTCCACAGAGCGAAGAAGGAAAGGGTGGGAAGACATACAAACAGGCTATAATATTTGTAGAAATGTTTGAACTCAATGGAGGGGAAAGAACAAAGGATAAGGATAAGGATAATTTTATTTCTATACCGCCCCTCTCCCGAGGGACTAGGGGCGGTGTACAGCCAGGTAAAACACAATACAAATATCACAATTTAAATTTAAAAAAATTCTTAAAAATATTACATTTAAGGCCAAAATTAGCTAAAAAAACCCCAAAATTTAAGAACTCCAAATTTAAAACTCAATTACGAAGCTAGCCCTGCCTGTCGGAAGAGCAGGGTCTTAAGAGCACAGCGGAAAACTTGGAGGTCAGAGATCTTGCATATGTCCGGGGGCAGTTCATTCCAAAGGGCAGGGGCTCCTACAGAGAAGGCTCTCCCCCTGGATGTCGCCAGCCGACATAATTTGGCCGACGGCACCCTGAGGAGTCCCTGTCCCATGTATCTCTTTTTATTTTGGCTTAGTATGTGGCACGGTCCTATACCAATATAAACATGTTTAGTACATGTTTAGTATGGACTTAATTCTTGAATGGCATGCTCACCCAACACTAGCCCCATCATGATAATAATAATAATAATAATAATAATAATAATAATAATAATAATAATAATAATAAAAATAAAAATAATATTTTTATTTATATACCGCCCATTCTCCCGAAGGACTCAGGGCGGTGTACAGCCAGGATTAAAATACAAATATACAATATCATAGTTAAAATTAATTAAAATCATTAAATAGTTTTGGCCGAATTTTAAAACCCAAAATTAAGACCCAATTTAAAATCATTCAATTTGACAGCCCCGCCTGTCGGAACAGTAGGGTCTTGAGGGCACAGCGAAAAATCCAGAGGTCAGAGATGTTACGAATATCCGGGGGCGATCCATTCCAGAGGGCAGGAGCTCCCACAGAGAAGGCTCTCCTCCTGGGTGTCACCAGCCGACATAACTTGGCCGACGGCACCCTGAGGAGTCCCTCTCTGTGAGAGTGAACTGGCCGGTGGGAGGCTATCGGTGGCAGAAGGCGGCCTCGTAAGTACCCAGGTCCTGAGCCAGAATCTTGATAAGTTACCTCACAATTAGGATATTGTATCATCATTCTGATGTTTTAAATATCTTTGAGATATGACAAAAAAGTATTTTAAATCATTAGAAACTCAGAATATTTTTTTAAAAAATGTACATCTGTTTTTAGTGTACTTGGCTATAGAGAGTGGTTGGTCTGAACAGGAGGTTGGAAATCTGTTGGTGAATAGAAATTTGAGGTGGGTATAATTTAGAATTGCAGTTGCAATGTATGGCTGTGAAAGTTGGACCATAAGGAAGGCTGAGCGCCAAAGAATTGAGGCCTTTGAACTATGGTGCTGGAGAAGACTCCTGCAAGTCCCTTGGACTGCAAGGCTATCAAACCGGTCAGTCCTAGAGAAGATCAACCCTGACTGCTCTTTAGAAGGCCAAATCCTAAAGATGAAACTCAAGTACTTTGGCCACCTAATGAGAAGGAAGGACTCACTGGAGAAGAGCCTAATGCTGGGAAAGATTGAGGGCAAAAGAAGAAAGGGACAACAGAGAATGAGGTGGCTGGATGGAGTCACTGAAGCATGAGTTTATATGGATTCCAGAAGATGGTAGAGGACAGGAAGGCCTGGAGGAATGTTGTCCATGGGGTTGCGATGGGTCGGACATGACTTCGCAACTAACAACAATAATAATTTAGAATATGGAAAAGAAATGACAGTTGGGAAGGCAAGATGGAAAATACTCATGGCATCTGTGAGATTCAAATTTTTATGTTAAATTCTAATCCACAAAATAAGATGAGCGGCCTATTAATAAATAAATAAAAATGTATGACACATTTATGTTCTTTTTTAGACTTGTTGACCTGTGATTTTCTCTGGAATAAAATAAATAGATTCAAATTCTTAAAGATGAGAAACCTACTCTGAAATAAGTGGCCAAATGAAGAAGGTAGTAACAATGGCATTCTAGTACATACTGTATATTTGTTATGTATCACTTATTTTATTTCAGACACTGTATCAGCAAATTCTTGACTTACATTAAACCTTATAAAATCACTACATGTTCCTTCCATATTTTGTATGCTGGCTTTTGACTTGGAGATTCAACACACCAACTGTCAGTGACTGAGTAGGAACTGGATCTTGGGATCAATTAAATAAAAATATCATGGAGAGAAAGAGGCCAGCTTCATTTTAGATATTATTTGGAAGAAAATGGAAAATTATCCTGCCAATACAATGCTACTGGAAATTTATGAAGTGACCATGATTGGATTCCTTTGTACAACCCCAGCTGCCTCATCTCCAAAAAGGGTAACATAGAGTTGGAAAAAGTTTAAAGGAAACAAAATTTAGTAAACTCCCATTATTTCAATTATTAAATAACGATGTTTTTACCTCTGGGAGTTGATTAATCATTATTTCACCTAAATAATGATGTCCAATTTTTAGTTTTGAAAGTGCTGAGGAAGGAGGAATTTCACGGACAGATTTAAAATATTACACACAATGTGGAAAATTTAGATTGAAAGATATATTTTTTCCTGTTAAATTATAATATTGCTCCTTGGGACCCTCCAACGAATGGGGGGTGTTTTAAAGAAGACGAAAGGAAATACTTTTTATACAACGCATTGTTAAATGAGGTAATCTAGAATCCACTTTTAATTAAAAGGAAAATTAAATCAAAAACATAGTAGATATTATAGCAGCAGTTCCTTAGTTATGGTGGTTCTAGTTCCTTCTTGAATCAGAGACAGAAAGACTCCAGTTTCTGGAGAACAATAGAAAGTCAAGGCAATTGCAGTCATGTCTATCATGAAAGAACAAAGAGAGAGCAGATTATAGTGAGTAAACAGAAGAGGGGCAAGCAAAGTTGAACATACAGGCAGGGGTGGGCTTCAAAAATTTTAGCAAGGGGTTCTCTGCCCAGTTGCTGGGTGGGCATGGCCAAGGTGGGTGTGGTGTAGTCGGCCTCCTGCACCATGGGGGGGACGTGATTTTGCCCTCCCCAGGCTCCGGAGGCTTTCTTTGAGCCTCCAGGAGGGCGAAAACAGCTTCCCCAGGCTCTGGAGGCCCTCTGGAGGCTGGAAATGGTAGGCCCATTTTTTGCCCTCCCTGAGCCTCCGCATGCGCCCTGCACTTACCTGCATCCAAAATGGGCTGCAAGGGGACTCCTGGGATGAGCGGGGTGGGGTAGGCAGGGCCATCCAGGAGTTGGATTTGGGGGTTCTCCGAACTGCACAGAATCTTAACTAGAGGTTCTCCCAAACCCCTGCGAATCCCCAGCAGCCCACCCCTGCATGCAGGGAAATGAAGCATTGAAAACTAGAAAATAATATATTCTTATATTTTTGAGGGGCAGGAATGAGATTAAAAGAACACAAGAGAGAAGAATAGATTTCCCAGTCTAGTCTACACCTCCATTATTTCCTATGAACTCCAAGCCCTGCCTACCCAGATCAATGCCATTTACAGTAGTCTTTTGGTATCAGTATGATGGATTCAATTATAGTGGTGTTTAGTGCACTGTGGAAAGACCTGAAGGATCAAGTAAAGGACCGATTTTCATGGAGAAAAATCTACCTGTGTGATTACTAGGAGTCAAAACCAACTGGATAGCTCGATCAATCAATCCATCAAACTGGCTAGATGCTGCCCTTTAGCTGGGGCACTATAGAATCATTCTAATTTTGTAAAAAAAATACTAGACAGTCCTTGCCCCCTTGGGGCATCGTTTCAGTGATACTTCCTTACTAAGCAGAAGAAACAGAATGACCACAGATGGGCAAAAAAGCAGTGTGTGTGTGTGTGTGTGTGTGTGTGAACTTTCAATTTCCTGCTGGCTTCCCCATTGAGTTTCCTTGTGGGAAGCTGGCAGGTAGCATCATAAATTTTTCTTCCTTCCTTCCTTCCTTCCTTCCTTCCTTCCTTCCTTCCTTCCTTCCTTCCTTCCTTCCTTCCTTCCTTCCTTCCTTCCTCCCTCCCTCCCTCCCTCCCTCCCTCCCTCCCTCCAAGACTATGAACAATGGCTTCTCTGGGGCCTTGTTGTGATTTCAGAAGTTAGATGTTGATTGGCTAGATCCCCTTTAAACAGTGTAATATATCTGGAAATCAGATTTAGGCTAGACTGGCTTCTTGTTCCTTACTTAGCCACCACTAGTTTAAAAATTTCATGTCTGAAAAGTTTTTACCTACCTCATAATTGATTGGTGCAATCCTTGTTGTGATTTTGAATGGAGTATATAAATTTGAAGAGGAAACTGTCAACCACTGAACAATACAGTACTTAATTTTAATCCTAAACTATCTAGGAGAGGTGGGATGGGGGTGGTGGTGGTGGTGGAGATGGGACATATGTGAGATAATTGAAATAAGCAGACCTGATTGATTGATGTATGACATTCAATGGCAAGTGAAATTCTTTCTGGCAAGCAAAAGCAAACAATCATGAACCTTGGGTTGCTCTTCAGAAAAGGCAAATTAAAATACAGTCATCTGAAAAATAGTACAAGCGGCCAGCCTACTCTTGAAAACGCAATTTTTGACTGACAAGTTGTCTCATGTGATCCATCAGCATCTTCCTCCTAGATCAGAGTTCCCCAATCTTTTTGGGTTGGCGGCCCAGAGGGGGTGGAGGGGCAAGCACCTTTATGCACGCATGTGCACATGTGAATGGGGCTACGTGCGCGTGCAATGCAAATGGGACCGCAAGTTGTTAAGTGAGTAGCGTGAGTGGGGGAGTGCACGCACACACAAATGTGTGTGCACTGGCCAGCCACTCACACAGCCCGGTGGACAACAGGCCATTCCCCCGTAGTGCAGCCCACAGGTTGGGGACCCTTGTCCTAGATTAATAAAGAATTTGTATATAATAGTTTGATACTCATAGTCAACCTCTGAGGGCAATTCAAGGTGCAGGGCCAAGATATATTTAAGACCATATTTGATAACTGAGCATTTCATATAATTTTTCTCCTCCAACATACCCTGCCTTCACAAAAAGCAAAAACAGCAATGCTCAACAGTTGCAGCAGGATGCTGAAATTATTGTAAATACATCCTGGTTGCCAAGAGTCCCAGTTTTGATCACATGACTGTGGGGATGCTGTGACATACACACAGGAAGCAGTCATAAATCATTTTTTCAGCACCATCGTAACTTAGAACGGTCGTTACACAAATGGTTGTGAGTTGAGGACTACCTTATATTTTAGACAGGAAACTCTGGGGAGTTACTTCCAGGGGTGGACTATTGGGGGTTCACAGAGGTTCGGGAGAACCTTTAGTTAAGATTCTGTGCAGTTCAGAGAACCCCCAAATCCCACTCCTGGCTGATCCCACCCACCCTGCCCCTCCCCTCTGAGGTGTCCCCATGCGGCCCGTTTTAGATACAGGTAAGTGCAGGGTGTGCGCGAAGGTTCAGGGAGGGTGAAAAACAGGCCTACCGAAAGGTCGGGAAGGCTGGAAACAGGCCTCCAGAAAGCCTCTGGAGCCTGGGGAGGCTGTTTTTGTCCTCCTGGGGGCTCAAGGAAATCCTCCGGAGCCCGGGGAGGGCAAAAATGCTCCCCCCCACCGTGGTGCAGGAGGCCGACTAGGCCACGCCCACCATGGCCACACCCACCCAGCAACCGGACAGAGAACCCCTTGCTAAAATTTTTGAAGCCCACCCCTGGTTACTTCGATGCACTTCCTGGATTTCTGGCCCAAAACAAGGCAATTCAGCTTCCCAATTTCTTGCTTCGCCTTTTCCTCAGTTAAACGGCATCTCTTCTTTCCGCCACCAGGCACACAAATTGGTTCGTCCAAGAACTTTACAGCAGCTGGATCTTGTCCGCTTCTGGCTCTGGGGCTGATTGTTTGGCAGGAGAGGAAATGAGAAAATCCAGACATGATCTGGGCTCTGAAGAAGCTGACCTTGGGAATTCTCTTCTCCTCTTACTCAAGGCTCTTGCCTCGATAGCAAGGTCATCAAGCAAAGTGTGGGGGGGGGGGGGATTACAAAAGAAAAAAAAAGTAATATTTGAGATAGCAATTCTTTTGCAAAATTGGAGCCAAAGAATGAAATGCATTGTTAGGCATGTTTGACCGCTATTGGTGAGAGCTGTATAGCTCATGGTGCTAAAATAATTCGTTGTGGTTCCCCCAGATGTTCATTCTAACACGTAGATTTAGATTCCCAGAATTCTATCCCCTGAGAATTTCTATTTTACATACAAGTGGTCTGTTTAAAAAGGGCTAGTTTAAAAGAAGTCTGGAAAAACTGGAAAAGACCAATGCTTTGACACTCTCCTTTCTTGTTCCTAAAGGAAACCATTCATGAAAACAAGCTAGGCTGCATCTATTCTTAGAGATCGTAAAGCATCTTTTAACTTCAGATAGCCTGAAACTTCAGATTTGCCGTCTGAAAGATCTGTGTGAAACCATGAAGAATGGAGTGGAAATAACAGTTTTCAAAAACATGTGGTGGTGATGGTTATTTAAAAAGCACCCTTTCCTTGTGCAGGGCATTCAGTTTTGGTTGCCACAATGTAAAAAAGATGTGGAGACTCAAGAAAGAGTGCAGAGAAGAGCAACAAAGATGATTAGGGGACTGGAGGCTAAAACATATGAAGAACGGTTGCAGGAACTGGGTATGTCTAGTTTAATGAAAAGAAGGACCAGGGAAGACATGATAGCTGTGTTCCAATATCTCAGGGGCTGCCACAAAGAAGAGGGAGTCAAGCTATTCTCCAAAGCACCGGAGGGCAGGACAAGAAGCAGTGGGTGGAAACTAATCAAGGAGAGAAGCAACTTAGAACTAAGGAGAAATTTCCTGACAGTTAGAACAATTAATCAGTGGAACAACTTGCCTCCAGAAGTTCCGAATGCTCCAACACTGGAAGTTTTTAAGGAGATGTTGGATAACCATTTGTCTGAAGTGGTGTAGGGTTTCCTGCCTAGGCAGGGGGTTGGACTAGAAGACCTCCAAGGTCCCATCCAGCTCTGTTATTCTATGATTCTATAAAGAAGTGTTGAGGAATAAGGTATTTCTGGAATGCTTCAACATTGTGTGCTGCTTCCAGATGTGCTTGTAAGCGGGAGGGGAGTGACATGATCCCAGCTGTAATTTCAGGCAGCCTGTAGAAACGTTGACACATTGAGTTTGGGAGTTAATTACAAACCACAAAAAATTAGAAAATAGTTAGTGAACCATAAACATCATTCTTGGCTAAGTAATAACATCACTTGAATTATTAAATGACTTCATTAATCTTCTTCAACGCATATAAAAAACAAGCATTAAGGTCCTTGAAACCAAACCCTTTTTCAGCACAGGAGTTTTCTAAATAAAAACATTCTAGAGGGATGGCTAACCTTTTTGCTGTTGAGTGCCAAAAGCGGGGGGAGCACGAGGGTGTTGTGTGTCTGCGTGCCCACACCCATAATTCAATGCGCCCCCCCCACATGTGCACATGACCACCACCACCCCGCGCTCCCTCCGCTTTTAGCACGTGATGGCATGGTGGGCCTGGTAGGCCCGTTTTCCACCCTCCCCAGGCTCCAGAGGCTTTCTTGAGGCCTGGGGAGGGCGAAAACGGTTTCTCCAACCCCCAGAGGCCCTCTAGAGGCCAGAAATGACCCATTTCCCAATTTCCAATAGGCCCGGAAGGCCTGTTTTTTGCCCTCCCTATAATCCAGAGGCTTTTTAGGAGCCTGGCTAAGGCAAAAACTGCCTTCCCCACTCCCCCGGAGGCTGGAAACAGCCTGTTTCCTGACTTCTGGTGGGCCCGGAAGGGCCGAAAATCAGGTGGCTGGTGCACACATGCGTGCTGGAGCTGAGCCAGGGCAACGCTTGCGTGTCCACAGATACGGCTTCGCGTGCCACCTGTGGCACGCGTGCCATAGGTTCGCCATCACGGTTCTAGATAGATAGCTGTCTAAGTATCACTTAAACAAAAAAGGATAATACATATTTTTTTTCTGGCTAATTTGTTGTCCTGTCAAAATGCTTTTAATATGAAAAGTTTTTTTAAAGTGTTGAAAAGCTTTTTAAAACTATTCAGTTGGACTCTGCCTTTTTTAAAATTAAACTAGGTAACTTGTGTCCCATTGGGTCATGGTTTCAGAGGTATTTCCTTACCTAAAGAGAGGAACAGAATGACCAAAGGCAGTCAAAAAAAGCAATGGGAGCAGGAGCAACTTCCAACTTCCTGCTAGCTTCCCCATTGAGTTTTCTTCTGGAAATCTGGCAGGGAGTGTTCCTTCTTGCTTTGCTTTCTTTCTCATCAATGACTGCTGCTGGGTTGGGAAGAAGGAAGGACTCACTAGAGAAGAGCCTAATGCTGGGAAAGATTGAGGGCAAAAGAAGAAGGGGCCGCAGAGAACGAGGTGGCTGGATAGAGTCACTGAAGCAGTAGGCATGAGCTTATATGGACTCCAGAGAATGGTAGAGGGCATGAAGGCCTGGAGGAACATTGTCCATGGGGTTGCAATGGGTCGGACATGACTTCGCAACTAACAACAACAACAACAATATTTCACAGTTAACATGGAGAAGGTCCATCATCTCCTACTATATCTTTTTAAAAATGGAACTCTGGCCAGATGCAATTCATCTTTAAGGCTTTAGTGACCATTGATTTATCTCTCAAATTATAATATATTTTCTCCACAGACTTCACAGTAATAAATCAAAGAAACTTAGAATTGTTCGAGGGTTTTACACATGAGTTTTCAAACTAAGATAATCCAAACAACAAAAATAATAATGCCAAGGACATTCTACGTTTGTGATTGGAGTGACTGGAGTTCCAAGCCTTTCCATTTAGATCACGTTCCAATATCTTAAAAGTGGCAAAGTTTTAAAAAAACAATTATAATAAAATCTTTAAATAAAATCTTTAAATCTTTAATGCTGAATAGTTAGAAATTGATAATTGGTTTATGAAGGAATAAAGGGGATAAATGTTTAATTTAGAATCTTATTAGGGAACAATGTTGAAAAAGATAGGTGTTTGAGGGATCAAAATGAAACTTATCAGTGTTTGTTAATGCTTGTATTATTGGTAAAGGTACTGGATTATATACCAAGAATAAGGCTATACCCTATTTTTGCTCTGGGAAGTCGAGGGGGGATGGGGAGGGGGGGAGGGTTGGGTTGGGATAAAATTGTTGAATAGATAAAGGTACAAATATAAAAGTAAATGTGGGGAAAATGTTACAATAAATGAAATGATAATATTAAGATATGATAAATATTGGAGGTGTAAGAGGAAAAAAGATGTATTGAGATGATACACTGATTGATTGATTATATATTGTATGTATGTTTGTTTATAAAAAAATAAAAACTTTTTAATACCAAAAAAAAATAATTATACCAGTTTGATCATTACATTTATGTATCAGTGCAAAGCAGTTCATTACTAACTGCCAAAGGGGGAAATGAGAAAACGACAAGAAGCTTCTTCAGTTCTGACCCTTGGAACAATCATGATCTGGCTGATTGAGAATCTCCATAGACACAGGATGGGGGGTCAGGCCCCTCTAATCGACTTCTCAGGCCATATTTTAATTCAAGATTACGAAGTATGAAAACATTCAGGCTATGTGTGATACGGGCATTTTAACTGATTAGAGGTTTCTTTGATTAATCTATCCAAAAATGATTTTTGGGCCTTGGCAGGATGCATTCTATTTGGGCACTTCTGCCTATGTCAAAGTGTGTCTAGATGTATCAGAATGGCTCATCGCGTAAAACTGAATAGAAGACTCGATGTTTAGATTTAGGAGGGAGAAAAATGTTGAATGTTTCCAAAGCTCTTCAGCTGATCTTTCTAATCAGGCTTTTTTCATTAACTATAGAATATAGAATAACAGAGTTGGAAGGGACCTTGGAGGTCTTCTAGTCCAACCCCCTGCCTAGGCAGGAATCCCTACACCACTTCAGACAAATGGTTATCTAATCTGTTCTTTAAATTCCCAGTGTTGGAGCATTCACAACTTCTGGAAGCAAGTTGTTCCACTGATTAATTGTTCTGTCAGGAAATTTCTCCTCAGTTCTAAGTTACTTCTCTCCTTGATTAGTTTCCACTCATTGCTTCTTGTCCTGCCCTCAGGTGCTTTGGAGAATAGCTTGACTCCCTCTTCTTTGTGGCAGCCCCTGAGATATTGGAAGGCTGCTATCATGTCTCCCCTAGTCCTTCTTTTCATTAAACTAGACATACCCAGTTCCTGCAATCGTTCTTCATATGTTTTAGCCTCCACTCCCCTAATCATCTTGGTTGCTCTTCTCTGCACTCTTTCTAGAGTCTCAAACATCAACATCAACTATCATGTCCTTTGTTCTAATATGGTGGCTTGATGAGGTTCTAAGTCAGGGGTGTCACACTCAGGGTCCGCAAACCAGATGTGTCACGCATTGCCCATGCCCACTCCCATTTTAGCGAAGCGGGGGGGAAGTTGCGATACGTCATGTGACGATGTGTCGTTGTGAGTTTGACAGCCCTGTTCTAAGTAAAGACAAAGCATGACTTCACAGTCTGATCTCTGTGCCTAATTAATTAATATGCCATCCGTCTCACTATTGAAATGACCCTGGGTGCTTACTGTATATTCCTGCAAGATCCAATCTGGGTCAGTCACCGAGATCAGAGGCTTAGTTTTCCGAGTTTTCGGACTCGTGCTGGAACCCATCCTCAGGGAGCTTCTCTCTCTGCCAGAATATGTGCTTTGGGCTATTCTTATACTTATATTCCTGATCAGGGTATTGCTAGAAAAGATAGTTCATTGCCTATCTCAGATTCTCATGACACAATCTTCTCTTCTTTCCCTCAATCCCTAGATTACAAAGTAAGGAAATTAATCATAGCTGGATGAAGGACAAGGAGTTAAATCACCTCATAGCACATGTCTGAACCAGTGGTGGGCGTGGCTTGGTGGGCGTGGCAGGGGAAGGATATTGTAAAATCTCCATTTCCACCCCACTCCATGGGAAGGTTACTGCAAAATCTCCATTTCCTCCCGATCAGCTGGGACTTGGGAGGCAAGAATAAAAGGGGGAGGGGCCAGTCAGAATTTTTACTACCGTTCTCCAAACTACTCAAAATTTCCACTACCGGTTCTCCAGAACTGGTAAGAACCTGCTGAAACCCACCTCTGGTGTGAACCCTGGCATTAGTTTAATTCCACAATTACAGGCAGTCCTTGACTTATGACCATAAGTGAGTCCAAAACGTATGTTATTAAGTGAGACATTTGATTAGTTTGAATTACCACACTATATTTAAGGCTCAATTACATGTTATATGAAATTCCAAACAATTTCTTTCCAATGCTTTAAAATAAAAAAAAGGAGCTAGGCTCTAGTTAATACAGGTCGTCCTTGACTTACCACCATAACTGAGCCCAAAATTTATGTTGCTAAGTGAAACATTTTTAAATGAGTTTTTTGCCCCATTTTACAACCTTTCTTGCCACAGTTCTTAAGTGGATCACTGCAGTTGTTAAGTTAGTTACACAGGTGTTAAGTGAATCTGGCTTCCCCATTGACTTTGCTTGTCAGAAGGTCGCGAAAAGTGATCACATGACCCTGGGGCACTTCAATGGTCATAAATAAGAGCCAGTTGCTAAGCATCCAAATTTTGATCACATGACCGCAGGGATGCTGCAATGATTGTAAGTATTAAAAAAGGTCATAAGTCACTTTTTTCAGTCCAGTTGTAGCTTTGAATGGTTGTAAGTCGAGGACTACCTGTAGTGTGGTAATTTCAGCTGCTGTTAGAAGTGGTCCTTGTGAAAAATATGCCACGGAAAAGGAAAAGTAAGCAAGGCATCAACGACAGATCTAATGGCCAGCGTGAAGGCATTGCACCACTCTACAAGGATACACTCTCCATTCCTGAAATTTGTTCTCTGGGAATTTGCTAATTTCAAGGTACGGAGTTTCTTTGACCAATCAAGTGAAGACCTGGAGTTTGTCATTGTATTGGCTGCGCCACTGCCTTCTGAAATCCTGTGCCAATGCTGGCTGTGGAATTCTGGGAGTTGAAGTCCATACGTCTTCAAATGTCTATGGTTGGGAAACACTTTGGCATTAATAGCAAAGCTTCTGCAGGACAGTGATCTGAATATGAAAATATATTTTAAAAATCATATCTGTGTCCTTGCACAGATAATTTCTTGGCAAGCTTGGAGCAGCTGCAACTCAGGACTGCTATATTTCATACCTAAACGTCACATCACCTTAGTTTGCACATAACAGATATTTCAGTAAATATTTACAAAGTTGAAGAACTGCGATTAAAATTATAAACATTGTTCTCTGGGCAAAAATTCTCCTTGTTTGAACTTCAGGGCATTATGAATGAATCAACCAAAATAGAAACAGGGAATAAATCCAACGCCATGAATTTTGACCTGACAGCTCTGTAAAAGTAGGAAAGAGACTTTCCAATGTTAAAAAAACAAACAAAACAAAAACAGCATAGTTTGTCCTGCCATTTGTTACTAAGTACAGCTGTAATTAAACTAGTACTACTAGAAGAATGCATTCAAGGATAAATTGCAGGTAGTTCTCGACTTACAACTACAACTGAGCCCAAAATTTCCATTGTTAAGCAAGGCAGTTGTTATGTTGTGCCTCATTTTGCGACCTTTTTTGCCATGGTTGTTAAGCGAATCACTGCCGTTGTTAAGTGAATCATTTCCCCATTGACTTTCCTTGTCAGAGGCCAACTGGGAAGGTCTACGAACAGTGATCACATGACCCCAAGACAATGCAACTGTCTTAAATACATGCCAGTTGCCAAGTGCCTGAATTTTGATCATGTGACCATGGGGAGGCTACAGTGGGTCATAGGTGTGGAAAACAGTCATCGGTCACTTTTTTCAGTGCCTTTGGAACTTTGAGTGGTCGCTAAATGAATGACTATAAGTCAAGGATTATCCATATTCCTTTCTTCCAAAAATATGTCTTTGGAGATTCTCAATCATCCAGGTCATGGTTGTCTCAAAGGTGCTTTTTCAAGAGACAACTGGACTTTCTGGTTTTTCTTTGAAGACGTTTTGCTTCTCATCTAAGAAGCTTCTTCAGCTCTGGGTTGGATGGTGAGGAATGGAAGGATTTATACGCCTTGCAGAGAGCTGGCCATTTGCATTCTTTTTAAAGAGTCGTTGAGGCCACCTGGAGGTTTATCTGTGTCCTCAGGGTCACCTGAGTAGTGAAAATGGGTGTGGAGCCTTCTTGGAACTGCTGAAAGGATTGTGTTGTAGACTGGAGATAGATGATGTGAGGAACTGAGGAACTTGTCTGCTTCGGAGTTCTAATTTTTATGGGTGTATTACTTGGAACGCTGACACCAGTCACTTAGTGAATAACAGAATTTTGGAAATGGCAGACAATCTATGGTTTCGCACACTTTGCCCTGTTTAGAATTGCACTACTATTTATTCATAAACAGGAATCAACAAACAAGTTTGGCAAGCCCCATGATTAAAAAAAAAAAGTTGTAACTACAGGAGGAGGGGGGAGGGGGGAGGAGGAGAGGGGAGAGGAGGAGGAAGAGGAAGAAGAGGAGGAGAAGGAGAAGAAGGAGAAGAAGGAGGAGGAGGAGGAGAGGAAGAAGAAGAAGAAGAAGAAGAAGAAGAAGAAGAAGAAGAAGAAGAAGAAGAAGAAGAAGAAGAAGAAGAAGAAGAAGAAGAAGAAGAAGAAGAAGAAGAAGAAGAAGAAGAAGAAGAAGAAGAAGAAGAAGAAATGTTATTATTTATAAATGTATGACTGTTACAATACTGGCCCAAAATTAGCCAGATAAGTGGGATGGGATTTTCCATTCTTAAAGCTTTTTCAATTTATTGCCAGAATTGATATGCAAAGTTGGCAACTGAAATTGAAATCTGGTCTCTGGGTTTGTGACTGTGTTATAGGGCAGTATTGCTAGATTCTCTGATTTTAAACTAGTGGATTTTCCCTCCTAAGATGTAGGCACCTCCACACCATTACTGTCTCCCTTTGACACTCTTATAAACATTATGAAGCCAACCTGCCATTGTCCTGATTCTGGTGAGCTCTAAACACTAGACACATGTACCATGAGCCAGTCAGTATTTTGTCCAGATGACCAATAGGGAAATGTAACACTCAGTCAATGCTCTTCCCCAAACTATCACCAGTTTTAAACCTACAAAAATCCCCTCACCTTACTTCCCACAAAAAGGAGATAATATGAACTACCCCCCTCTTCCCATGTTCCATGCCTGTTTGTTTGTTGTTCAAGTGTCTTCTCTTTCCAGGAGATGACAATCAAGAGCTTCCATCATGTCCTCTTTGATTCGTGGTTGGCTATGGGATAAAAAAGATATGGTTAGGCCCTTATCTCTTCCACGTTCTATGGCACTGACCAAATGGTGTTGGTTCATCTGCTTTTAGATATGTTTTCTCTGGAGAGCTGCAGCAAAAATAAGACATTTCAAATGAACATGTACGGAGCCAAGCAAATGGAGTCGATTTTTCAAACTTCCTGACTTGTGAGATTAAACAGTCCAGAGATGATTCTGAACAGCCACAAAGCCCTCCTGTAAAAGTGTGTCCTAAGATGCACCTTCCAAGCCCTGCGAGAAGCAAACATCATTGAGCAGGATGTGTTTATTGGACCAGTTGTGCCTGATGACAACTGATGATCTCTTTGATTGCACAATCTGAATTGCACTAATCAGTTCTATGTAAAATCCATGATGTCATCTTCTTTCCCTATTCTTCCCAAAGATTAGGACATGCTTTTATTCTGTTTACCAACGAATTAAGTTAAGAAACCATAACAAGGCCAGTTTTTGCAGTCTGCTTTGTTCCTCTCTGTGGTGAAAACATAGATGTGAAAGGTGAAAATCAACTTGTTTAAATGATGAAACAATTAAATGGTTTGACTAAATATTAGAGGATGTCACATAATTTTAAAAATCGGAACATATTGCCGAGATCCAGATTTTCTCTTCTTTGTACCTGGAAAGCTGTGTGATTTTGTTTTATTTGCAACTGGTGGAAATACAGATTTTTGGGGGTGAATAAAGAAAAAAATATTTTCATTTTAGGAGAGTATATAACAGCAGTACTCCTCTCCTGCCCAATTCCACCTTTATTGCATTGTTGTTGTTGTTAGTTGCGAAGTTGTGTCCGACCCATCGTGACCCTATGGACAACATTCCTCCAGGCCTTCTTGTCCTCTACCATCCTCTGGAGTCCATTTAAGGTCACGCCTACTGCTTCAGTGACTCCATCCAGCCACCTCCTCCTCTGCCGTCCCCTTCTTCTTTTGCCCTCTATCTTTCCCAGCATTAGGCTCTTCTGCAGTGAGTCCTTCCTTCTCATCAGGTGGCCAAAGTATTTGAGTTTCATCTTCAGGATCTGGACTTCTAAAGAGCAGTCAGGGTTGATCTCCTCTAGGACTGACCAGTTTGATTGCCTTGCAGTCCAAGGGACTCACAGGAGTCTTCTCCAGCACCATAGTTCAAAGGCCTCAATTCTTTGGCGCTCAGCCTTCCTTATGGTCCAACTTTCACAGCCATACATTGCAACTGGGAAAACCGTAGCCTTGACTATACGCACTTTTATTGGCAGGGTGAAATATTAGTATGTGTTAAAAGTTAGGATGATCTGCCGCCACTTGAGATAAAGAGCTATGATTTGAAAAAAAGGAAGAGCCTGGATATCTCTAAAAAGAAAAAGAAAAATTGAAAATTGAATTGGGCAAACTTCATGATATTTAGGATGCTTATGACCCCTTTGCCTAATCTTTTTATTTGTAATTTGCAGTAGCTATTTCAAATTGATTTTGGGGCTGTCACATAACTGTAGCAATTATGGAGACAGAGGATAATGTTATTTTCAGTGCTTTAGTTCCTACTTCCAGAGTTGCTTTCAGTAGTGAGGACATTATCTTAGTTCTGGATTAAGGATAGTAGTAATAGTGCTTACTAGCTTTGATGGTGGCTAAAGTAAACACACCACAGGTGATAACAGACACCTGGTCATGACCGTAACTGGATATGGTGTGCATCTTCACTCCTCATGTGATTCTTGGTCCACAAGTTCATGACCCTTTCAATTCTTCCCGCAAGCTGGGTGGTTTCCACCCCTGGAGGACCTTAAAGATCTGACTTTTCATTTCTATAATTGCTGGAGCCATTGTAAATTCTGTTGCTGGCCAGATTCACTTTGTTATTTTTTTACATCTGTGTTTATTTGCTTTTTGCTGGTTATGTTTCTGGATTGTGTTGTATATCTGTATTATATTGTCAGCCACCCTGATTTGTTTGGAGTTGGACAGTGCCTAAATAATTAAATTAAAAATTAAATTAAATTAAATTAAATTAAATTAAATTAAATTAAATTAAATTAAATTAAATTAAATTAAATTAAATTAAATTAAATTAAATTAAATTAAATTAAATTAAATTATTAAATGATAATAATGAAGTGAATGCTTCTCCAACAGAAGATGCTAGATGTTAATACAGGCAAATGCTACATGGGGCTGACATTTTGTGTCTTGAATTAATGTGCATGCCTTATACAGCTGTACAGTGTGCCTGAAGTTCATATTCTCTTTTGAAGTTTTGGATTCTTTTTCATGGATTTATGTCTGCAATTTATTTATTCTTCCCTAAGGCAAAAATGATTAAATAAAGCAAATATTCCACTTTTACAATATAAATGATCTTACATTAAACAAGAAGACAAAACAAATTCCTTCTGGTGTTTTTTCCAGGTTATTAATATTTGTGGTAAGTACAGCAGGCAAAGATTGTGTGATGGAAAATGATGGAGGAGAAGAATCCAAAGCATGAATTTTGCATAGAGAGGAGGTCCATGTTAGCCAGACTGCACATACCTTTGAAGAAAGGATGAGAATATCTTTGCTGTTACTCTACTCCTACGCACTCAGTGGGGTTGTACAGATGGAAGTGTACCAATTAGTGACCTTTTAGCTGATATTCCATTGCCTTAAGACTCCCACAGAGAAACGGGACCTACTACCGAAAGAGAAATGTGCCCTGTCACTTCCACAGTGCTTAAATAAAATAACACCATAAAGGATTCGGTCCCCAGGGAGTGAGGTCTATCTGGAGATCACCAGACCAACTCACATCTGGAGCCCACTAGTTTGCAAAAATATATTGTTAGTTCCACATTCGTATTTGGAAAAATAAGAACAAGTGGCAATTCACAGTGATGCAGTTGTATTTGGTATGGTAATGCATTGATAGAGGAGACCCACAAAACATTTTGGCCTCTCATTCTTGCCTCCTCCCTAGTCACTAGTTTGCTCATCTTCTAAATTTCCTTTCTTCCACTGTCCTTCTATTGAAAGTGGCAGGAGGACAGAAACATAGCTAGATAAGGACAGGTAGTCATTTCTGACCCTTGCTGGACCCTCAGGGAAGGTTTAATTTATTTGCCTTGAGGATCTCAAACCATTACTCAGTGGGTCCAATGCAGGGGTGGGCTTCAAACATTTTAGCAGGGGGTTCTCTGCCCGATTGCTGGGTGGGCATGGTCATGGTTGGCATGGCCTAGTCGGCCTCCTGCACCATGGTGAGGGGGCGTTTTTGCCCTCCCCGGACTCTGGAGGCTTTCCTCGGGCCTCTGGGAGGGTGAAAACGGCCTCCCCTGGCTCTCCAGAGGCCCTCCGGAGGTTGGAAATGGGCCCATTTCTGGCCTCCCCGAACTTCTGGTAGGCCCGTTTTTTGCCCTCCCCGAGCCTCCGCGCATGCCCTGCACTTACCTGCATCCAAAACGGGCCACGTGGGCGCTCCTGGGAGGGGCGGGGCAGGGTGGGGTGGATGGGGTGAGACAGGAGTGGGATTTGGGGGTTCTCCGAACTGCACAGAATCTTAGCTAGAGGTTCTCCTGAACCCCTGCGAACCCCAGCAGCCCATCCCTGGTCCAATGGTTTGAGATCCTCTCAACTGTAGCCATCTGTTCTCTTCACAGATCAGGTCCTTAATCTCATTTGCTCTTCTCCCTCTATCCTAGTATTTTTCTTCTCTACGATCAGATCTCCAAACAGATTCTCAGCTCCATACAATAAAATGTCCAGCTCTCCACACACATTGACTTGTTTCCAGTCATGACATTAATATTCCAGACACAAAGCTGCATGCTTCCTCTTGCTCATAAGTAGTCTGAAGAGGAAGGAGGGAAACTTTCCAACTATCCCTCCTTTCTCTTTCTAGTTTACAGTATGAATTTAGCTGCACTTCTGCTTCTGTTTCAGTTAAAGGATCGATTTACAACGTCTCTTCAAGTACTGATAGATAAGCTATAATATAGGTAGAAGATATACGTAGCTGACAATCTTGGGTGCTTTTAAAGTGCATTGTGTATTAGGTTGATGCTACCTTCAAGATAGTATTTGACAAAGGATCCTAGTCGTTGGTAAGATTATTACACAGGGAAGGGTTGAAATACAATTTTTTTCCCTACCAGTTCTGTAGGCGTGGCTTGGTGGGCGTGGCAGAGGAAGGATACTGCAAAATCTCCATTCCCACCCCATTCCTGAGGGAAGGATATTGCAAAATCTCCATTCCCACCCCACTCTGGGGCCAGCCAGAGGTGGTATTTGCCGGTTCTCAGAACTATTCAAACTTTCTGCTACCAGTTCTCCAGAACCTGTTAGAACCTGCTGGATTTCACTCCTGCCACAGGGTAATAATGGCATCACTATGATTGGCAGTAAAACAACCTACCTTTGAACATTTCTTTGAGCAACTTAGAGTGCTGTGGTTGGTTGAATTTAGACATTGTCCCAAACCATGTATCTCTTTTTATTTTGGCTTAGTATGTGGCATGGTCCTATACCAATAAAAACATGTTTAGTACATATTTAGTACAGACTTAATTCTCGAATGGCATGCTCACCCAACACTAGCCCCATAATAATAATAATAATAATAATAATAATAATAATAATAATAATAATAATAATAATAATAATTTTATTTATATACCGCCCATTCTCCCGAAGGACTCAGGGCGGTGTACAGCCAGAATTAAAATACAAATATACAAATATACAATATCATAGTTAACATTAATTAAAATCATTAAATAGTTTTGGCCGAATTTTAAAACCCAAAATTAAAACCCAATTTAAAATCATTCAATTTGACAGCCCCGCCTGTCGGAACAGTAGGATCTTGAGGGCACAGCGAAAAACCCGGAGGTCAGAGATGTTACAAATATCCAGGGGCAATTCATTCCAGAGGGCAGGAGCTCCCACAGAGAAGGCTCTCCTCCTGGGTGTCGCCAGCCGACATAACTTGGCCGACGGCACCCTGAGGAGTCCCTCTCTGTGGGAGCGAACTGGTCGGTGGGAGGCTGTTGGTGGCAGAAGGTGGTCCCGTAGATATCATATGCTATGATGACAGCAGCGTGCAATTGGTGTGTGATGCAACTCGTGCAAGTGACCTACAGTATCTGTATTTACACAATGACATCATGGCACATGACGGCACTTATTCCCATACAGGAAAAAGGAGGATAAGGAAGTGAAAAAGGCCAAGCAAACACCTTTACTGCTTTATATTAAATGTTCTTAGCATACAGGATTATCACGCATGTCTTTGAACATCTGACCTTTGGTTATATTAAGATATTACAGTTCAGTGGCAAGTTTTGTTATTAAAATAATATTTATTAAATTTCCAAAGATTAAAATACACAGTACAAAAAGAAACATAATACACACAAAAAAAATCAAGAAAACACACACACACACACATACACAAAAGATATAAACAACCAAAAACAAACATATCAAAATTTCAATACTAATAACAACTTTCCTGCATCGGTATCTCTAACCTATTTAACTTCTTTATACAAATTCTACTTCTAAATACCTCTATCTTAAACTTACATCTTCATTTAAATTATCTTGATTTCTATTTACAATTCAATCTCATAACAAAAACATCCCTTAAATTTTATGTTTACTCTCCAGCCAGGAATACCATTTATTCCATATTAAATAGCACTCGGTGTCCTCCCTCCCTTTCATTTCCATAGATAATCTGTCAATCTCTGCACATTCGTATATTTGTCTTTTCTTATGATTTGATCTGGAGGAGTGTCTGGTCAGTGGCAAGGTTTGGAAGGGCTCTGAGAGTTTCATCCAAAACCTCTCATAATGCAAGTTGTGTGGTTCTAGCTTAGCATATTGGGCAAATCCAATCCACCATAATTCATGCAATAAACATAAACAAGACTTAGAATAACTTTATTGCAAGGGTGAAATGCTCCTGGTTCGGACCGGATCACCCGATCCGGTAGCGATGAAGGCAGGTGGTTTGGAGAACCGGTAGCAAAAATCCCTGCCTCCCCCCATGCCCAGCTGAGCCGTACAATCATCAGAGGCTTTTTTTTAACTTTTAAAAGCATTTTTTCTACAACGTCTTCGGCCGAAAAAATGCTTTTAAAAGTAAAAAAAAAAAGCCTCTGATGATTGTGTGGCTCAGCTAGGATCATCAAAGGATTTTAAAAGAAAAAAAAAACCCTTTTTTTCTTTTAAATGCCTCTGACGATCCAAGTTGAGTTGCCTGATCGGCAGAGACTTTTTTTCTTTTAAATGCCTCTAACGATCAGGCAACTCAGCTTGGATCGTCAGAGGCATTTAAAAGAAAAAAACCCTTTAAACCCTTTAAAAAATGGTTTTAAAAGTAAAACAAAAATTGGCCCCACCCACCCAGTCACATTACTCCCCTACCACCAAGCCACGCCCACAGAACCGGTAGTAACAAATTTTAGATTTCACCACTGCTTTATTGTCATTTTAAATGTACACTAATACATTAAAATGGAATTTCATTGCATACAGCTCTCAAAGGGTCACCACCTCCAATATACACTACATAACCATGACAAAATAAATAAACCAATAAATAAATAATTATGCATATACCCACATTTACTATATGACACAGAGAAAGAACACAGTTTAGTTCATGCAATAAACATAGACAAATTATCTATATCGGGGGTGTCAAACTCGCAGCCCGCAGGCCAGATGCGCTGGCCACGTCGACGCCCGGTTTAGCGAAGAGGGAAAAAGTCGCGATACGTCTTACGATGACAACGTGACAACGTGAGTTTGACACCCCTGATCTCTGTCACTTAATGACAAATGAACAAAGCCAATTTCAGGCCACTGTAGGACCCTGAAAATGGCAGATAATTTGGAGTCCCTTATTCCGCTGCGCACTGAAGACCCTGTTGTTCCACCAGGCAGGGCTATCAATATAATAATTTTAAATTGGGGTATTTTAATTTTTGGGGTTTTAAATCAGCCAAATTTATTTAATTATTTTAATTTTTAATCATTGTTGTGTCCTGTGTTTTTAAGTTGGCTGTACACCGCCCTGCGTCCTTCGGGAGAAGGGCGGTATAGAAATAAAATTATTATTATTATTGTTATTGTTATTGTTATTGTTATTGTTACTGTTATTGTTATTGTTACTGTTACTGTTACTGTTACTGTTACTATTATTATTATTATTATTATTATTATTATTATTATTATTATTATTGTTATTATTATTATTATTATTATTATTATTATTCCAGGAGCTACAGGAATACAGAGGAAAAGCATCTACAATACTGATCTTTAGCAACTGGGTGTTGACTCTCTTTTGTTTATATGAACGGGTCTGATTCTATCTCGTAGTTTGCATGAATTGACTGTCATATCCTTGGACCGTTTAAGCAGCACATGGCTGCTGAGTCGGCAGTTCTGTGCATATGGCTCTCATTAAGGGGTCTATGAATGAATGGCCCTCAGGTTCACCTCCACAGCTTCTTGCAAGCAGAATCAAAATGCTTGGGCCATCTGTGAACTGGCCCTGTCTTCCATTAACCTTGTTTAATTGTGCCTTCTTTATTTTTCCTATACGTTTTTTTTTTTCAGGAGGATTTTTCATTTCATGGCAGCTCTCAGAAAACATAAAGGTCAACTAGTCCATAAACATCACTGCAATTAGAAGCACCCAGCACAATTTTAATGGAAAAAAAAAAAGAGGATGGGGGGAAGTCCCTGTTTATAAAAAGCAGAAACCTACATATCTTTACAGTCTGGTTAGTGTTAGCCTTCTGATTTTTGAGATGTAGATTTAATATAATGGCGTTTCCCTTACATGACTAGCAGGAAAACGTTATTAGACTTTGAAATGAGCACATTGGCTCCGTTTAGAGAAAAAGAGATTTGTTATGTCTTACTCATACAACCGAGTCGCCTTCTTAAACCTGGTCTGGTGGGACCACAGATTCCAGAAATATTAGGCTTTGGGAAAGGTTTTTCTATTCCAAACTTTTGGTTTTTTTTTTAAAATGTGAATGCTTTGATGTATTTGCTATATCACAAGGATAGGCAACCTAGCTCCAAACATTTTTGGAGCAGTGTGCAACAGCTGCCAAAAAAGCCAACACAGTTCTAGGCTGCATAAACAGAGGGATAGAATCAAGATCACGTGAAGCGTTAATGCCACTTTATAATGCCTTGGTAAGGCCACACTGGGAATACTGCATCCAGTTTTGGTCGCCATGATGTAAAAAAGATGTTGAGAGTCTAGAAAGAGTGCAGAGAAGAGCAACAAAGATGATTAGGGGACTGAAGCAAGGGTGAAATCCAGCAAGTTCTGACAGGTTCTGGAGAACCAGTAGCAGAAATTTTGAGCAGTTAAGAGAACTGGCAAATACCGCCTCTGGCTGGCCCTAGAGTGGGGTTGTCAGGTTTCGGTGTCGTCTCAAATAAATTACATTTCCAAACAAATAGTCTTTGATGAAATCTCTCATTTATTAAGCACGACGATGTGCTCCTGACTACATTGTAGCCAACAGTCACTTCCTGACCCCAAACCTTTCCCTTCCGTTCCCCAATTCTCTGCGTCTCATTGGCCATCTTCCAAATCACTCTCCCCATATCTACTACTTCAGCTCCCAGGAATGTCCCCCCTCCCATCCCATCTCCTAGGGGATATTATCTTCAAGGAAAATAAGTAGGTGAAAAGTCAAGCGTCCTCTTGCCAGCTGCTCTCTCTTCTCCTCCTTATGTCAGCACTGGAACGAATGTAGTTTGGAGTGCTGACAGGGGTGGGAATGGAGATTTTGCAATATCCTTCCCCCAGGAGTGGGGAGGGAATGGGAATTTTGCAGTATCTTTCCCCTGGAGTGGGGTGGGAATGGAGAATTTGCAGCATCCTTCTCCTGCCATGCCCACCAAGCCACGCCCACCAAGCCACACCATGCCCACCAAGCCACGCCCACAGAACCAGTATAAAAAAAAATTGGATTTCACCACTGGACTGGAGGCTAAAACATATGAAGAACAGTTGCAGGAACTGGGTATATCTAGTATAATGAAAAGAAGAACTAGGGCAGACATGATAGCAGTCTTCCAATATCTCAGAGGTTGCCACAAAGAAGAGGGAGTCAAGCTATTCTCCAAAGCAGAAGGAGAAGAAGCAATGGGTGGAAACTAATCAAGGAGAGAAGCAACTTAGAACTAAGGAGAAATTTCCTGACAGTTAGAACAATTAATCAGTGGGACAACTTGCCTCCAGAAGTTGTGAATGCTCCAACACTGGAAGTTTTTAAGGAGATGTTGGATAACCATTTGTCTGAAGTGGTGTAGGATTTCCTGCCTAAGCAGGGGGTTGGACTAGAAGACCTCCAAGGTCCCTTCCAACTCTGTTATTCTATTCTATTCTATTCTATTCTATTCTATTTTAGTCAATAATTTTTGCCATCTATAAAGATTAGGAATGTTGGGATTTGAAGTTTGAAGCATCTGAAGGTTTCCCAGTTTCCTCTCCTTGCAAGAACATATCAATATACTGTAACTATGCTTCTGGAAATTACGACTTGAAAGAAATTACTCTCAGCTCCTGGTAATGTTTGGATGTGAACTGTTTTGCTATTTTTGGCTTACTTATATTTTTATACCGTCCCATGCCAAAGTGTTGCACAGGAAACTATGAAATAATGAAGCCAACATATAATTGACTACAACACATTATACTGTGCTGTTTTGATATACAAAAATAATGATGGGCATCAGAAGTGAGTATCAATGGGCCAGGGGTGGGTTCTACTTACCTTTACTACCGGTTCGCAACGGGGCCGCACATGCAACGGGGCCGCGCATGTGCAGAATCATTTTGGTGACTTCGGGGTCAGTGGGCGGAGCCCCCCACCGGTTTCAATACTGGTTCTATAGAACCGGTGCAAACCGGGGGCAGCCCACCACTGCAATGGGCCCACCTAACCTTTGATTTGTAGTAATACATTTGACTTGATTTGTACTGAATAATAGGCCATCTAGTGACAATTGTGGGATATGGAAGATTTTGATCTGGAATGGCAAAGACAGTAAATGGCAAAGAGAATTAATTAATTAATTAATTAATTAATCACTCACTCAATCAATCAATAGAAATATAGATACGCTGTATGTCTGTGAGACTATTGACTTGCAGAATAGAGGTGATGAATACATACGGGGAAATGGAATTGTCATTTTTATATAAGTGAAAGAGCTAAACCTATGTTACAAAGGATCATCTAAATTGCTGTGGGGACATATGAAAGTAGAAACTCTTCGTTGGTTTTATGCTATAATTCCATGAATGATGGCAATGGAAGAATCAGACTGAGTTCTAGAAAACATCCTCAACTTTACACTAAACTGATTTACCTACATTAATCTTGTCTCACCGTGTAACCTAGACTCGGGTGAGAAGGTTACCTGAGATCATGCTTTTTTTTGAGAGAGGCTTAAGTGATTGCATTGTGCAGACGTCTTCAAACTTGGCAGCTTTAAGACTTGTGGACTTCAAAATGGGGCCTGGGGGGCACACGTAGCCCACCTGGGGTCCATTTTTGCTGGCTGGAGAATTCTGGGAGTTGAAGTCCACAAGACTTAAAGCTGCCAAGTTTGAAGACCTCTGGCATAGTGGGACATACAGAATCATTCTCTGAGAGTGAGATGGCCATACTTAAATTTGATAAATAAAAAATTAAATATAGCAAATGCACTTAGACTTATATACCGCTTCACAGTGCTTTACAGCCCTCTCTAAGCAGTTTTACAGAGTCAGCCTATGGCCCCCAACGATCTGGGTCCTCATTTTACCCACCTCGGAAGGATGGAAGGCTGAGTCAACCTTGAGCTAGTCAGAACTGAACAGTGAGCAGTGAGTTAGCGCTGCAGTACTGCATTCTAACCACTGCGCCATCACAGCTTATAAATATAAATACTGTATTTGCAATATGGATATAGTATATCTTGCAACTTGTACTTTTACTCTTATGGAGAATTAAATGAGAACAAAACTGGGTCTATCTTCCTGGTTTTATACACACTGTGCCACACCTTGAGTTGTACCCAGATACAAACAGAAATCCAGTGCAACTAACATGAGCCGCGGTGGCGCAGTGGTTAGAATGCAGTACTGCAGGCTACTTCTACTGATCACCGGCTGCCAGCAGTTTGGCTGATCAAATCTCAACAGGCTCAAGGTTGACACAGCCTTCCATCCTTTCAAGGTGGGTAAAATGAGGACCCAGATTGCTGGGGGCAATAGGCTGACTTTGTAAACCGCTTAGAGAGGGCTGTAAAGCACTGTGAAGCGGTATATAACTCTAAGTGCTATTGCTATGGCATATGACAGGGTTGCCATGACAGATCTGGCCTGTGGGGTACTTAGATGTGGCCTGCAGGGCCACCCTAGAAACATCAAAGGAACAGCCCACGGTGCCTCTGCCAATGAAAATGGAGCTTGGGAAAGCTCGTTTTCAGCGCGCAGCCCCCCTGAGCTCCATTTTCACTGACAGAAGGTGGTAGGATGTTAGATAATTATCTGAAACAGTGCCACTGAACCACACTGTCTATACTGGAAGGATGGTTTTGTGTTTATACTTTCCCTCCATTTTGTCTAAGAGACTGAAAGGGGAGTGGCTTAGCCACTCTATAAATATGACCTCCTTTACCCACAGACACATGGGAGACACAGAGGAGACACACAGGAGAAAAGAGAGAAGAAGGGATTATGCTCTAGGCACATTTACCTCAGAAATAAATAAAGACCAAGATACAATGTTCTGTGATTTAAAATGTAAATAGTTTATTGATTTTAAATAAACAAAGTTTTTCTTGATAAAAGAAATCTGGCTTAATTGTAGCTGCTGGGACATTCCAAGATCTTATTGACCGTCTACAACCTAAACTAAAAACTGTTCTAACACAGGAGGCCGTTGCAGCTGAAAACGGAGCTTACAACCCTGATACGTCCCTCAATGAAATCGAGGCTGACACCCCTGGCATATGATTTCTATAATATTGCTGATCTACAGTTTGGAAGAGGGCTGTCGTATGACCCTAGGTACATCTTTTAGGCAGTTTTTAAAGGACTGGTTCATATCAAGAACATTTTAGAAATTGACTCTTGCATTTTCTGAACCAAGCTTTTAGCTTTCCACTTCATAGAGAAAGAGACTACTATGAAATATCAGCCAAAACAAAAACAGTTACTTCTTGGATTTGCTCGTTCCAAATTTTTCTCCATCCCTTTCCTGACCGTGTTTTATTTGCTGGGAAGAAAATATTTAAGCAGCACTCATTTTCCCTGGGGCAGGCTCCTCTCTTGGTTTATTCCTTGCAGCACACTACAACCAGCCTTCTCATCCTCACCCACATTGAAGTGTGAACACTGAGAAAGAAATAGATAGGGAGACAAATGAAAAAAACAAATCAGGACAGGGGGTCTAATGTCACATGTTGTCAGGGGTGGGCTGCTCCAGGTTCACCCGGGTTTGGGCAATCCTCTAGCGAAGATTCTGTGCGGTTCGGCAAACCTCCAAATCCCACTCCTGGCTGGCCCTGCCCATCCCTCCCCTCCCCTCCCAGGAGTTTCCACATGGCCTGTTTTGGATGCCAGGTAAGTGCAGGGCCCGTGTGGAGGCTCAGGGAGGGCAAAAAATGGGCCTCCTGGAGACTCCAGAAGGCTGAAAATGGGCCCATTTCTGGCTTCCAGAGCCTGGGGGAGGCCATTTTCGCTCTCCCAGAGGTTCGAGGAAAGCCTCCAGAGCCTGGGGAGGGTGAAAATGGCCCCCCCACCATGGTGCAGGAGGCTGACTAGGCCACACCCACCATGGCCACGCCCACCCAGCAACCAGGCAGAGAACCTGCTGCTAAAATTTTTGAAGCCCACCCCTGCATGCTTTCCTTTGTGATTGGAGCCAGTGCCTGACGTCAAAAGGTGACATCTGCAGAATCCCATTCCATCACAACAGAAGTGGGAGGCAGGTCCAAATGTTGCCCTCTGATTATTTTAGGAGAGGATGTACGTTGGCTAAAAGCACGTATCCCATTCTACTTTTTCTGCCTAATAGTATTCTAAAGATAAATAATGCAGCTTGCAATTGGGCACAGTTGAAGACTAGCACACGTCTCATAGTGTTGCGTCTGTTAATCGAGGTCTTTTGAGTTGCTTTCTGATCTGTGAATGCTAACAAGAAAACCCAGTTTCACAGATGTGTAGTTAATTGTCTGCAGGTTCAAAGATGGATGACAAGGTTTAGCCTTTCTTTTAGTTTTCTCAAAGAAAGTCCTGGCCCTTTGTTTGCAGCAGCAAGGCAACTTCTGCAACCCATTTGTTCTGAATTTTCAAAGGCTTTCTTTTCATTCGTTGCATCCGTTTTTACCAATTTTTTTATAGCTAAAGATGACTCTATATCAGTTAGGAAATGATTTTACCTAACTTGTTGGGTTGGCAATATATCAACCATCAATATAGCTTTAAGACTGCTGTATTGATGTATTGCATCATACTGTGTCCTGATTGGTTAGCTCTGTAGCCAATGTCCTTAAAAGGGAGCTAGAAACCTGGTTTGTTTCTCTTTGATGCTCTTTGCTAATATCTTGGCTGTTTTGCTGTGTTTGCTACCGTTTGCAAATATAGAAGAACTGTTATCATGTATGACTACAACGACTGGTAAGAAGACTCTGTTATTGGATTATCCCTGGACTATTGTTTAACCATCTACTGCTTTATATGTAAATGACCTGGACTGTTTATTGGACTGTGCCTTATTACTATTTCCTGAAGGTAAACACAACTCAGTGTATCTCTGTGCTGGCTGTGTTATTTCCTAACTACTCTCAATTGCTTTCATGTGCACACTCTTGCTACTCAAGGGTTGCTCTGCGAATTCCTCAACAATATCTGTGATGGCAAACCTATGGCACGTGTGCCAGAAGTGGCATGCAGCGCCCTCTCTGGTGGCATACGAGCCATCGCCCCAGTTCAGCTCTGCTGCGCATGGGTGCGTGCCTCCCACCGGCCAGCTGGTCTTCAGGTCTGCACGGGGGGTGGGGCACATGTGCAGAGGCCGTGCATGCATTGCATTTTTGGGGTTTGGGCACACGTGCACGCATTCTCGTTTGCACATGCATGCCTTGAGCACTCAGTCCAGAAAAGGTTAGCCATCGTTGCTCTATATTATTCAGTTAACATGATACTTAGCAAGCAAGCAATTCAGTTAACACGATACTTATATGAACAGGAGGAAAATAAAACTCTTGTTTTTAGGCCAACCTTTAAGTCTTCTGGAAACACTGTAATTGTTTTCAGAAAAACCTGTAAAATAAGTTTTAGTCATAAAAATACTATGGTGTTTATTTCCATTTTTTGCGATCGCATTTTAGTTGCAGAAAAGCAGAGTAGAGGTAGTCCTTATTTACCGACTGCAACAGGGACTGGTAACTATGTTGCTAAGTGGTATAGTTGTTAAGCAGAACAGCGTGTGATTGTCCCAGCTAACAATGTCAGTTTTGATTCCAGTTATGAGGTAAATCACCTGCAGTATTATGTGTGATGTCACATGACCATGATTTGCAATTTCTTGCTGGCTTCCCCAGTGACTTTGCTTATTAGAAGCCAGCTGTGAAGGCGACAATGTGAATGCAGATGCTGTGACTGCTTTAAGTGTGCACCAGTTGCCAAGCATCTGAATTGCAATCACATGACCTGAACAGTTTGTCGAAAATCAGAGAGTGTATGTGAGAGTGCAGTAGAGGTCATAGAAGAGATGGATCAGGGAAGATGCAATATGCAGCATGAGTTGGGGATGGTGTGATGTGGATTGGGGAGGTTGTACAGGGGTCCATGAGTGGCCAGTGCAGCGCAAGCACAGAGGGGCTGTAGTAGGGTACATGAGTGGAAGAGACTTCCCTGAGCAACTTGTGATCTTCCCTGTTGGCTTCCCCACTGACATTTTCTTGCAAGCATCTCACAACCAAAGGCAATGGGGAAGACAGCGGGAATTCGGAAATCATCTGCTCCCTCTGCTTTGGTGCCCATTCTGTTGATCTGTTTAGGTAAGGAAATATTTCTGAATTGATTATCCAGTTGAAACAATAATCCAATGGATCATATTGTCCAGTATATCTACAAAGATGACTTCCTTTCTTTGCTAATTCAGCCTCATTCTGTCGAAGAATGAAACTGAATTATAGGAGAATCAGACCATACAAAAACAGTCTTTCTCCATCCACCACATAATTTTAACAGGAAAAGTTGGGACGACTGTCTGTTTTGTACAGGTTTAGATTTCTTCGTAGAGAATTAGAGCTTTGCAACTACTAATTGTGATACCTATGGATTATCTCCAGATTAAAGATGGAATATCTCTTAGGATCAGCATCTGATAGCACAAGTAGAAAGCCAGTGTTGCACTATATCTTGTTTGCAGATCTCCCAGAGACATTTGGATGGCCACTGTGGAACAAAATGTTGGACCGAATTGCCTTTGATCTAATCCAACACTGATATGTTCTTATGATTCAAAACAGTTTTTGTATCCATTTCCTGATGGAAACCACAGGCGCTCCCCAAGCCCCCATATTTGGAAGAATTTGCTAACTTTTTGGAACCATCACATATGGAATATGTCATGTGTAATTTTTAACTGGATCGTGTGGAATAAATCAATCCAAAAAAAGTCAGAGTTGGACCGGTTTCTACATTTTTCTATTGAAGATACAAGACTTCCAAAACAGAGACGTTTTGAAGGGTGGGTTTAGTTTGCTTGGAATAATAGCCTTAATAATGAATCAGACTGTAGATCCCTGTAAGATTTGCAACAAATCTAAACGTTGCACTGAAAAGAAAGTCTTAGTTCCAGAGTTTACCTAAAGAGAAAAGATTTCCTGTAGAAAATTTAATAATTCCAATTTAACACCCAGGGTACTTTCTTATTACAAATTTAGAATTGTCACTTTAAATGTTTACCAAACGTTTACAAAGCTAAATTAAGTTTAAGTTAAGTAAGTTTGTTAGTTTCCAAAATGGAACTGATTAGCCTTTTAAAGAAAACAGGTCCATTCATTAAAATCCTGTTCACTTGTTTTTCTTGAAGGAAAGGTTTATACACCAGGAGAGAAAGCTGAGACCAGCATCTTAACACAATCTTTCCTGTGTTGTTCTCATGGCTACTGTTTTGTAAAAAGTGACTATTGACAAGAAAACCCTTCCCATTTGTGAAGAATTTTCACAAGAATTTAGAACCTGGGAAATCAGGATTGTAAACTCTCACAGAGACTTTCGACAGGTATGTGAAAAACAAGTCTATCGCATCTATAATCATCACCATCTCATAATATTGTTCAATCGTTGATTGGTTGATAATCCATCAAATTGTGTGTCATCATGTTAATTAATCTTATCTTAGTGATCTCATAGATACCTGTCAGAGTATATTCATGAACTGGAATAGGGCATAGCAATAGATCAGCCAATGAGGGCTGTTTGGTAACTGAAACATAGTATTTGTTGTATGGGGCCATAAGAGACCGTTTGGAGCCTGGGCATGGCTTAACTGTTCTGTATATAAGCTTGAGGGGACTAGCTTCTCTCTCCTCCATTTTGCCTTCTCCATTTTGTGCTGTGTATGTTCTTGCTATTTCTCTTCTCTATAACGTGGAAAACCTACAAGGCAGTGGTGAAATCTAAAATTTGTTACTACTGGTTCTGTGGGCGTGGTTTGGTGGTGGTGGGTAATGTGACAGGGTGGACATGGCCAATTTTTTTTTTAACTTTTAAAACCATTTTTTCTACAACCTCTTTGTTGAAGAGGTTGTAAAAAATGCTTTCAAAAAGCTCTGACAATCCCAGCTGGGTTGCTTGATCGACAGAGATTTTTTTTCTTTTAAATGCCTCTGACGATCAGGCAACTCATCTTGGATCGTCAGAGGCATTTAAAGGAAACAAACCCCTTTTCTTTTAAATGCCTCTGACGATCCAAGATGAGTTGCCTGATCGTTAGAGGCATTTAAAAGAAAAAAAAGTCTCTGCAGATCAGGCAAGTCAGCTTGGATCGTCAGAGGCATTTAAAAGAAAAAAAGGGTTTTTTTTCTTTTAAAAGCCTTTGATGATCCCAGCTGAGCTGCGCGATCACCAGAGGCTTTTTTTTTTACCTTTAGAAGCATTTTTTCAGCCGAAGAGGTTGTAGAAAAATGCTTTTAAAAGTAAAAAAAAAAAGCCTCTGATGATTGTGCGGCTCAGCTGGGCGGGGGGGGCAGGGATTTTTGCTACCGGTTCTCCGAACTACCCGCCTCCATCGCTACCGGATCGGGCGATCCGGTCCGAACTGGGAGCATTTCACCCCTGCTACAAGGGTATTGTATGCCTTCTGTGTTATTTTGTATATAAAGACGTTTTGAATCCTGCTTAATAGTCTGCTTATGTGTGCTGCAGCAAACTCTGGCAATATCCACCATCAGCCCAATATTCACTTACAAAACAGATTCTGTGTGGCTGTACTCCATTATAATTGCACAAGATTGAATGCAATTTTATTCTCTGCTTTTTTTAGTATAACACCTCTATCTGAGATTGCACAGACTCTCAGGCTTCTTCTTATATGCACACATAATTGCAAAACATTATTTGGTCTGTATGAATCTGGCACATGTCCTCTTAAATTTAGCTGTTGTGTCAACTCTGCACTGTGCCTTAAATTTGACTCCTGAAGTCTTCTCACCTACTCTCACAATCCAGCTATCTATCCAATAAAGCCAGTAAAACCTCTAGAGTAGTGGCAATCAAGGCAAATGTTTCAATTCCTTAATTAATTAAAGTAAGTTTTTGAATGTTGAAAAAAGGGGTATTTGGAGATATGGGTGAATGGACATGATTTTGCCTTTCTTTTGCTTGGTTTTCACTGAAATCTGGAGCAAAAACAAATTTACTGCCCAGGAGTAAGTAGTGTATGTTCACATGTAACATTCACACTGTGAATGTTGCTCCAAATTGCTCCACACTTTGGCTCCAAATTACTTTTGCGAAGGTATTGCCCAGGGATTAAATCTCAGCGCATATGACAGTAGCAATAGCACTTAGATTTATGTACAGCTTCACAGTGCTTTATTTATTTATTTATTTGTTTATTTGTTTGTTTGTTTGTTTGTTATATTTCTATACCGCCTTTCTCCCGTAGGACTCAAGGCGGTGTACAGTCAAGAAAAATATAGACACACAAACATCATAAAATTGCTAATTAAAATTATTACTTAGTTTGGTCAATTAAATAAAACCCAGAATTAGATAACATTTAAAAAATTCATTCACATGTTCATATGTTTAGCCCCGCCTGTTGGAATATCAGGGTCTTGAGGGCACGGCGGAAAGCACGGAGATCAGGGATATTCCGTATCTCCGGGAGCAGTTCATTCCAAAGGGTTGGAGCCCTCACAGAGAAGGCCCTCCCCCTGGGAGTCGCCAGTCGGCATAATTTGACTGACGGTACCCTGAGTAGTCCCTCCCTGTGAGAACGAACTGGTCGGTGGGAGGCTATTGGTGGCAAAAGACGGTCTCGTAGGTACCCAGGTCCTAAGCCATGGAGTGCTTTAAAGGTGATAACTAACACCTTGAATCGCACCCGGAAGACCACCGGGAGCCAGTGCAGCTCGCGTAGGAGAGGTGTTACATGGGCGTAACGAGCCGCGCCCATAATCACCCGCGCGGCTCCTTTTACATCCCTCTCTAAGTGTTTTACAGAGTCATCATTTTGCCCCCAACAATCTGGGTCCTCATTTTACTGACCTGGGAAGGATGGAAGGCTGAGTCAACCTTGAGCCGTTCAGGAACAAACTCTGGGCTGTGGGCAGAGTTAGCTTGCCATATGCAAGGATATGCAGGGATGTCAAACTCAAGACCTGGGGGCCAGATGCAGCCTAAGGGGTGCTTAGATCTGGCCCACAGGACTGCCCTGGAAACAGCAAAGGATCGGCCTGCAGTGCCTCTGCCAGTGAAAACAGAGCTCGGGAGGGCTGCATGCAGCCCTCCCAGGCCCCATTTTTGGCCGCGATGGCCTCCTGCAGCTCTGCAGTAGGCCATAGTGGCCAAAAATGGGGCCTGGGGGGCACACACAGCCCACCCGGGGTCCATTTTTGCTGGCAGATGGCTCCAGGAGCCCATTGTGGCTGAAAACAGAGATTGGGAGCCCGTTTTCACTGGCAGAGCTCTCAGGCCACCATACGCGCCCCCAACCCGAGTGATGTCAAGCCGGCCACGTCCACCGTGGCCCCTGAGGTCAAACACAACCCTGATGAGGCCCTCAATGAAATCGAGTTTGACACCTCTGCAATAGTGCATCCTAACCACGACTCTATTTAAATGATTACACCACTGTGCTGACCAAAACACCGTAGCTTGGCAGTAATACATGTTCTAATATGGTGCTTTTCTTGCTCTTGGCTTCCAAAATAATGGAGTGCATTCTTGTTGATTGCTCGGCAGGATTTGTGATCTGGAGGATGTGATCCCCTCCTGATGTTTCATCTGTGACTCAGATAGGTGTGTTTGTATTCCTGTGTTGATGCAGTCTGAGGCCAGCAAAGCGAATTCAACCGACACGGTTCATTTATTATTGCAGAGAATTCCTTGAGAGAAGGTTGTAGATCAGGAAGGAGTCCTGTTTCACGGCTCCTGAGTGGGCTAGATTTATGTTATTAACTCTGGCAGGAAAATGACAAGACACTCTGCATGTTTGCCCCGGTTTCTAACATGAAAACTTAGGTAACCAAGACTCCAACATGCTCAACACAATTATTAATTTTAAAAACGACACGCAAAATAATAAAAAAAAACAAAGACAAAAATGCCATTTTCCAATCTCTTGCAACATCCTTGCATTATTTTCATGCATTCTGTCACTCCCGGTGATTAAAAAGTCATTTTTAAAAAGGTTGGCTTTGAACCTCAAAGAAGTTACTTGCTTTTTGTTGTAGGCAAACCAACCCAGGCACCCAGGAGATGCATCAAATGCCACTTATGTCATGACATCATCATACCAATGATGCAAGTTACATTATTTGGGCAATGATGTCATGACATTTGGGATGTCCCTTGTTCTTCTGCTCTCCTTGCAGATGCCCGTACAAATCAATAGGTGGTGCCAGTAGCTAGGAACATAAAGATTGTAATCACTTCAAATAGGAGAAAAAGAAACATATTTGGTGAAGTGTTACAGACGATGCATCTGGAGGAATTCTGTGGAAGTATTCCTGTTGTCGGAAAGCTATCTTTGAAATGAAATTTGTGATTTCCTGAGCAGCAAGGCACCAAGCTGGAAAGTAGGAGATCATGAGTTCAAATCCTGCCTTAGCCATGAAAGGCGACTGGGTGACTTTAGGCCAGTCGCTCTCTCTTAGCCCAACGCCCTTACAGGGTTTTGGGTTGGTTTTTTTGGCTTTAATTTATATGCCGCCCTTCTCCGGAGACTCAGGGCGGCTTACAATGCATTAAGCAATAGCCTTCATACTTTTGTATATTTATACAAAGTCAGCTTATTGCCCCCACAATCTGGGTCCTCATTTTACCTACCTTAGAAAGGATGGAAGGCTGAGTCAACCTTGAGCCTGGTGAGATTTGAACTTGCAGTAATTGCAAGCAGCAGATGTTAATAACAGTGTTTTAGTCCACTATACTACAGGCTCTTCCCTTGTTGTTGTTGTGGGGAAAATAGGAGAAAATGTGTTGGATATGTTCACCCCCTTGGGTTGTTTGTAAAAATAATAAAGCCGGGATATAAATAAACAAACAAACGGTAATATTTACTTATTTATATATCTCAATTTCAGTACAGGTAGTCCTCAACGTGCGACGTATTTTCACAGAACTGTCATAACCATGGGACACGGCAAATGGCCAAGCACCCAAAGTTTGATCACAGAGGGGGCCGACTGTTGGAACTGTACAACTGGGTTGTAAGTCCTCTTTTTTGGGTCAGTTGTAACTTCCTGTATCCATTTGACTGTATGCATTCTGAATACATGTCAGTACATATATTTCTTTAATTAATGTTTGTTTGAAACAGTATTTTGGCTTGCAAAGTAGTCTCTAGATCAGGGGTCGGCAACCATGACCCTTTTATGACCTGTGGACTTCAACTTCCAGCATCCCTGAACCAGCCATCTAGATTAGAGAATTTAGCTTGAAAGAATAACTAAGTATGCTGCAAATAAAACTTCGGAGTTTATTTATTTATTTATTGGTTCGATTTATATGCCGCCCTTTCTCCGGAGACTCAGGGCGGCTTACAATGCGTTAAGCAATAGCCTTCATACTTTTGTATATACCTGCTTAGTAGGGCTTTGGGCCCCCCCCAAGCGGTGTTCTTTTTTCATACAAAGTCAGTTTATTGCCCCCACAATCCAGGTCCTCATTTTACCTACCTCGGAAGGATGGAAGGCTGAGTCAACCTTGAGCCTGGTGAGTTTGAACTCGTAGTAATTGCAGGCAGCTGGCACCTAAGTGCTACTTAAGTGCTACTTAACAGCGCTTTAGTCCGCTGCTCCACCAAAGCTCTGTTTCTTGGTGGCAGTTGTGGCATAAAGGGCAAAAAAATGCCCATACTCAGAAGTACCACTATCATTAGCAGGAAACCTAGCTTATATCTATATCTTTTTTAAAAAGGATAGATTGATACAAACCCTGATTGGTGGTGGAGGTCAGTATCCATGGGCTCCTGTTTTGATGACTGTGAGATGAAGAAGATTATCTACAATCTTCAACATGGATATTCAAATAGCCCAGTTTTGGGCCTAGGAGGCCTCCCAGCACTTACCTGGGAGCCAAAATGGGGCATGTGGGACTCCTGGAAGGGGCGGAGCAGGAAGGGGCAGGGCCAGCCAGCAATTTAATTACTGGTTCGCCCGAACCGGCTGAATCCCACCACTGGATGGATGGATGGATAGATAGATAGATAGATAGATAAATAGCTAGACAGATAGATAGATGATAGATAAATAGCTAGACAGATAGAGAGACACAGAGACAGAGAAATAGAGAGAGACAAAGAGAGACACAGCGAGACAAAGATAGAAAGAGATTTTTCAAATTTGTCTGAAATGCTAAAGGGTCGTCTGCTTGAGCAGGGGGTTGGATTAAAGATCTCCAAGGTCCCCAAGGTCCAAGGTCTTGGAGTGCTAGTGAACAATCACCTATGAGACAACAGTGTGGAGCAGCACCCAAAAAAGCCAGTGCAATCCTAGGCTGCATTAATAGAGAGATAGAATCAAGTTCGTGTGAAGTATGAGTACCGGTTTACAAAATCTTACTAAGACCATACATGGAATACTGCATCCAATTTTGGACACCACCATATAAAAAGATGTTGAGGCACTGGAAAGAGTGCAGAGAAGAGGAACAAGGATGATTAGGGGATTGGAAGCTAAAAAGTATGATGATCGGTTGCAGGAATTGGATATGGCTAGTCTAGTGAAAAGAAGGACTAGGGGAGACATGATAGCAGTGTTCCAATATTTGAGGGGCTGCCACAAAGAAGAGGGAAACCTAGTTTCCAAAGCATCAAAAGGCAAGACAAGAAACAATGGATGGAAACTAATCAAGGAGAGAAGCAACCTAAAACTAAGGAGAAATTTCCTAACAGTGAGAACAATTAACCAGTGGAACATCTTGCCTTGAGAAGTTGTGGGTGCCCCATAGCTGGAGGTTTTTAAGAAGAGACTTGACAGCCATTTATCTGAAATGGTATAAGGTCCCCTGCTCGAGCAGGGAGTTGGACTAGGAGACCTAACAGGTCCAACTGTGTTATTCTATGTCTACATCAGGAGTGGGTTCTAAAATATTTTACTACCGGTTCTGTGGGCGTGGCTTATTTTGTGGGTGTGGCTTATTTTGTGGGCATGGCTTGATGGTCATGTGACAATTATTTAGGATTTAGCAGAGGTACTGGTCTACCAGGCTTTTAACTGCTTGCAGAGCTGTACTGATCTACCCATTTATTTTTGGCAGGCACTGATCTACTCATGTATTTGTGCAGGCACCGGTCTACTCATTTGTTTTCTTTTAAGAGTTTAAACAGTTTTTTTCCCTCTAGACATCAGCTGGGACTCAGGAGGCAGCAATAGATTGGGGGTGGGGCCAAATAAAAGGTAAGAATAACGCGTGGGAGTGGGGAGGCCCCGGGGATGCGGGGGGGGGGGGCAGAACCGGTTTGGAGACGTCATATCGTCACCGCTACCGGCTCAGGAGAACCAGGCCAAACCGGGAGGAACCCACACTGGTCTACATCTGCCCTTCCAACTCTGTTATTCTCTTACTGAGGTTTTGAATGGAAGAGGAATACTGTGAATGATAAAGAACATGAATTAATAACTGAAATAAATGAATGAAAGAAAAATAGATATGCGGTGTGTTTAAAACTAAAGAGGAAGTTAAACATTATTTTGGGAGTAGATGAACAGGACTATAAACAAGGGGCTTCTAGCAAAGTAAATATAATTCAAAAGAGAAGCGTATGGCATACAATGTCAGAAATATCTACAACTGCTAGACACAATGCAGTCCTGACAGCCTAAATTGCTAGTTCATTCTGTTTGGTGCTTGCGTGCCTATCCTTGGTGCACTGCGGGGGGAGGGGGGGAATTAGTTTATACCATTTGACTAGCAACACTCGGGTTGCTGGCTGTTCTGGGCTTCTCCGCTGTCTCGTCTTGCCTTGCATCGTGTTGCGTTGCCTCATGTGTGCAAATGGTGGAAGCCCAGATCCAACATTGGCTTCCACTCTTCTCATGCATGAACACAGCTAGGTTTTTCCCAGAGAAGCGGCATCCATTTATCTACTCACAATATTGCATGCTTTTGAACTGCTGAATGGGCAAGAGCCGGGGAGCAAGCGGCAGGAGCTCACCCCATCTCATGGAGCTGGGCTCGAACCGCTGGAGTGCAGACCATTTCTGGCCGGGAGTTCCAACACTGTTAAGCTGCTGCACCACCAGAAAAGTGGGGAAATGATTTGTAAGGAAACTGAAGTGAGGGAATGCTGGACGAGGTTATTTTAGAGGTTTGTATTCAGCATGATAGTGATATAAAGCTGGAATTGAAACAAGAGCTATAATTCAAAAATAAGTTGTTGAAAAGTAAGTCATAAATGCTGTGAGAACATTGAAAAATGGTAAGGATGCAGATGTAGAAATAGTAATTGGAGAAATGTTCAAATATTGATGTTGTTTCCTTATGGACTGGCCATACAACTTGTTAAATGAGTCCACGAAGACAGCACCTGCAGCTGATTAGGAGAAGAATGCTATGATTGTTCCCCTATAAAAGGGAAAGTAGAAGATGGAATGCAACCACAAAGTAGAAAGAACATTAATTGGGTGGCTCAGAAGGGATATGGCGGAATGATGATTAAAAAGGTACAAGACGTTACAATAAATACATTTTGTGAAATCTGGTGAGGTTTTATGCTAAATAGAGGGTTGTACAGCTGAGTTTTTTTTTCTTTTAAGGAAGACATCAAAATATCTGAAGACGAGAAAGCATATAGTACACTTTAAAATTGCACTATCTGGCTTACCATTTCATATTCCTTTTTTCCTTTCTGCATAATATTGCAAAAATAGAGTGATGGATATGTCTGTCTGTCATGTATATGCATACCCAAGTGTCTATTTATTTATTTATTTATTTATTAGTCATATTTCTATGCCGCCCACTCTCCGAGGACTCTGGGCGGCTTACACCAAAGACAGTATACTAAATAGCATATTGCCCCCAACAATCTGGGTCCTTATTTTACCCACCTCGGAAGGATGGAAGGCTTGAGCTGGTGAGATTTGATCCGCTGATCTGCTGAACTAGCAGTCAGCTGAAGTAGCTGCAGTACTGCACTCTAACCACTGCACCATCTCAGCTCTTAATTGGTCTACATTAGTTCAGACATTCAATTCCCAGTTACTGTTGTTCTCTAAGTATTTGAATTACATCATCCATTCCTACTGTTGGACAAGATTTCAAACTAGAATTCTCCAATTGAAGGAATAACCCAGACATTCAGTCTGCTAAATTCGCTTCAGAATACAGACTCTTCTCAACAGATACTGTAGCTCAGATGGTAAACTATTTTCATTAAGTATGGTGTTCTTAGAACTTCACACAGATATTGACTTTTGCTGCTTACATATCTCAAATCAGTTTCTCTGTCTTGATTCTCCTTAAGCGATTCCACTGGTGTCAATAACCCATGATTGCACCTAAAGTTCTGGATGTAACTGTTAGACTAATTTAATATACAGTTGAAATGAACAAGATACAGAAGCCTAGCTCCAGAGTATTTTAATGGGACTCATAGAGAGAACAGTAAAAGTAAGAAAGATAATTGAGAATTCCTGCATCCCAGTTGGTTGAAGGGGAATAATTGATTAACAAAGAAACAGTAGTGATTGTGTTTTCTGACATTGCTTCCTCAGGTCTAGGAACTTGATCTGACAGCATTTCCCATGACCTTAGACATGAACAAAGGTTATTATTATTGCCCTGGTCATAACCTCAGGACCACGTGGGTGGCATATTTCTACTCCCAATCTGTGTGAGGTCTTTGATAATTGCCTGACCTACAAAAGGCATAAATTTGCTAAGAGAAATAGCGCACTATAATTTTGACAAAGGAAATAAATATAAAATCTACGCCATATGCAGCTTCCTATGTTGATTTCAGCATAGTTGAAATACCTAACTGTGCCACAGCTGGCATCAATTGTGAATGATGATTCAACGGAGAGGCAGCCACAAATAGGGAATGTAATGTACTGAGCACTTGTTTTATAAATGTTGAATCAAAACAAAGTGGCAACAAATGGAACCTCTTGATTTTGTTTGTTTTTTAAAAGATATCTAACATCCCCTGGAAAAGAAAAACTGAAAAATGGCAGAAGCCATTATTACATTTGTAAAACGTTAAAAGCAGTTTCACAATGTAACCAGTTACTGATATCTAATGGGCTTCTTTCTTTCTTTCTTTCTTTCTTTCTTTCTTTCTTTCTTTCTTTCTCTTCCTTCCTTCCTTCCTTCCTTCCTCCTCCTCCTCCTCCTCCTCCTCCTCCTCCTCCTCCTCCTCCTCCTCCTCCTCCTCCTCCTCCTCCTCCTCCTCCTCCTCTTCTTCTTCTTCTTCTTCTTCTTCTTCTTCTTCTTCTTCTTCTTCTTCTTCTTCTTCTTCTTCTTCTTCTTCTTCTTCCTCTTCCTCTTCCTCTTCCTTTTCCTCTTCCTCTTCTTCTTTCTTTTATATCCCATCTTTTAATTATTTTTATAAACAGCTGAAGGCAGTGAACATATCTCAAATTCCTATTTTCCCTTCATCAATATATTCAACAAATGTTCAATGAATATGCCCAAGGAAAAATTTAAAAAGCCATCTCTCGAACAGATGCTTTAACCTGAGTTCCTGCATTGAGCAGGGAGCTTGACTTAAATGTTTTAGATTGCAACTTTCACAAGCCTTCACTATCTATGAACTATGAAAATTGCATAGTGCAGAAGACATAGATGGAAAATTTGAATTTAGCTCCAAAAGAATTACATACAAATACAGTTACATCAATAGTATATCAGCATTTGGAAATTTGGAAACACGTACATCTACATAAAATACTTGTACTGCAGTTAATTTAAGGCAAGCCTTCTAAATCCAATAGTCAGAATCCTGCTGTTTAGGAAGATGGAGTGCAGATCTTGGCTGTTTTATGTTGTGACACCTTTGTAGCTATTTGAAGAATGTTATTATATTTCCTCTCAGTCTTCGGTTTTCAAGACCAAACAGATCTTTCCATTTCTGGTCTAAGACTTTGTTTCTAATTCTCTAATCATCCTTATTGCTCTTCTCTAAATCTGAATGAAAGTGTGTTGTTTATAACTGGACACAGTATAAACTGGTGTATAGGTGTATATACTGGACCCACGTATAATTTCAGGAATTAACCATTTTTCTGGTGGACTCATTTCCTCAAAGCAAAAAGGCCTTTTTGATCAGCTCTTTCTCTTTGTTTTCTCTATTCTTCCTGCCTCAGTTGCCTCATTTTCTACCTACAGCAGAGGTGGGCATCACACAATTTAACAACAGGTTTGTCTCAGCAGTGGTGTTGTGGTCCGCTAGCAGCCTGCAGAGCTGGCGGCGGAGTTGGACAGTGAGGAGGCTGGGGAGGAACATGGGCCAGTCCTGGAGTCTGGGGAAGGCCCGGATGAGGGCTCTGCGTCGGAAGCAGAGTTGGGGCCAGGGCCATCTGGGAGTGATGCATGGACTCCGGAGCTTCTAGAATTGGACAGCAGAGCGGCAGAGGAACAGGAGGAGCCTGTTCCTAGTGCATCCATGTGCAGAGCTGCCAGAAGGCAAGAGCAGCTAAAAAGGGATGATTCGGGAGTAAGGCCAGGAGATGATTGGCCCCTCCCATAAGGCTTAAAAGAGCAGCAAAGGCTCTTGGGCTCTTTGTAGGAAAGCAACGTTGCTAAATCTGTTTCCAGTCGGCGTCTCTTGTTTCTGAACTTAGTGGGGCTTTGCCAAGAAAGGCCTTTGGCAGGGTGTCAAAGAAGATAAAGGTTGGTGACTATCCCGAAGGACTTCTTCCGAAGGACTTGTTTTGCAATTAATTGCGACTCAGCTGGGAATGAACGTAATTCTCAGCTGTTACAATAAAATAGGTTTACTAATTGTGTCTTGTAATAACTCAGTAAGCCTAGGTCACAACAGGTGGGAGGGCCCACCTGCAGGTCACAACTACCAGTTTGCCTGAACCGATACAAACTGGCTGAATCTCACCCCTGACCTACAGTGTCTGAAGCACTTTCTGCTTGCTCAGCAGGAAGAATCATTCAGTCACCTACATATTTTCATCAGCAATAGGCACCACTTCCCATCACTGTTAGCAGTGCTGGCTGAGAGAGATTGGAGATTTAAATCAAGATGTTCTGAAGGATCCAGTGAACATACAGTATGTACCATATAAAGAGGGATGTGCCTTTGGGGGAGAATTATTTTTTTTATTCCAGTAGACAGACAGTCTAGTGATACTATCTATTTATGAATGATTTCTGTTTACACATTCTTCCAAAATGTGATGTTCCATGCCAAATGCGATGTTGAAGATATGTCAACTCTTTTAGTGCTAGGATCACATTTTCACATTACAAAAAAAATAATAAGTCTACAAGGATTCACTGACGCAAATTACCTTGATGTGAATGGTGTGTTTGTTTATTTTGCAAAGGGAAAGGCTGGTTCTTAAACATTTCATGACATCAGAGGAAGTCATTTCAGCAAATCAATCATGCATAATCCTTCTCCAACACTGTTTATAAAGGAACATGGACGGTTCCTTTGCCTAACTGTCCTTTGAGAGATATTCCTAACGTCGCAGATATAATTTGTGACAATTTAATTGAGATGATTGTACTCCTTCCTCCCCTTCAACAAAACATATGCAGTCCATAAGGAATATAGATGTTGCATTACTCTGTTTTGTCTTGAGTCCTGTTGAAAATTTAAATCACCCTTGAGCGGAGAGAAGATCCCAGAAGATCTGATTTCTATGAACCAGTTCTGAAGACCATCTGCACTCACTTAAGCTCCTACTTCTAAAAGCAAATGTTTAGAATCTGGACAATGTTAGTAACTAGGAGCAACCATAAGATTCTTCTTAGCTGTGGTAGGGCTTCTTCTGTGAATTGGCATCACTGTCAAAATTCAGCATTATCTGCAATTCCTTCTTCCTTTGAACTCTCAGATAAACTGTCTGGAATCTGAATGCGCCCATTACCAGGGCTGTGAACGATCAAAAGATTTGGCACACTTCCCAGGTCAATCAGTTGAAACCAATTTGGCTTAAATAATTTCAGAGTGTCCCTAGAGGGCTCATGCTTTTGACTGATATCACTAAAATCAATAGATGAGTAGGGTGATGGGGTTTTTTTTTTGTCTTAAACAGAATAGATTGGAATGAAATATAGTAGGCTTAGTAGGCCCTTAGTAGGCCCTCCTTAATAGGCCCTTACAAAGGGATGGTGCTTTTCCAGATTACCTCATCTGGCCCAATTTTGTTCTCCACCCATGTTTAATGGGTGGTTCTGAAGGATGAAAAAAAAGCATTAATTTATCTCCCTGTGGGGTTCTTTGTGGACAGTTGTTAAGAAAATAATACAGAACCTTATGTAATGCCCTATATTTGAGAAACCTGCAAAATCTGAGAAAGAAGCATATTTTTAGAAGGGGAATCTTCAAATCTGGAAACAAGAGTTCCCCATCCACACTTTCTCCATCCACAATTAGCGTGAAAGTGGAATGTGTCATTGGCTTCGGCAAGAAACCTCAACACCATCAGGATACAGAACCTGAGGAATGAAAATGAATAATTTAAAGACCTGTGTATGTATATGTGTGAGCTCCACAAGTTAAGCCAAACTGGAAATCAATAACATGCATGTCAGGATTACTTTTATTGTAACTGATAGAGCAGGGGTGTCAAACTCAATTTCATTGAGGGCCGCATCAGGGCTGTGATTGACCTTGGGGAGGGGGGGGATGACTGGGTGGGTGTGGCCAACTGGGTGGGCATGGCCGGCTTGACGCCACTCCCCAAACTGCTGGCATGTTTCCTCTTCAAATTGGGTAGGCTGGGCCAAAGCCACGCTGGCCTGATCTTTCCTGTTTGCATTGGATAGACCAGGATGGCCCTGTGGGCCAGATCCAACCACATTGTGTCAGCTTTGGAAGCCATATTAGGCCGGAAGTTCCAATGCTGCCACCTTCTCATGTGTGGGAAAGTAGGAGGGGGGATTTAGGAGAGGAGGTTAGTAGACATAATAGCATTCTTCCTGTCGGTCAAGGTCAGAGCAATCCCGCATCTGGAGAAGGAGTGGTCAGGGGGCTGGGTTGAGAGGGAACGGATGTTGATTGGAGCATGTGACCGACTGGGTTGAAAAGGGGATGGTTTGGGGAGCTTTGACTTACTGAAGGAAAACCCGGGCTTTTCAGATTTGGGTTTCCCCAGATGTGCCAGATTGCCTATTCTAGTAAAGAGGTCTCTGGAAAATGCTTGCTTCCGCGTCTTTACTTGGAGTGGGTTTTTTTCTGGAACGCTGACACATTGAGTTTGACACCCCTGTGATAGAGTAACAGAATCTTGCAAGTCTGAATGGACTTCCCTTCCCTTCTCTTATGTTCATGTGAACCAGGGAGGACTTGTTTGAGACATTTTGTCAAGCGGTTTTCTTAGTCTGGGCCCAGAAAACATGACAAATATGGAGATTGTACTATGAAACAGAGACCTGAAGATGCAATTTTCTTCCAACCTACCTGCAGCACAATAACCACTGAACTTCCATCAATGCAGGTTTAAGTGGCCTAATATCTATTTCTTTATTAAATTTATATGCCACCTATCTCACTGTCAAATGACCCTTGGTGATTTACAATAATCAAAAAAACAAAAGCTTAAAACATTAAATATTAAATAAACAGAGATCAAATAATTTTTAAAAAAAAACCAATACTATGGATTGGAGGTGGATCTTTTTATTAGTCCAATAAGCACTTTCTACATGGAAATGGCCCCATGGGTTGACCAGTTGGTAGAGCCAGGTTTTCAGGTTCTTTCAGAAAGCCAAGATGATGGAGGCAGATCTCACCTAGAGATGGCACAATGGTCCAGAGTGTGGAGGCCACAGCAGAAAAGGCTCTTCTCCTGGACCCTGCCAGCCAGAATTCCTTGACTGATGGGGTCTGCAGCATGCCCCCTTCTGCCGGAACGAGTGGGGCAGGCCAATCCCATTGGAGTAAGATGGTTCCTCAGGTACGGTCTGAGATGTATTAGTTTTACACACTTGCCACAGCTCTGTAGAACCCGTGAGTGTGAATAGTAGCCAGCTCTATGAAGTGTAAAACTATAGTCTATTATTCCTTCCTTCCTCTTCCCATCGTGTTATTTTCCTTATAGAGAAAGCGTGAGGAGAAATTGATAATTTTTTTCCATATTTGGTTCTAGTACTTTTTGATGGGGCAGCTATTCCTTCCTTCCCTTTTTAATAGATTTTTTAAGGGTTATAGTGGAAGAAGAGGAAAGTGGAAATAAAGAAAAGCTATAAAAGTTTTCAAAACTTACAAAAGAAAGTGGAAGACAATGTTGTTTAAGCATTAGTGCAGCCACATGTTTGCTGGACCCGTGTCCCTCCTGATTAGTACTGGCTTCCCGGGAGGTTACACGAGGCTGGCTCCAGGGAATTATCAACACTTCATTGAGTGAGGGTTACCTCCCCACGGCCTTGAAAGAGGCAGTGGTGAGGCCTCTCCTCAAGAAGCCTTCCCTGGACCAGGCAGTATTAACCAACTACCGTCCCGTCTCCAACCTTCGCTTTGTGGCGAAGGTTGTTGAGAGTGTGGTCGCACGACAGTTTCCACAATACCTGGAGGAAACGTCTTATCTAGATCCATTCCAGTCGGGCTTCAGGCCTGGGTACAGCATGGAAACGGCATTGGTCGCATTGGTAGATGATCTCTGGAGGGCTCGGGACAGGGGTTGCTCCTCTGTTCTGGTCCTGTTAGACCTCTCAGCGGCTTTTGATACCATAGACCATGGTATCATGCTGTGCCGGTTGGAAGAGTTGGGGATGGGGGGCACCGTGTTATGGTGGTTCTCCTCCTTTCTCTTGGACCGGTCGCAGTTTGTGTTGGCAGGGGGGCAGAGGTCGACCTCGAGATGCCTCATGTGGGGTGCCTCAGGGGTCGGTTCTCTCGCCCCTTTTGTTCAACTTCTATGTGAAGCAGCTGGGTGAAATCATCCGTGGCTTTGGGGTGAAGTACCACCAGTACGCTGACGACACGCAGCTGTACAACTCCACCCCGGGCCACCCCAATGATGCCCTTGAAGTGATGTCCCGGTGCCTGGAGGCCATGCAGATCTGGATGGGGAGGAACAGGCTCAGGATCAACCCATCCAAGACTGAGTGGCTGTGCTTTCCGGCATCCCGATATAGTCAGTTGACTCCATCACTGACTATTGGGGGCGAGACCTTGGCCCCCACGGAGTGGGCTCGCAACTTGGGCATCCTCCTGGATACACAGCTGTCCTTGGAGGAACATCTGACAGCTGTAGCCAGGGGGACCTTTTATCAGGTTCGCCTGATCCGCCAGTTGCGGCCCTTCCTAGATTGGGATTCCTTGTGCACAGTCACTCATGCCCTCGTCACCTCTCGCCTGGACTACAGCAATGCTCTCTACATGGGGCTCCCCTTGAAGAGCACCCGGAGACTCCAGCTGGTCCAGAATGCGGCCGTGCGGGTAGTTACGGGAGCTGCATGGTGCTCCCACATAACACCTCTACTGCGTGAGCTGCACTGGCTCCCAGTGGTTTTCCGGGTGCGCTTCAAGGTGTTGGTTATCACCTTTAAAGTGCACAGGACCTGGATATCTTCGAGACTGCCTGCTGCCACCAATGGCCTCCCACCGACCTGTGCGCTCCCACAGAGAGGGCCTCCTCAGGGTGCCATCGGCCAAGCAATGTAGACTGGTGGCCCTTAGGGGGAGGGCCTTCTCTGTGGGGGCACCTGCCCTCTGGAATCAACTGCCCCCAGAGATACAAAGAATTCAAGACCTCGGTGCCTTCCGCTGTGCCCTGAAGACCTTTCTTTTTCAGCAAGCCGGGCTGGCTTAACACTTTTTAAAAATGTTTTTAATAACTTTGTAATTGTTCTTTTAATTTTGGGGCCAAACATATATCTTTTTAAATTGGTTTTAATGTTTGTATTTATGTTTTTACTTTGGCTGTACACCACCCTGAGTCCTTCGGGAGAAGGGCGGAATATAAATCCGAAAAATAAATAAATAAATAAATAAATTTTGTGAAATTTTGTGAATTAAAAAAAAGAACAACTGGGGGGAAAACTCCTGGTGTTTTATGTCCTTCCACATCTTGAGTAACATTTGGGAATCTACAGATTCAAATTCAGCTTGCTTTAGAGGAGGTCTGAGCTGATTTCATATCTACTCAGACTCAACGATGTGAATAACCACCTGGAACCAGAAAATCTTTCTTTCCAATGGAAAGAATTTTGATTACTAAAGTGGCTTGAGAATTAAAACCACAATAAAAACAGCTTTATTGCATTTATGTAGCACTCCGGAATGTATCTTGCATACATTTGAATTTGAGGATAATTGATCCAAATTAGAACAGCAGGGGGGGGACACAATGGATCAAAATGCCCCTTCCCTAGTTAGAGTCCCGATCCAATTCAGCTCATCAGTTCCGCACTTCCCAAAAAATCATTTATGGCATTCTGAATTGCGTTAGCAAGATTTTATTCATCCAGTTTAATAGGAAACCCTATAATGTTATTTGCCTATAACATGCTGTTGCTTTGATATCATCAGTTAAGTATCTGTATAATAAATTCAAAGGTATCTGACATCTGCTTTCTGAGCAGAGAAAGCAAAAGATCTGAACAATGTAAAACCAGGTTGTGAGGATATGTGTTGGGCTCATGTTTATGATGTGCTTGTTAAAAACAGATCTTTTACCCAGCTTGTTTGCCAGGCTGAGATTCCTGAGGTTGATGGCAGTGGAATTCCTGTGTTTATATGGGAACTATTTAATTGAAAGAAAAATTTTGCCATGCTTTCCTGTTTTCAGAAAGTAACTCAGATTTAATCTTCCTCATCAAAAGAAACATGGCATTATGCCATAGTTACATAGGACTTTACTTCTAACAAAGAAGCTTTGTCTGTGTTTGCAATCAGCTTGCCCTATACAGACTGCTATTTTTCCTGGAGTAAAAATTAACAATTATTATAGCTCTCTCGCTCTCTCTCTCTCATCCATCCATCCATCCATCCATCCATCCATCCATCCATCCATCTTCTATCATCTATCTATCATCTATCTATCTATCTATCTATCTATCTATCTATCTATCTATCTATCTATCTATCTATCTATCTATCTATCTATCATCTATCTTTTATCTTCTATCATCTATGATCTATCTATCTATCTCTATTTCTCTATCAATCATCTATCTATCTATCTATCTATCTATCTATCTATCTATCTATCTATCTATCATCTCCCTGTTTCTTTTTCTTTTTTAAAAATAACTTTATCAAATTTATATGGCTGCCCATCTCACAGAAAGTGACTCTGGAGTCTGGACACATGTAATAATCCAGTAAATGAGACAATCAGTAGTTAAAATCATTATATGGTAACTAGTAAAATAATGAGAAATTAAAATGGCAGAGTTAAAACAGGAGAAGAGAATAATAGATGGAGGCTTGTTAATAATAAGGGAGCCTCACAAAGTATGAAAGAAATAAGAAAACAGCAACTCTACCCTCAACAAATTGAGGATAAAATGAAGGGTAAAGTAAAATACTAGTTTTAATATATCAATCCCAGCTCTGGGTAATTAAATAAACATTCTGAAAGAATGCAATGGCAACTATTTCCATATTATTGCCAAGAGAAAAACATACCCACGCATCTAAGTAAATATCTCTCTTTCTCTCTCTCTTGTACTCTTTTTATTCCAACTCTATTTATTTACCCATCTTTTTGGAGCTGGGTGTAATGATATCTACTTAATGCTTTTCTGATCTCCAGACAAATGGCCAATAGGATTCTGGAAATTGAAGTTCCAACATCTGGAGGACACCACTTGGGCAAGAGAGTCCTTGAGATGAGGAAGAGTCATGGCCAATGAAGAGGCTGAGGACCAAGAGCAGAAGCTGTTTCTGCATTCAGTGTGGGGATACTTTGTAGTAGTTTGGCAAGTCTTTTTGATTCCTACTCATTTAATGATCAGAGTATATAAAATGTTCTGCCTCTCCTAGTACATTGCTGAAATCAAGAAAATAGGGCAATTAGGAAGGGGTTATTTCACAATCTTAAAGTGAATTCCTAGGGTCAGAATTCCTATTAAAAGCATCGTTTTTGGTATTTGAAACATGAACTTACAATGTCAACAGCATACAAAGAAAACCTCTATAAAATGTTTTACAGATGGCATTACTCACCTGCAAGATTAGTGAACATGTATAAAAACAAATCAGTTAAATGTTGGAAATGCAATCAGACACTAGGATCATACTACCATATGTGGTGGACATGCCCCAAAGCCAAAAAATACTGGAAGAAAATACACACATGGCTGGAAAATATGATAGGACAACAGATAGATCTGAAACCTGAGACATTTTTGTTGGGCATGCTTCCAGGAAATTATAATAAGGATAACACATATTTGGTTCTACACATCCTAACAGCAGCTAGGATCGCGTATACACAATGTTGGAAAAACTCAGAAACCCCTGCAGACGATATTACAATCAAAAAAATTCTGGAATGTGCAGAGATGAATAGGTTAACCCTAAAAATTAAAGGAAAAGAAGATTCAGACTATTTCATAACATGGGAACTATTCTATAAATGGTTAAATGACAGATATTGAAGTTAGAGGAGTGGAATTAGGTAAAATATGGTTTATAGGAGAAAGAAAAACAGATAAGTAAATATTTATCACGGTTATATAATTGGTACTATAATGGAAGATAATATATGTTACAATATGGTTGATGTTATCACATATTTGTTTATATATATATGATCATAATGACGATGATAATGTCTGTATGCTTGTATGTTAACACCTTGGACACCTAGAGAGCACACTGCTCAACATAGAAAGGAAAGGAATGATATAAAACAATAAAAAATATTTTTAAAAAAATAGTATTTGACTCCATTTAGTGGGGAAAAAAAGAAGAAAAGGACAATCTTAAAGATGAATGCAAAATCGGACTCAATGTAAGTAAACTTCCTATGTACATAAAACAGTATCAGTGAAACTTTAATTTTTCTCTCTCTCCTTTCTCCATCATGCAAAAATTAATACTTTAAGCTCTTTAAATTTCCTGAAATTAGAATAGAATAGAATAGAATAGAATAGAATAGAATAGAATAGAATAGAATAGAATAGAATAGAATAACACAGTTGGAAGGGACCTTGGAGGTCTTCTAGTCCAACCCCCTGCCCAGGCAGGAAACCCTACACCACTTCAGACAAATGGTTATCTGGTTATACATTGTTCTGTTATTCTATTCTATTCTATTCTATTCTATTCTATTCTATTCTATTCTATTCTATTCTATTCTATTCTATTCTATTCTATTCTATTCTATTCTATTCTATTCTAATTTCAGGAAATTTAAAGAGCTTAAAGTATTAATTTTTGCATGATGGAGAAAGGAGAGAGAGAAAAATTAAAGTTTCACTGATACTGCTGTAGAGATTGCAAAATAGTTGTAAGAACCAAGTCTCTTTAAGGTGGGCTGTCCCATTTATTCTGGTGGATTCTGGGGACAAAAGTCATCTGGGCACTATTAGTAACAAGGAAAAATGCTCGACTTGTGAATGCTTCAGAGTGGACCGAGTTTATCAAAAATATTTAATTGGGGCTATATTTATTTCTTCTCTTAGCAGCTCCAGTTTACCTTGAATGGACAGCAGTGATGTCTTGACCAAATAGCTCTTGTGATTCTTATACAAAAATCCACATTACAGATCAAGGCACCATAAACCTGGACATTTATCCAGTGGTGGGATTCAGCCAGTTCGCACCACTTCGGGAGAACCGGTTGTTAAATTTCTGAACAGTTTGGTGAGCTGGTTGTTGGAAGAAATCATTAGGGAGAGAACCGGTTGTTAAATTAGTTGAATCCCACCACTGCATTTATCCATCTGTTGCCAATGAAAATATCAGTCAATAAAGAGTAAGTGGCCTTATTCTGTTTCATTTCGTTTTCATTTTATTTAATTTGTATACCGCCCTACTCCCTAAGGTCTCAGGGCGGTGAACAGGCACAGAATAAAACACATAGAATACAAAAATTAAGAGCAAAAGTAAAATCGAATTAAATCAATTTAGCCCAAGACAAATTTAAAACCCCAGATTAAGAACAAATTAAAATTTACATTAAAATTTACATTAAAAAAGAATGGGAAAGGTTAGGCCAGACCAGCCTGGTGAAATAAAAAGGTCTTAAGAGCGCGGCGGAAGGTGCGCAGATCCGGGATCCTCTGTATCTCCGGGGGGGGGGGGGAAGCTCGTTCCAGATAGTAGGTGCCCACACAGAGAAGGCTCTCCCCCTGGGGGCCGCCAGCCAACATTGTTTGGCCGACAGCACCCGGAGGAGTCCCTCTCTGTGAGAGCATACTGGCCAGTGGGAGGCCGTTTGCGGCAGCAGGCGGTCCCGTAAATAACCAGGCCCTAAGCCATGGAGCGCTCTAAAGGTGGTAACCAAAACCTTGAAGCGCACCCGGAAGACCACCGGGAGCCAGTGCAGCTCGCGCAGGAGAGGTGTTACATGGGAGCACCACGTCGCTCCCATAACCACCCGCACGGCCGCACTCTGCGCCAGTTGGAGCCTCCGGGTGCTCCTCAAGGGGAGCCCCATGTAGGGAGTGTTAAAATACTCAAAGTTCTCATCACACTAATTAGAGAAAAACAAAAGAAAAATGAAGCAAAGTCTTGTTCATAAGCTTTGTTTGTCAAAATGTTCAGCAAGGAATTCCCACTGGCAACCAAGGAGTTTTTTCATCCAAAACAGCTGCAGAAAATCCAAAGATGAAGACCTGAGCAGCAGCAAAAGATGTTGCTGATTTGTTTGTACTTGGTAGTTTAAATATGAGTGCGCATTTTATGATTCAATATTTTCTTTCTCCATTCTGTAACATACATCTGTGGAAGCAAACTCAGTTGATGATAGAAGAACATCACCTGTCCTCATCTATATTTCAAGTCGTTCAGTTTGGGTCAGTGGCATTTTAAAGGGCACCCGTAGGAGTTTTATTTTTGTTTTATTTTTACGGACTCCAGGATTGTGTATATTTGGGTATTTTGTTTGGATGAAGCAAGTTGTTTGCAAGGCATTAGGAGAACTATTGCTCAAGGCTTGTATTAATTATATGTTCTTCTCCACTGCTGATTTGTTCTACACGAAGGCCTCACTCTATTCAAAAACACAGCCATGGTTGGTTCAAACTTTAGTTTCTTTCTCTTTTTGTTTCTCACAGTGACACACTTTTTTCTAGTTTTCCTATTAAATCGTTCTTAGCCATTCAAAAATTTGTAACCATTGCATAAAATGATCAATAAATCATTTCTGTGAGCTTTGAATTTTATCTAGAAATCTGTTGTTGTTGTTGTTAGTTGCGGAGTCGTGTCCGACCCATTGCAACCTCATGGACAACGTTCTGCTAGGCCTTCCTGTCCTCTATCATCCTCTGGAGTCCATTTAAGCTCACGCCGACTGCTTCAGGGACTCCATCTAGCCACCTCGTTCTCTGTTGTCCCCTTTTTCTTTTGTCCTCAATCATTCCCAGCATTAGGCCCTTCTCCAATGAGTCCTTTCTTCTCATCAGGTGACCAAAGTACTTGAGTTTCATCTTCAGGATCTGGCCTTCTAAAGAGCAGTCAGGGTTGATCTCCTCTAGGACGGACCGGTTTGTTCACCTTGCAGTCCAAGGGACTCACAGGAGTCTTCTCCAGCACCAGAGTTCAAAGGCCTCAATTCTTTGGCGCTCAGCCTTTCTTATGGTCTAACTTTCACAGCCATACATTGCAACTGGGAAAACCATAGCCTTGACTATACGCACTTTTGTTGGCAGGGTGATGTCTCTGCTTTTTAGTAATCTGTAGATTTGGTGAAAAGTCCATTCAATACATCTTATTGTTGAATTAAGTGAACAGAGCCTTTCTAAAAAGTACAATTCATTAAAGGATGTATAAAATGTTGCACGTGATTCAGTAGTGGGTTTCAAAAATTTTTACTACCCGTTCTGTAGGTGTGGCTTAGCGGGTGTGGCATGTCTTGGTGGACGAGGTTTGGTGGGCATGGCAGAAGGATACTGTAAAATCTCCATTCCCACCCCACTCCAGGGGAAGGTTACTGCAAAATCCCCATTTCCTCCCATTCAGCTGGGACTTGGGAGGCAGAGAATAGATGGGGGCAGGGCCAGTCAGAATTTTTACTACCGGTTCTCCGAACTACTCAAAATTTCCGCTACCGGTTCTCCAGAACTGGTCAGAACCTGCTGAAACCCACCTCTGATGTGATTGCTTGTCTCTGGAAACCATTCTTCCTATGTTTTGTGCCACTGTTCTGGCTGCTGTTATGCTTTAAATTAAAGTCTGCACTAGAGTACATTTCATGAGATTAAAAGTACTCAGAAGATGAATTTTCCTATAAACAAAAGCAGAAAGCAAATAGAGACATAGAAGCTTGCTGGAAAAAAATTGCATTGATTTACAAGTTGTTCTAAATCTCAATTGAGATGCTTTTTAGTTATGTAGCTTTGGTTAAGTGCTTAGATCTGTAAAATACAATGGACATGATATTTCTCCGCAACAAAGAAACTTCTGATACCATCTTTCCTGCATCCCAATCTGGTTTTTAATTTCAAGTGTTAAGAGCATTTTTATGTATTTCAGGTCTGTAAAGTATGTTTACTTTAAATACTTATATGAAGTTCTTCCTTTATTAAACAGGACCAGGACAGTTTAAACAATTATCTGAGCTTTGTCATAAAAATACAAGTTTAAAAGCGGGAGAAAGATGTAAAACTTTCATGCATACGCAACCTATAACATAAATACAAGTGGTCTAGGAAGCTACAAGAAGTATTCTTCAAGTAAACAGGAAGTTCTACCAAAACACAGCTTGCGATATGCTTTAAAGATCTTTTCAACTAATAATGCAATAATTAGGGTGTGATAACATAATTTTAGCCAAGAAATAGTAAGAATTCCACTGACTGCAATCTATGTTTGCTCGTGTACAGCTGCCTTCTTCCCCCTGGGATGATAGGGTTTTGCTGCTAAAGCCATAATCACTCAAGCATGGTCGAAACTGGATTGAGTTTACGGTAGACTTGTGACAATATCTTTCTGTCTCTTATTATTCCTAATCTCATTGTCATGGAGGACAGGCAATTTGTGCTGCAGCTGAAATTACAGGTCCCCAATGCCATTCAAATTCATAAAATGAGCTCGGTGACCCAAAGTGTGATTAATTTAGCTTTTTTTGTGGCCCATACACATCGTACTGCCTTGCGTTTTCTTCATTATATGAAGCAAGAATCTCTTCGCACACACATAGCACACCGGCCCTCTTTGCTAGGACAACTCTATCTGAACTGGAAAATCCAGATACTGATGATGACAGAAATGTATATGCTGCCTGACTCATAATAACTTTAAATAGGATCAAAGACACTCTCTTCCTCCCTCCCTCTACCTCTCTCTCACAAACACAGTCTCTCTCTCCCCCCCTCTCCAATGTTATTCACTTGAAATCTATTTTTGTATTGCTGAATTTTGAAAATTATCCAGTGCCAAATGGATGAATAGATATCCAGAGGTTAGACAGATATCTTGTGGAATAAATGGAATATCTTGTATGCATTTAAAGACTTCTAGGGAGGTAGCCTGTCATAAAAAATCAACAAACAAATTTGGAGCCTATTAACAACAAAATCATTGCACAAGACTTTTGTACTGCACTGTGATATGTAGAGTATAGTTCTAAAATAAGTATATCTACATTAAATTAGTGGTTGAGGTAAATGGAAAGAAGGAAAATCAAAAGGGAGTGAACCACATTGAGGATAAAATTTAAGTGAGAAATAATGGGAATTTTCATAGACAACAATGATTGGCGATAAGTATGTCTCTACCACACAGCGTCTACAAGACAGAAATAATACTGTGATAGTTTTAACTGAACTGTGGGTGATAACGAATATTTTTCTTCATTTATTATTCATAATAATCTGTCTGTTACTATTGACTTGGGTTGTTTTACTTCATTGGTGGCCATTGTGGTTTGAGAAATATCCAATTTCTAAATATTTTTTAGCTGTGCATCTGTTGAGATTGAACAGTTGGACAGTAGAACTGGCAGTAAACACTGGATTTATGCTAAACCTGTAATTATATGTTCTGATAGAAAGTAGATGTTTATATGTCTCTTTTATATAGTAACCTCAAAATGAATGAACTTCATGGAATTATCCCTTGGCTCTTGGATAGCAGAAAATAGTGAAGAATTTTGTGAACATCATGAAATCATATCAAACGGTGAATGTATAATTTCTCTTTTTAATGGAAGCCTTTTTAGTTATGTGAGAATATGACCATCTAACCTACCTAAAATGTTTACAAGAAAATAAACACATTTAACTGTCAATGGGACATCAATAAAAATTTAAATGAACAACTTGTAAAACAAATGAAAAACATAACAATGAGGTTATATCCACAGTTGTAAATTCTGTTTCTATAGAAATGCAATAAATAAAAATCACATCATATGCACATAGTTCTACTTACATCAGTACAATATGCTATGCAGCTCTCCTTTTGTTTTTCCATTTTTTTTTTAACCACCCCAATATTACAATTCTAGATTATACTGCATATATATTTTTACAATCACAATATGGGCAAAGTGAAATCTCCACAGTCTTGAATTCTGATTTCCTCAGGTTTTGTGATAAATTGCACAATCTGCATCATGGATCAATCAAAACCATTTCACAATTCAAATCCAGCTGTTGTCTAATCTAACAAACAAGAAAAGCTCTTCATAGTTCATATTTCCTTTAGGAAATCATTTAGTAATACCTAAGAGAGATCTGTTGTGAGGATAGATGTCACTTAGATTTGAAACTGGCCTTACTTGATGTATAGTGATGTATATAGTAAGACTGGTCTTGTATTTTTCATTGTCTTCCTATGTCACAACTGACAGGATAAACAGAAGTTTATGTAGTGTGTGGATTGCATTTTGAGGGTTGCTTCTAGTCCAGGGGTCTTCAACCTTGTCAACTTTAAGACTTGTGGACTTCAACTCCCAGAATACTGAGAGTTGAAGTCCACAAGTCTTAAAGTTGACAAGATTGGAGACCCCTGTTCTAGTCTACCATTTCTCTTGCTCTGACCAATCTTTCTCAAGGTATAACAAAAACCTGAGAACAGATTTTGCACTTGTCCGCTTATGATTAAGCCACTGTGAGAAAGTGCACTTAAATACACAGAATGAGGCTTTCTGGTTTGACTCAGAATGTAGAGGTTTTCTAGAAAAATAACTATTTTTAACCGTATCGCGAAAGGTGCCTCATTTCAGATGTGTTTTCTTCTCTGCTTTCTGTATTTGTTGCCACTGAAGGAGAGGTGAAAATGTAGTGCTTTCCTCTTAATAGCCTAAGACAGTGGTTCTCAACCTTTTCTTGACCACGGATCCCCTTTAAATCTTTGTGACCATGGACCATGGCCACGGATCCTCAAGACTTAACTCAAGACTTAAATAGTTTTGTGGACCTCCTGTGATGACATTGTGGTTGCCAAGGGGTCCATGGATCACAGGTTAAGAACCACTGGCCTAAGATATGCTGGACCATGGAAGCTCCTGACTGCTTCTTCTTTTGGATGAATTTTTAAGTTTGCTGACATATTGGACAATCCTTAAGAGTTTACTCTGAAATAACTCTCACTAGCTATTCAAATTGTTCTGGAATAAATAATGTTTGAGAACTCTGTAATTTGTTAAAACAACACTTCAGATGGTGTAATTATTTAGTCATCCCAGAACAGTTTTCCTCCAGAGATATAGGAACAAAAATGACCTCCAATGTCTCTGGAGGTAACAGTTTGGGGAAAGCAGTTCTAAACATTTAATACTGCACTTGGATTCTATGTCATAGTGTGATTACAGGATGTAGTAAGAGCTTTTAGTTAAAAATATGTGTATTGTATGATGTGTATTGTTTATGTGACATTGTGTATGTCTTAATAGAATTCTGTCTATGTCAGTTTATTTTTAAAAAAATGTAGAACAGTTTTTCTAAAAAAAAGAAATTTTCATTCATTTTTTAAAACAGGCTTAAGTGCATTTTTAGAAAAATAACACAGTAAATACACTAAGAAAGCATTTTATTCACATAACACATTCCGCCATTGTGAATCCCCCTAGTACAGGTACTGTGGATTAAAATATGCGACTCTGAGCAATATCAAAATTCTGAGGCTATTTTGTGTAATCACGTCGGCGTTTATCTAGTAAACCTGTAATATAACCTAGTATCATTTTTCTTGCTGGTTTAAAAATTTATCTTTGGTGAACAGCATTAACAATAGTGGTTAATGTAAAATGTGCAAGGAACAGCTTCAAACATATGTTCATAATGCTCTAAAATGCATGCATCAATTAAATAGTATTAATTGAATGTTGTATTAGAAAACCAAGTTACTGGTTTGAGAAAGCCTCATGTCGACTATTTACTAAAAAAGCTACAGTGAATCCTTAACAGAAAACCTATGTTTACTATTTTTGTTCTTCAGAGCTAAATCCACAGTCTTCTCCTTATGACATCCACATTCCAGGATCAACTTTGTAAGGGTTAATATTTATATACAATTATTGTAGCGTAATTGTGAAATATTGTTATTTTTTTTTCAATTGTCCTTCTCCCATAGCCTTTCATTCGGTCTTACTTTTTTGTTAGTGTTTATTGAAGTCTAGATCTGAAGACTAGGTTAAGCCAGATTTAAAACAGGTCTCTAAAATCAGGGAAACTTCTGTTAGATTTGTCTAAAGCCCCACTGAGTATATTGGGATCCAAGTCAACAAGTAAGATTAAATATCTGAATTTTATCATTATTAAATGCAAGCATTTTTTTCAAAGCAGAATTGTATTTTTGAATTTACCACAGTTACTTTGGGTATACCTCAAAAACTACACAGCTAAAAAAGTCTTTTTGCATATAATTAAATCACTTTCAAACTTAGTGTTGGCTTGAACATTATATAGAAGTATAGGCACTGATTTGAAATGGAAACACTCCAATTCACTACTTTGGAGAAGATTCTCTTGAATTTCATGTCTCAGAGCTGGTTCTAAGGCATACCAAAGAGGAAAATTGTATATACAGTATTTAATATTGCAATTCAATGCATGTTTCCTCAGAAATGGATTTTCTTAAGGTTGGTAAGAGTTCTGCATGGATTACATAGAATTAACCCAATGTCTACTAGTAAAAGTGACTGAATATTCTGGAAATTTCTATGAAATTAGGAACACTTGACCATTTTCACTAAAAGCTACTGGTTCAATGACACGTGCCCCAAAAGTGATTTTCTCTCTTGTTTTTCTCTTGAATCAGGCAACTACTAGATAATTACTTAATTCTTAAATTAATTTTCAGTATACTTGTCTGAGCGCTGTATGTATTATTTGGACTACAATGTAATGCATATTTAGTTGAATGTTCAGTTGAACTGAAGCACAAAGATTGAAATTTTAGAGCAGTAGACAGAAAACCTAATCCAAGGGATTTTTAAAATACAGAATTTATTGTTTCTCTGTGCATGTTTTTGTAAATAAACACAAACAGACTCCTGTGTAAGCCTGAACTTTTTTTCTATTCAAGGTATGAGCATCAACTTTCAATTCTTATGCGTTGCCACTGTGGACAGAAAGAAGGGAAAGGGTGGAAGATCAGCCTACCACCATGCTGATATAAAAGTTTAGACTTTTATTGAATCTAAGTTCTCTGCTCATGAATATTCAGACTTAAAAAAAAAAAAAAGCTTTTCAAACATGCTCTTCATTTGATTTTCCAACAAAAGCAGAGATCCCAAAGAGATATCTTTTCCAAAATGGAACAGATATCCCAAATAGATAGAGCCTGGTGGTGCAGCAGACTAATAGCCTGTTATTATCATTATTATCATTCAGCTGCCTGCAATTACTGCTAGTTCGAATCTCACCAGGCTCAAGGTTGACTCAGCCTTCCATCCTTTCTAAGGTAGGTAAATTGAGGACCCAGTTTGTGGGGGCAATAAGCTGACTTTCTATAAACATACAAAAGTATGAAGGCTATTGCTTAACGCATTGTAAGCCGCCCTGAGTCTCCGGAGAGGGGCGGCATATAAATCAAATTTAAAAAAAAATAGATAACCCTAATAGAAAAATATAGGAATACCTAAAAATAAAATGTGAATATCATTTTTATACAACCAAGTATTTGTGACTTCCATTGCTGTACAAAACTATTCTGCCATGTGATATTTACAAAGTTTGGGCTGCACCCAAGGCTCCAAGTTGGCAGTTGGGTATTTGCATCCTAGGAAAAACTGTAGAGGGTAGATGTTGTATTGCAACCTGATTCTACACTTTTTTTCCTCATAAGTAAGTACCACAGTTTTCAATGGAACATTTGAGCGACAGCCTGGTTTTGAAAACCAGCTGCTTTGAGGAGGGGGAGATATCAGGATTCTCATAGCTGCACAGTGTCAACTGTGAAGCTGAGCTGACCAAAGCCATCTTGGAGCTTCAGTGTTGCCACACTGGAGCTGAGGGATAGGGAGGTGGGGATTAGAGATAGCCGGCATTTTGTAGCCAAAATAAAATACTTTCCCTTGGGAACCAAGGACATTCTCACACCTGGTCAGAGGAAGGAGGAGTGATGTCACTAAGCAACCAGACAGTGCCTTGATTGGACCATGTGACTAATTGTTTGGGGAGGGCGAAAATTTTTACTTTTAATTAGGTGAAAACTGCGGGAACCTTCAGGGTCAGTTTTCACCAGCCTGTGCCAATATGACATATCAAATAAATTCATTCTTTGAGGAATCTACCTGCCTCGGAATTTTGTTTGCTGTGGGTAAGTTACTTGGAACCCTGACACACACAGTGCACAACTGTGGGGGCCAAGCATCTCATTAGTTGCACTAGAGAAAAATATTTGTAGCTCAGGGTTGAAATGAGGGGTTGTTGGTGCTCTCAAAGCTTGGTTGTTTCCTTGCAGATGTTTTATTCACCACACTAGGAAACATCATCAGTGCTATTAAGAGGTGGGATTTGCTGTCATTTTACATTCACCGAGGGCCCCTTTTCTCATTAGTTTAAATTTCAGTAGTGGCAATTATAGACATAAGGACCAACACCATTCAGAGAAGAATTTCACCTGAATTTCCAACTGTGTGTGCATATGTGTGTCCATTTATATCAAGCATGCCCACACAGGTAATCCTCAATTTACAACTACAACTGAGGCCAAAATTTCCATTGCCAAGCAAGACAGCTGTTAAGCGACTTTTGCCCCATTTACAATCTTTCTTGCCACGGTTGTTAAGTGAATCATTCAAGTTAAGTTAGTAACATGGTTGGTAAGTGAATCTGACTTCTCCACCGATTTTGCTTGTCGGAAGGTAGCAGAAGGTGATTTGCAACCATCAACTATCCTTGCCAGTTGCCAAGCACCTGAATTTTGATCAGTGACCTTGGGGATGCTGCAACAACCATCAGAAAAATGGTGATAAGTCAGTGTTTTCAGCGCCGTTGTAACTTCCAACGGTCACTAAACAAATGGTCGTAAGTCGACAACTATTTGTGTAGAGAGCAGCATGCGCTTTGATTAGAGGCAGAGATTTTGATTTGAGTCAACAGCAGCTGTAAAATCTGATTTACATATCAAGTATATGAGATAGGCATCCAGATGGTTGAACCTGCTGGATTCTTTCAATCTTGAAATACTTTATAGAAATCCAGTTCACACCCGCTAATCCACCACTGAGAGGATTAGCTAGAACAGGGATGTCAAACTTGATTTCATTGAGGGCCGCATCAGTGTTGTATTTGACCTCAGGGGGCCAGGGTGGGCATGGCCAGTTTGACATCACTTGTCAGGGGGGGGAGGTGCCTGTTGTGGCCTGAGCACTCTGCCAGAAAAAATGGGCCCCTGAGCTCCATTTTCGGCCGTAACAGCCTCCAGCAGCTCTCTGCCAGTGAAAACAGAGCTGGGGAGGGGGGCATGCAGGAGGCCGTCGTGGCTGAAAACAGACTCTGGGAGGGCCACGCATGGCCCTCCCAAGCTCTGTTTTCACTGGCAGAGGCATCGCGGGCCGGTCCTTTCCTGTTTCCAGAGTGGCCTTGCGGGCCAGATCTAAGTACCCTGCAGGCCGGATCCGGCCCCCAGGCCTTGAGTTTGACATCCCTGAGCTAGAACTATCTTCTCTGAAATATTTCAAAATACCTTAACTTTTTTTCCTATCTAGGAAAATATTCAGGTCATTTGCATTCTGAAGTAGAAAACCCGACCTTCAGGATTCCACCACTTTATGCCTTTATGTTAACTTATGTATACAGCTGGCCTAAAACTGCATCTCTTTCCTCCAAAACCCTTTTGTGTGAATCTTATATCAAATTTCTAAAATAACCTACCCTGTCAGACAGATTATGAATTTATCATTTGTCAGATCTTAGTGATATTTAATATTGATTCCTCTAATTTTATCCATATGGCAAAATCTTTACGGGGCAGGTTGAACCGAAACAAAATTGTGCAAAGTCATTCAAAGAGGTCCAGGGATGGATTTGAACTGGAGTCTTTCAGATCCTAGGCCATGTCTAAACCACTGTTCTATGCTGGCTCTCGAAGTATGATTATAATTGGTCAGATTCCTAACAGCGATGCTGAAAATTTAGGGAGCTACAGCCTCAGACATCTGGAGGGCAACAAGCTGGAGACGATGGATCTAAAGTCAGGAAGCATTTCCCCTGGATGTGGAAGTAATGTGGGTGGGAAACTTCCTCAAAATAAAAATTCAGGGTAAAATGGAATTTATTTGAAAAAGAATTTTCCCTTCCCATGGATACAGCTCTCTTTCTTATATTAATAATAGAGTAGTGAGAGAATATTCCCAGGAATCACTACGGAACAATTTCAAAACTAATGTGAGACGTAAACTGGTGTTCAGTATTAAACCCTCATTTTCTTCCACTGTTGATGAGATGCATGATTGTTTGTTTTCCAAAATTATATTGCACTGAACAAGCTACACACTCTTTTTTCCCCATCCCGTCTCCACCATTCAATCCAGAACGTATTTTGTTCCCTATGTGAAGCTGCCCCTTTGTCTATGAAAGCACTTAAGCATCTGGTGTGTGATGTAGTAAAGAATCACCTGACATTCACAAGGCCTCATGAAGGAACGTTTACATCCTCAAGACCCCAGATCTGCCTTGAGATATCCACAAAGTATTAATAATGTCTTGTCGTGAGAAAACGGGTATCTTTTCTTTTAATCATTCATCTTTCCATGAGATTAAAAAAAGGCCATGTGGCATAATGTGGCTAGTAAATCATTCCTGAGTTTCTGGAAAAAAAAAAAAAAAATAAGACAAGCGACTCTACTTTTAAAAGGTGGAGTCCTTAACGCACTTCTTTTTTTTTCAGTGGCAGTCTTTGGTAGCGTCCATTTGTCTACAGGTATTCCCCACAAGAGCAATTCTTTTCTATTTCATGCAGCAGAAAAGTGAGACCTGATGGAGTCTTCTCGTAACTGTCGGTGCTTGCCGATGTTGTACTCTTCCAGCTGATTTCTTCTTTCAATGGTTATTTTGTACTTTTTCCTGAGTGGCAGAAAGTAACAATGATTCCTTCAGCAATTTGAGATAAGAAAGAAAACTCCCACTACAAAAGAACATCTGGTTTTGGCATAATCAGTTACATCAGGGGTGTCAAACTCAAGGCCCAGGGGACAGATCCGGCCCGCGCGGTACTTAGATCTGGCCAACGGGGCCGCCCTGGAAACAGCAAAGGACTGGCCTGCGGTGCAGGGGTGGGTTCTAAATTTTTTTACTACCGGTTCTGTGGGCATGGCTTATTTTGTGGGTGTGGCTTGGAGGTCATGTGACTAGGTGGGCATGGCTAGCTGGTCAGAGTCATTTCTGGAAGTCCTCGCCCTTACGACCAGTCCTCACACTTATGACCCGACTCATTTGTTTGCTTTCAACACTGATCAGCTATAGGATGGCCCTTTGAAGCCCCGCGGCAAGAGTTTAAACAGTTTTTTTCCCCTCTAGTCATCAGCTGGGACTCAGGAGGCAGCAATAGATTGGGGGTGGGACCAAATAAAAGGTAAGAATAACGTGGGGGGGGTGTGAGAACCGGTTCGGTGACGTCATATCGTCACCGCTACCGACTCGGCCGAACCGGACCGGGAGGAACCCACCACTGCTGTGGTGCTTCTGCCAGCGAAAACGGGCTCTCAAGCTTTGTTTTTGGCTGCCACGGCCACCTGCAACCCTCTGCCAGTGAAAATGGAGCTCGGGAGGGCTGGTTCACAAGAACCAGTAGTAAAACTGGCGGGAAGCCCCCACCATCATCCCGGATGTCATCATCGGTGATCTGCGCATGCGAACCAGTAGTAAAGGTAAGTAGAACCCACCCCTGCACTGTACATAGGGCTACCCTTGAAGAGCATTCGGAAGCTACAGCTGCTGCAGAGTGAAGCAGCATGGATAGTTTTGTGGACCCCAAGAATGCCCCCTGTAACACCACTGCTTTGTTAGCTTCATTGGTTATTAGTCCCATTCAAGATGTTGGTGATTAGCTTTAAAGCCCTTCATGGCATGAATCCAGCTTACTTGAGGGACCGTCTCCTATTGGGATTGGCCTGTACCACTCATGCCAGCAGAGGAGGCATGCTGTGGGTCCCGTCAGAGGGCCTTCTCTGCTGTTGCTCCTGCCCCCTGGAACATTCCCCCCCCCCGATGTGAGGTTGGCCCAACCCTATCTTTTCGTAAGGGCCTAAAAATGTGGCTGTGTCAGTCGGCTTGGGGCCACAGGGCAATGGAGGTGGTTAATTGAGTAATAACAGATCCCTCCTCCCCCCCCTCTGGCCCCATCCTCCCCATGTGTCTTTGGTTTTAATGTTTATTTTTAACTATTTATGTTTTAGTTTATACGTAACTGTAAGTCACCAAGAGTTTTACCCTATGGTAAAATGGATAGCCAATAAATTTTATAAATAAATACATTTATTTATTCGTTCACTCATTTACTTTGAATGGCTATCCATCTCAAGCAAGTGACTCTGGCCAGCAAACAGTCATTGAACTGACTAAAATGTAATTGCAATCACAATGCAAAAAGAAGAATTAAATGCATATAGCATCAGAGAATTATTATAATCCATAAATGTTAGCATAACTAGGAAATGGGACTTTTCATACAGTATATTCAGGATTTGAGGCCCATGAACCTTTCAAAAGGCCAACAGGATTGGGGCCATCCTAATCTCTGGAGGGAGAATGCTCAAGAGAACAGGCGCTATGGAGGAGAAGGATATTTCTCCTGGTCCCCTCCAGTTGCCATTTCTTGGCTGATGGGGCCTTCAACAGGTGTCCAACCTGCCTGATTGAATTGGACAGGTAAACAACTGGGAGAAGACCGTCCCCTCAGGTAACCCGGTTCCAAGCCATGAAAGACTTTAAAGGTGACAGCCAACACCTTGGCTGCCATGTTGATTTCACTTCTGGTTTCCAACTGCTGAGGAATCATTTAACAAGGCTGACTTTGAATAAATGTCTTTTTAACTACCATACCATTTTAGAGAGTGTTTGGATCAGTTCATGAACCTTCTCTATCTGATGGAACCCAACCTGCCAGACTGCAGACTTTCTCCTATTGCTTTCTTTGGGAGGAGAAATGAGACAGCCATTCAAAGATACTAGGTGTTAAAATTAAACTCACCTGAAAATGTAGAAGGCCATCAACAATCCTGCTCCTAGCAAGGCACCTACAACTATTCCAGTAACTGCTGATTCTCCTACGCCACCTGCTTGAAAAACAAACAGAAATCAAAGGAATTCCTTAACAACAAAATCTTGCAGAATGATTGAATTATAGATTCAATCTGCAACTGATTTTTTTGAAGCTTAGTTTTAGCTGAGGTTGAAATGTTCTTTTTTCTTTAGAGTCACACTCTTCTTTTATGAATTGAGTTTATTTTGGATTGATTCATTGTTAACACACGATCCCCTTCCCAAATCAGTGAAAGTCCCTGACCACTCAGAGAAATGACTTATTTTAACATATGCATATTTCTTATTCTGAAATATTTATTATTTATTTATTGGTTCGATTTATATGCCGCCCTTCTCTGGAGACTCAGGGCGGCTTACAATGCGTTAAGCAATAGCCTTCATACTTTTGTATATACCTGCTTAGTAGGGCTTTTGCCCCCCCCCCCACAAAGCGGTGTTCTTTTTATACAAAGTCAGCTTATTGCCCCTACAATCCGGGTCCTCATATGTAGGTTTGTAAGCCTTAGTGAATTATTTTAGGATATTTACAAACAGTTTTTGTATCCACAGAATATCTTCTTGTACAGTTCCACTAGCTCACACATATACCTATTAAATTAAACAGTTAACCTACCTAAATTTATGAATACCGTGTTTCTCCAAAAATACGACCTACCCTGAAAACAAGTCCTAGCTTGATTTTTACATGTACGCCGAATATAAGCCTTATCCCCAAAATAAGCCCTAATTAAGACCTCTCCCACTCTAGGGTTCATAGGCAAAAATTAAGCTAGGGTGGGGATGTGGGGGTGGAGCTGCCTTACTACTTACTTTCAGACAGTTGCAGCCAGGCCTCACACACCCTGACACCTGCCTTGCCAGCCCATTTCTTTTGCAGCCGGCAAGGCTTTCCTGAAGGCCTCTGCAGCTGATAACCGAGCTCCAGATCGATTTGGAGCTCTGTTATTGGCTGCAGAGGCCTTCAGGAAAGCCTTGCCGGCCTTGCGGGCCACAGAAGAAGTTTCTGAAGGCCCCTGACAGCAAAAAGGAGGCTGAGGGTGACATGCACAGGTGAGGTGAAGTCAGTGGACTAAATTTCCCCCCTCCCCAAAATAAGACCTGGTGCCTTTTTTAGTGGAAAAAAGTATGACAGGGTCTTATTTTCGGGGAAACACGGTAGTAGGTCATCCCTTTAGAAAGGTCTCCCCTTATTCCTGCTATTTCCATCAGAAGGGAAGAGTTTGCTTGTCTAAAATGATAAAAGGCATTGCTATCACTTTAGCTGCCTTCTGGTAGCTGTGCCTGAGTAAACACAGCCTTAAGCAGATAAGATGCACTTCTGCCTGATAAACTCAGGACTAGTCCATGCCTGGCCTCTGGCTGGTTGTTCTAATGCACAACTTGCTTTATTTTTCATGGTCTGACCTCCAGTTATTGGAATAGCAGTGGAGAAAAACTACTAATATTCCTAAGTGTTCATTTGCCTTCTACACATTTTGTTTCATGATGTAACAACTGTGACATTAGATGTCTGTGGGAAAACGTGATGTGTTTGGAGGTTGAAAATGCGATGAGCGATGCCCAAAATGGCTACCCGGAACAGCTGCTGCCTTCTCTTACCCCTTCCGCGCTTTGCCTGCTTTAGTCACTGGAGCTCCCTCCAATGATCAGCTGTGCTTTTGAAGCTGTTTTTCAGCCCTAACTCGAACGAAGTGATCTTCGGTGTTTTGCCTGCATTTCTAATTGCTGCTCCCTCCAGCGATGAGCTGTGCTTTAGAAGCTGTTTTCTAGCCCCAACCAGCCCCAACCTCAAAACCAGAGAGCAAACTACTGTGCTGAAGCTGACCAGGCTAAGGACACTATCCAGATGAATACTTGGTAGGCAGAATGTTGGCGCTTACAAAAAAAATGGCACAGAAGGGGAAATCGGCTGCGGAAAAAAAAATGTGAATTTTTGGGTTGGAACCCGATTTGGTCGTGGTCAGAAGTGTTCGTGACCAGAGGTTTTACTGTGTGTGTGTGTATAAATATATATGTGTGTGTGTATACACATACACATACACACACACACACACACATATGAATACAGAGATAAATGCATAGATTATCAGCTTAGTTTCATTAGGCCTAAAACCCATACATTAACCTCACTTAACTTACATGATTTGCAGGCTGCATTGCTCGTATGCTCCAATCCTCGGCTATCATCTGTTTTCAGTCTTTGCTCCCAGAGGTAATTTGCACTTGGAATTATTTCAAGTCGTCCCTGTTTTCCATAATAGTTTCCAATTACCTGTATATAAAAACAATATCGCAAAATGAAAACAACGTCCTGCTAGGTCAAGAGAACAGTATATATCTCTCTCTTCTGTCTGTCTGCCTGCCTGCCTGCCTGCCTGCCTGCCTGCCTGCCTGCCTATCTATCTATCTATCTATCTATCTATCTATCTATCTATCTATCTATCTATCTGTCTCTCTCTCTCTCTCTCTCCATCCATCCATCCTATTGCACATCTACATCAGAAATCTAATAAAGAGCATTAAGGATTCTAAGATTTACTGACTGAGGACAGAGTTAGGAATTACAAACCATGTAATTCCTTCGCTCTATCTTATAATGGGAAAAATTACCCCGAGAAAACTGAACTGAGCTTCTGCAAGAGCTTAACAATGGTAAAGTAATGACAGCAACAACAACACTTCTAGCCTGTTCCAAAACTTCTAAGATTTGTTTGGTGCAAAACCAAGTTGCTGAAATTATACAAACTTTAAGAATAAATCACATTTGCAACCCATCTGTGTTTGTGAATCCACATGCAAAGTAGCTTCCTGCAGCTATAACATAGGAACTATCAGGGTGTCATTACAATCTGAGACATTTTGGCTATTTGTGTATAGTTGTCAAGATTTTCTATCATGTGCCTTGGCTATTTTTTTTTTTTTTTTACAAGAAGCCAGAGTAACCTTGTTGTAAACATCAAGTGATCAGATAAAGGCCTAAGTTCCTTTGGCATTGTTCCACTTAGGAAATAAACTTTTCATGAGCGATGGGAAGGAATCTCCCAAGTAAATAAATACTGCCACTAGCATCATCAAAAAGGGGGGAATATTATAAATCAGGGATGGGGCAAACATAGTAAAATGAATTATGTCCACTCAAAAGGGAAAGTAAGCAGAATCTGAAAAGAGAGAAGTTTGTACAGACAAACAAAGTTAACAAATGATTGTTAGCTCTGCAGTGATTGTTTCTGCCCGAAAAGAGAGCTGAACAGGAACATCTGCAGAGAATGAAATCAATATAATCCTTTTTGTTCATGGATATATTTTTTTTAAACTCTGGCTTAAGATGCTGAATTCTTTGGTCTTTCCTCAGATGACCTCTGGACTTTTTACTATCTTTATAGTTTCTCTTCTGACATCTTCCATTTTAATATTTTATTACTCCATTGTTTTGTTAACGTTTCTCAATCAACTTGATGGAAAAGGTTTGCTTACTTGATAAAGCAGAGGCAAAATTCTCTTAAATTTGGGGCAGGGTTTGGATTGTGTTAGTAATTAAGGGTATCTGTCTTTCACTCGTCAAACATATCTCCCCAGTACAAACTTCCCGTTTTCCAATGAAGCCCTGGAGAAAGAATCAGTGAAGGAACTCTTATCTGGGATTTCTTTCAATCAGGAAGTGTGGGCAGTCAGGAAGGCTGGCATGTGATAGAGAAATAGCATAACATAGCACAGCGGTCCCTAACTTTTCCATCTTGGCAGCCTGGTGTGGCGCTGGGTGGTGTGTGGAAGTGGCAGGCGCACATGCGCAGCTCCCTTTGTGTGAGTGGCGCACGTGTGTGCCTTCCACTTGCACAAATGGAGCTTTGCATGGGAGCAGAGGGTATTTGAGCTCATGTGTGAAGATCTACTTACATGAGTGGCAGGCCCTTGCGTTTGCACATGAAGCTCCACTCGGGCGAGCACAGGGTGTTTGAGCAGAGGGTGCTTGTGCTCGCGCACAAAGCTCCATTTGCATGAATGGAGCTTTGCGTGTGAGCGTGAGTGCCTTCCGTTTGCCCGAGTGGAGCTTCACATACACACGCTTGCCCACTTCTCCCACGGCCCGGTTTCAAACAGGCCGCGGCCACTATGGGGTTGGGGACCCATGATATAGCATTCCTGTCAGAAGCAGCAAGGCACTTCTGGATTGAAAGGATTAGCTGGTGACATCACTGTTGCCTTGGAGACGCCCAGTTGGAGACTCCTTTCATGTCTCTGGCAGGAACTGGAGCGAAGGGCGGGAGCTTAACCCCGCCCAATGGCAGTAGTTGGGTCTTGAACGCAGCCTTACTAACTTCCAACCCAGTGTCCTAACCACACAAGCCACTATGTTCCTTTGTGATAAAGAAATATCGGGAAAAAAAAATCCTTGCAGACACAAAGTATAATCAGAAAATACTTCTACAGGACCCTGATAACGAGATATCAGGGCCTTCTCTGTGGCAGCTCCTGCCCTCTGGAACGATTTGCCCCCGGAGATACAAAGGATATCGGATCTCTGGATTTTTCGCCGTGCCCTAAAAACTTTTCTTTTCCATCAAGCAGGGCTGGCGTGAACCCCTCCCCCCCCTTTTCTAGCTTTTTTAATTTTTTAAATTGTCAATGGCTTTTAGTTTGAATGTTTTAAATTTTGGGGCCAAAGTCATGAAATTCTTTTAAAATTTAAAATTTTGTATTGGTATGTGTTTTAGTTTTGGCTGTGCACCGCCCTGAGTCCACTAGGAGAAGGGCGGTATACAAATTGAATAAATAAATAAATAAATAAATAATATAAAAGCAAAAATATTTTCTGCAGAAAATTCTTTATGGCATGGGTCCAGGAAATCTGAGGAACCATCTTGCCCCATGGGATTGGTCTGTCCCACTTGTTCAGACAGAAAGGGCCTACGGCATATCCCACCTACTGCAGTCCCTATCAGCCAAGGTATTTTGGCTAGCAGAATCTAGAGAAGAGCCTTTTCTGGCATGGCCCCCATTCTCTGGAAAATCTTGTCCCTGGAGGTAAGATTTGCCCTCACCCTTCTGGCGTTTAGGAAAAGCCTTGAAGCCTGGCTCTGCTGGTTGGTGTGGGGCTCTGATGGAGAAGTTGTAGCCTGGAGGTGGTTGGTGCAGGGACAGATGAGGGACCATTTAATCTTTTGCAATTTTAATCCTTTTTTTATATTTATAATGGCTTTTATATCTCTATTTTTGTGATATTGCAAGCTGCCCCAAACAGTGAGATGAGGGTATATAAATTTACCGTATTTTTCAGAGTATAAGACGCACCTTTTTTACCCCCCAAAAGGGGGTGAAAATTTAGGTGCGTCTTATACATCGAATGTAGCCCTGCCCACCCACTGGCCCCCACCCTTTGGCCTGTGCCTCGCAGCAGTTACCTTCTTGCAAGCAAACAGCAAGAAAAAACAGCCCCTTTCAGCTTCAGCATAGGTTAATTAGCACAAGTTGATCAGATCGGCCTCCCGACTCTCAGCTGATTTGCTCTCAGCTGTTTTGCACAGGGCTCTCTTGCTTGCTGCAAAGAGTGCTGGAGCAGATTTTTTTTCCCTAGCTATGCTGAAAAAACGAAACTGAAAGTAAAGCAGGCTCTTTGCTCCAACGTGACAAAATGAGACAGAGAGAGATTTCTTTTTCTTTTTCCTCACCAAAAAAGGTAGGTGCAAACAATGGGAAATTTAGGGCAAAAGAGGAGAGTTCAAGATTTTAAAACACACACAAAAAAAGGCTCTATTTAACTAGGGAATTGAAATAATTGAGATACTATTAATTGTATATTGTGTTGAAAGCAGAAATTTGTGGTTTGGAGGAATATATGGGGAAAATTATTTGGTTTATTATTATTGGTAAATATAATTAATTGATTTGTAACAAATTGGATTGCATGGAAATAATTGGAATATTCATGTTCATATTGATTAATATACAAAAAAGATAGTTATAACTAATTGATTTATATAAAAATGTTGAATTTGTATTAAACAATTGTAATATTAAATAATTAACCAATGTGAGGATGGATATAAAAATAGATGACAATGGGAAGGGGTATAATATAGAATAGAAGGGAAAAATTGAACAAACAAAACAATTAAATATTCAGAGGATAATTTTTCAGTATTGGCAGCAAACCTCAAAATAAATGCTGTCAAAAAGGTGATATGAATAAGATAATAGCACAAAGGGGCTCTTCCATGCCAAATCAAACCAATTCACTGAACTTGCGGGTCAACAAGGTGACATAACAATGATTTCCCTAATTTTAACATCTTGAGTAGCAGATTACAATCACCCGAAAGCAATGACTTCCGTTGTGTTAATGGGGGCTATTTCCCCAATAGAAGCTCAACAGAATGGAATTTTTTCTAGATTCTTAGACTCTTGACAGTTTGGATGTAATGATGCTTGTGTCATGAACCCAGAAATGCACTTACTTCCCCTCTCTGAGAGTACTGGCTTCAGTACTGCAGTCCTGATTATTTCCCCATTATGTTGAAAACAGGAAATAGTTACCTGATTTGTTCTAATTTGCCAGGCTCTATAACTGCAGATTTTTTTTTGTTTCAAAGCCTGCTTAGTAAACTAATAGGAAACAGGAATCTGCATTTGACTTTAGGCAGACCTTAAATACTAAGGGTATGAAAGGAGAAACTGATTGGAATAGTATTGAAAAGAATCTTGCAAGTACAACACCCCTCCCAGGTGGCCTTCCACCTTCTGATGAAATATTGGCAGGATAATAGCATTTACCACCTTGTTAAACAAACTGCATGCACTGCTGAACCACTCCAACTATTCAGAAGCTTCTCCTAATGCTGATCTTTAGTAAATTGATTCTAATCTTTCCCTTTGGGAAAAAAAAGAAGAGAGGAACTTGTAATTTAAATTATAGCTTGCAAGAGACTGCAAGGGTAATTCAAAGCATTGGGAAGGGAGTAGATTGCCTTCTCTATTTCTTTTCATCTTCCCAAATTATTATTATTAGCTGTTAAGTGACAAAGTACGGAATTGTATGAGACATATATGTCATGCATCTATTTTGGTTCCATTTTGTATCATGTACTATCAAAGTGGAGCATCTATTTTTACAGAATATAATATTTGTGATATTTTGGATTTAGGATTTTGTATTCCTCCTTTTGTATTCATCATTGTTATACAATGCCAATACTCAAAACACTCTTCGTAGGGTCATATTTGGAATATCCAGATAGCTAATTAGTATGGTTAGTTTGTTGTCTATGTTTTAAAATGTGTCTTGTGGTTATGTCAACCTATTCTTCTCTCTAACCTTTTCAAGGTACCAGTGAGTTACAGTATATTAACACTTCATAACAATAGTCCTTTACTCGTGACTGCAATTGGTACTGGAATTTCGGTTGTAAGTTGGAACAGTCATTAAGTCCAGGCATGCACCCAATTTTATGACTGTTTTTACAACAGTTGTAAAACAAATCACACAGTTATAAGTTCAAATCCATTCTCCCAAATGGACATTTATTTGCTAGAAACTCATGTGTTTGTGGGATGCTGCAACCAGTTTGGTTTAGTGGTTAAGGCACCAAGCTAAAAACCAGGGGAGTGTAAGTTCAAATCCTGCCACAGCCATGAACGCCAGCTGGGTGACACTGGACTAATCACTCTCTCTCAGTCCAACCCACCGCACAGAGTTGTTGCTGAGGGGAAAATAGGAGGAGGAAAGAGTACTGGGTATAGTCACTGCCTTGAGTTATTTGTAAAAATAATAAAGGTGGGATACATATTAATACATAATAAATAAACAAATAAAAATAAATATATATGAACCAGTTGCCAAATACTGGAAATGTGGTCATGTGCACTTTAGCTTCTTTTTTTTCTATTATTTTGTCTATTTTGTGGTTCCACCAGTTCTTGCTTGCAGGCAAGTGGTTTTGTTTGAATTATGCTTAATTTAATTGTAATGTTGGTCGTGCTGGATAAAAGCTAAATTAATTCACTCCCTTAATCTTTCTCGGGTTCATAATTGCTGCCCTTAATCTTTTTCTAAATTCCCAGCAGATTTCTGTTGCCAAACCAAATATAAAACTGAAGCACCTTTGGGACATGATTAGAGTATTGGACTTGGTGCAGGAAAGGAATAGTTCAAATTCCTATTCAGTAGGGAGAATGATTGTTACACCTAAAATTTCTAGAACCTAAATGCCATTCAAAGATTTAATGAAACAGGACAAGCATATATTTCAATCCAATTTATCATTTAGAACAGCTTTCCTGAAGTTGATGGACTCCAGGTATGTTGGTCTTCAGCTCCCAAGCCTAGGCATCTTGTTATCCATGCGAAGAGCTCATTCAATATGCCCAAAGGAGAATAAACATGGTCAAAGCTGATTTAGAAACAATTTACTCACCTGCTGTGTTCCAGTTTCAGGATCAGTCATGGCAACCACAGAAAAATCTCCAAACCTTTCTCCAGAGGCATCAATAGATACTGGCCCTGCAATGCCTGAAGAACAATATATATATATATAATGTTTCCAAGAAAAATAAAATAAAGAGGGCAGAATTTTTACAGGCTGATATGGTAAGGAATCCTAGCAGCCTTCTGGCTGGCATTCCAAGAGACTGCAATTGTGTCTACATTCCTAGCATATGTAGCATTGCCTTCTCAAGAGGATAAATTATTTCAGCTTTTTAGTAGAAACGAAAGTAACCAAGTCTTATTCGACACTCCCTAATAGAAACTGGCTTAAAACCCTTGCCCTGGGTTAAAAGAAGCAAGAAGTAAATGGCTTTGAATAGCTTACACATATTGGAAAGCAAATGTACTTGTCAAATGTTGAAATTCTTTGTTGTCTTCCTAACCATTTTTTTAAAAATTCTATTAAAGCTTCAACAAAATTATGTTGGAAATTAATTTACAATGAAAAATCTTGCTCAGAAAAATCTCATTTCTCACAGGATACTCACTGTTGCTTACTTGAAGTCAAACAAATTTTAAGGATCCCTATCTGTAGAACTAGAGATCCAATAATGCACCAGGCTGGAAACGAGGGGCCCAGGAGTTCTAGTCCCATCTTAAATATGAAACCAGCACACACTCTCAACCCTAGGATGGAGGCAATGGCAAAACACTTCTGGAAAATGTTGCTAAGAAAATGCCAGGGACTAATCCAGCCAGTCATCAGGAATTTACACTGACTTGAAGACACATTAAAAAAAATCTGTAGAAATAACAGGGAATGGTCCTTTCTCTCTTCTTTCCTTGCAGAAACTGTCAAGATATAGGTAAAGAGACAGCAAATATCCAGAAACACTTGACTAAACAGTTCCCTGTTTCTCCTATAACCTAATCTTCTACACTAGTTGTACTAGTACCACTAGTTGTGTCCCTAAACTGATTCCTAAAGTAGTGTATATGCTAGTGAGGTGTCCTTCTATTGCAGTTTTCAGTGAAACCAATGGATCTGCTGTGTTTTATAATCTTTATAATGTGAGGCACTGAATTAGTTGAACTTGTTTACGGAGAAAAATACACGCAAGTTTTTGGCTTGACTTGTAACCTGATATTTACCAGATATCATCATACTAAAATGCCTCTTAATTCCTTGCTGGGGATTATGAGAACTGTAGTTCCAAGCATATCCAGAAGGTGACAGAATGAGGAATGCTGAATTAAAGATTTAGAAGGGATATTTTCTTTTCTCTTCCAGATAAAAGACAGACAGATTAGTCTATGCCAAACTCCTATGTGCTTAATTGTATATACTGTACATTGTGCTTTTCTTTGTATGTAAAAAAGAAAATTCCTTTTCATGGATCATTTCTCCCAAAATACATATTTCTTTGCATAACTTGGATTCCAAAAAGCCCATTATCCAATTTTGAGAGGAGCACAGTCTACATAATTGCTCATCCAGGAAATGTGGAATAGGAAGTTCATTTCAAAATGCATACCAGATGAAATGATATTTCACTGCAATTCTACTGTCAATCTAATATTTCCCTTCTAGTAAAGCATTTCCTTTAATGCTCTCTTCCTAAAGAAAAAGTAACAGCATCTGAGAAAATGGCTGATGATGTTTTTCAAAGCCATTCCAGTTTCTGAACTCATTGTTGGGTTCTTATCTAAAGGAAACATTTCCGTATCTGTAACTACTTCCACTGAATTTTGCCCAGTACATAATGACGGGTGAATTTGACAAGGGCTGCTGGTCTTACCAGGAATGTCCTGCTTATTTTATAAAGTTTAGCTCTATGTGGATGTCCGTATTAAGGTTTGTGTACATTTATATATAATAAGGCTTGTAGGACTTAAGGTGGTTGTTTTAATAACCAGGCACAAACACTAGAAATAAAAAAAAAATGGAAACCTTACATTCAATATGCACAATGAAGTTTTAGAAATCTAATACAAAAAAAAAATATAACATTGCAACTAAACAGGTAAATAGCATCAGAGCATTTTTAAAATCAAACCTAGCTTTTAAGATTAAGAAACTAAATTTAAAAAGGAACTAATGTAATGAGGTAAGCTAATAAACAAACAGGAAAACAGTTGAAAAAACTTGAAAAGAGGAATCCAGAGTTTCTAAATAACTGTATTAAGGACATATTGCTGCTTGCTACTGATATTGGTGCTATTAACATCGATACAATGGAGCTAAGCAATCCATATTTAAAAGCTGCACTGTCTATGCAGTTCTCTACATATGCTGATTAAATTCAATATTATCCACTTGCTTTATTTTTGGTAGACTATACAATAATAGGGGACGTGGTGGCTCAGTGGCTAAGATGCTAAGCTTGTCAATCAAAAGGTCGGCAGTTCAGCGGTTTGAATCCCTAGTGCCGCATAACGCGTTACTTGTCCCAGCTTCTGCCAATCTAGCAGTTCGAAAGCACGTAAAAAATGCAAGTAGAAAAATAGGGACCATCTTTGGTGGGAAGGTAACAGTGTTCCGTGCGCCTTTGGCATTTAGTCATGCCTGTCACATGACCACTGAGATGTCTTCGGACAGCGCTGGCTCTTTGGTTTGAAACGGAGATGAGCACCGCCCCCTAGAGTCGGGAATGACTAGCACATATGTGCGAGGGGGAACCTTTACCTTTTTTTACAACCATATGCAGGAGACAGCATTTCAGGCAGAACAGTGGGGACAATAGGTAGAAGGTTGAGGGGCGAAGGTTATTTAAATCAGTCTTTTTCAAACCTGGCAACTTGAAGATGTGTCGACTTCAACACCCAGAATTCCCCAGCCAGCATGAAGTCCATACATTTTCAAGTTGCCAAGTTTGAAAAACATTGATCTAAACAAAGCATTCAGAGATCCTTATGCTTTATTCTTTAACGTGCTCCATTTTAACTCTCTCAGGGTTTTGGCTGTTTCCATGGCCAATTCAAAGGGTTGGTTCCAATCTGTGTAACCCTACAGAGTGTTTTCTTCTCACAGAAACTTCCTTCCATAGAAACTGATTGTTGTCTTAAGGTTATCTAGAATTTTTCCTCTGATAACTACTTCAGTCTGACCTCTTTTGTTCTCCCTTTAAGCCCCGTGACTTTGTTGGTACTTGAAGCTCCTGAACCGATTGTTTAAATTCCTGCGCTGGTCTTGTACTTTACTGCCAGCATAAGATTTTGCATGACACAAATGTTTTAAAAATGGCTAACAAAATCAATCAACCAACCAACCAATAACAAAATCTTCTTTCATAATATTAGCAGAAACAATTGGCTTTTCATTTCAATTATCTAGAAGACTTGATCAACAAAACCCAGGAATCATAATCTCTACTATGAAGAAGCAAGGATAAAAAGGGGCAGCTTTTACTAAAACAAAATTATTTATAAAAAAGCATGGAATATGTGACTGGATGTACCTTCGTATGTCCTGTTCCATGTCTGATGAACAATCTTATCTCCATCTTTCTTTGTGAAGCCATTCTTCAGAACTTCCCGTAAAGCCAGAACATAGAGAACTAAGGCATCATGGAAACCTTCAACAAACATGTTCACCTAAAAGCAAAACAACATTTCATTGGTGATTTGGTCTGTAAATTCAGCAAAAACATAATTTTATGCATCATAATTCATAGACATCTCTAAAAGGGGCAAGTGGGGCAAATGATAATATGCATGTTATGAAATCAACCTGAAATGAAATGACCTGTGTACTGATAAGGTATTCCAAAATTTGCACGATGGTATTATTTATTTATTTATTCATTTGCTTGTTCATTTCAATTTATTAGCTGCCCAACTCCAGTGGACGCTGGGTGGTACATACAGGTCAAAAAGACATAAAAGCAGCTAAAAATATTAAATCAACAGCAGCCTGGACTAAAATGCTCTTATAACAAAATCCACAAAACAAAATAAGACCCATTAAACAAATAAATATGAACCCCAGGCACAGATCTAAAGATAGGTTTTCTAAGCTTTTTGGACCACTTTCAGAGGCTGCGGCCCACAACAGAGGATACACACTTCCTAGGTCCCACAAGATGGCAACATTTAATGGAAGAGCCCTGGAGCCCACCAACTCTGCTGGAACATATGGGATAGGCAGACATGATTGGAGACAGGCGGTCTCTCAGGTAGCTTATGTGCCTCGGTGGTTACTTCTGCTGACTGCCGGTTGCCTGCAATTTGGCACTTCAAATCTCACCGGCTCAAGGTTGACTCAGCTTTCCATCCTTCCGAGGTGGGTAAAATGAGGACCCAGATTGTTGGGGGCAATATGCTAACTCTGTAAACCACTTAGAAAGGGTTGTAAATCACTGTGAAGTGATATATAAATCTAAGTGCTATTGCTATTGCTATTATGTGGCATTATGAAGAACATATCAGTATTTTGATTATCACCATGGCTTGTTACAGAAGCTGCTGCACACAGTGGTTAATAAATGCAGAACAAAAGTTGGCCTAAATTATACAAGTACCTTTTAGAAAATGGTAAAACAAAACTGGACTGTCTTTTTCTTAGTGGAAAATATATGTTTAAGTATTATATTGAGTAAAGAAAGATAGATCCAGTAAATATCATTTGTCATTTGTGTTTAATAAGCGTTTAGGAATCTTCATTATAGTATTGAATTCCTACTTCTTAGTTTTGAGTTGAGCTTCATAATCCCCTAATAGCATGATTTTGTTTGTATACAAAGTGTGCTTTTGATTACAATATTCCCACAATTCTTATAATGGAATTTTAAAGCTTTGCATTTGCATGTAAGGATTGAGGATGCATAGGCTTCAAATGAAATCGTCAAGTGGTTATTTCAGTATAATTTTCTCTTACAGCAATATTAAGTGCTAACTTTTGTGGACATACCCGAAAAATGTTGGAGAAGAAATCTCGATCTCTGATTATATTTTGATAAGATAAAGTGGGTTTACCATATGTCTCTGGAATTCTGCAAGATATGTATGCATTCTAGAATGATATGGTGACTCCTTATGATATGATAGGGAAGGAGAATTTCAATGTTAGTTTGAATCCAGCAGCAGATACTGGCTGATAAACAGAACCCATGAAAAGGAAGTTACTATTCTGCTGATCGTCCTCAACAATAAACATAGCTACTCAGCTTATAGTAAAGGGGAACATATATTTCTGTCAGCAAAGTCATACAAAATTTAATAAAGCAGAAGCTATGGTTTGACCTAGAATAGATAGGACAATCTGAGGTGTTTCTTTTCTCTTTTTGTATAATAACTTCTCTATATATACTGTATATACATAATCTACCAACTCACTGTATTCCTTTTCCTGTTGAGGATCTTAGAAAGTGCTCTCCAAATACTCTGCCGTTGCCCGTGACTCAGAAAAAACAAATATTTATTAATCTGCTTTAAACAGGTTTTATCATAAACAGAACAGAAGCTCTTAGGCTTTTGTAAGAGGAGAAAAGAGAAGTGTTTTTGTCCCGTGAATTGGGTTGGCTGCCCCTACTTCTCTACCCTCCTACAGATGTTAGAAACCTATTCTCGGCAGGACCATCTTGGCAGGACTTTGAACGTCAGAACAATTCCATCCTGTAGCTTATTTTCTAAAGACTGCCCTGTGTCTGCGCATGTATCTCCACATTTTTGTGGCTCTTTCAGTCAATGGCATGAGCTAAATGAAATGTCCCTTTCCAATACAAGTGCAAAAAAGCGTATAAATAGCCTTGTGTTTTTGAGAAATCCCGGCAATGCTGTGCTACAAGGAATCCAGCTGTGCAGCTGGTCTCCCTGGGTTGCAACGCTTGTCCTGTTTGCTGGCCATCTGTAGATTCAGAGAGAATGGAAGCAGCTAGTTTAAATGAGTAGGCCTGTCTTCTATGCCAAACTGCTGGGTACCCTTTTCACTTCCGCTTGCTTTTTTACAGAATTCTTTTCTGTCCCTCTTTTCAAATGTATATCCATTTTGGATCAACCCCAAGAGAAAGAGAAAGTTGCATTTAAAAAAAAGAAAAGAAAAACTAATTGCCGTATTCTTTGGGCAATTAAAAACAGAAAGGCTAATGAGACTAACTTCCCTGAGCAACAGACATAAAGGCAGGCATAGTTCATACATCTGAATAGGAGAAAAAGAAAGCTGGATGGCTTGGGTGGACAAAGGAACACATTAAAGGGAGCTTTATAAGTTCACCCACATTAATTCCAGAAACCAGTCTCTTGAGTTTGTCATAATATGAATGCAGCAATATTGCACAAATGATTAACAAGTGATTTATAAATTAAGGCGGAAGATTTCTTAAGCAGAGGAAATGTCCAAAGTTCTGCTAAACCAATGCAACATCAGTTCATGATTTTAAAACTCTAGGAATAGACTTTGGGCTCATCTGCAAAGTGTGCTTACTGTAGTGATTTTTTTTCCCCCAACCACTTCCTCTCTTTTAATTTCTGAAACAACCAATGATCTGCTGAATGTAAAGTCCTGAAATTGACTAACCCATCCCTGATGTAATTGAAAGATTTTATAATCTGCATGTAGAGCTTCACAGGGAAGACCTGGCTCCTTACTTCTTTTTTACTGCAATTTCTTTTCAGAAGATCATTCCACTTTGGCTTTCTATGGTCTCAACACACAATGTAAGAGACTTCGTTGTGGTGCATCTGAAGCTCACCTGATGGGGAAAAGCATTTCCAGGACCTGCTGGGGTGTCAGCACTCCAAACTACATTCGTTCCAGTGCTGACATAAGGAGGAGAAGAGGGAGCAGCTGGCAAGAGAATGCTTGACTTTTCACCTACTTATTTTCTCTGAAGATAATATCCCCTAGGAGATGGGATGGGAGGGGGGACATTCCTGGGAGTTGAAGTAGTAGATATGGGGAGAGTGATTTGGAAGATGGCCAATGAGACGCAGAGAATTGGGGAACGGAAAGGGAAGGTTTGGGGTCAGGAAGTCAGTGTTGGCTACGACATAGTTAGGGACAGATTGTCGTGCTTAATAAATGAAAGATTTCATCAAAGACTATTTGTTTGGAAATGCAATTTATTTGAGATGACACCGAAACCTGACATGGGGTTGAAAAACCACGGCTCCTCCCTTCATAGAATGTAATTTAGGAGTGTGGTGGCTCATGTGTTTAGGATGCTGGGTTACACAACCAGCAAGCCCACATTTGAGACATGAGTGCTGCTGTGTGACAGGGCGAACTTCCCTCATTTGCTCCAGCTGACCCAGCACTTTGAAAGCTGGCAACTGTGAGTAGTGAGATGGGTACCACTTTGGTGGGCAACTTAATGTGGACATGAAAGGAGCCCCTAACCAGGTGTCCCCTGAGCAATGGGGATGTCACCCACTAATCTTTCAACCCACAAGTACCTTGGTGCTTTCAACATGAGAGCGAGCAAGCAACTTAGAACAATTATTATGGGGATGAGCCCTTACAGTATGTACACCAAAAGTGTAATAATGCATTTAATGGCAATAAATGACTATTTTAGGGCTTTTCCATATTGCTACCTTTTCCATTTCCCAAACTTTCAGAAACAGTTGGGAGGTGATTGGTAGTGGCCTTACGTTCTGCTAAGAACAAACAGCCCTTACAAAATTCCATACAAAAGGAGAAGCAGAAAACTAACATTTATTCATTTCATTTGATTTGGAGCCTGCCTGATTTCAAACACCTCTGGGTAGCTTACATATTAAAAATCCTGAACAAGAAAAAGATGATGAACATCTGGAATAACACAATGCCCCCAAAACCTGAGACTCGGCCCCAACCACTCTACACCCGCCCCCCCCCCCCCCCCGGCAAGGCCTGAAGCAAAGCCAAGTTTTCAAGGATTTACAGATAGCCGTATGGATCATGCAGTGCTGTTCCAGAGGAAAGGCACTGTGTGAGAGTCATTTCCTGGGTCCCAATAGATGACACTGATTAACTGAAGGGGCCCGGAGTGCACCCATCCTGATGGGTATAGTGGGATGAGTAGAGATCCTCAGAGACAGGCAGACCTCAAATAGCCAACCTTGAACTCACTTGAACTCTCATAACATTGTTGATTTTGGGGACTTATTGAAGTCTAATGCCACTCCTATTTGGCACACATTCTTCATGTGGAAAGACTCTATAGTTAATCTTTAAGAACTAGATTAAATTTTAAAAAGGCAAATTCCATTAAGTGGACAGAAGCTGCCAAAAAAAAAGGAAGGAAGGAGGGAAGGAAGGAAGGAAGGAAGGAAGGAGGGAGGGAGGGAGGGAGGGAGGGAGGGAGGGGGAAAGGAAGAAAGGAAGGAAACAGAACCATAATGTACAGGGAATTTATCCTCTTCCCTAGTTGCAAATCTTTAAAAAAGCACTTAATAGGAAACTAGCTATTTACTAGGAAAATACTCACTGCAGACCGATCTCTTAAGGAAGATAATTTTTAAAAATTCTAATTAACATAGTCCACTTAATTCCCCAAGAAAAATGAGGAAATGATTTGGAAATATTATTATCAAATCAGATGGAGGAGCTGGAATAAAAAAAGCAATAATGACTAGCATTATGTAAGCAATTTCATCCACCCTATGAGGCAGCACAACGCACTTAGCACTTTCAAAGTTGGATAAAGCAACTTGAATTCATTCCCCCCCCCCCCAAAAGAACAGCAAGCTTTTCATCACTGACAAACAATATTTTTGGCTGAAGTCCTCTGGAGCAAGGAAGAAGAGACTGCCAAATAGAAGAATTTCAGAAGAGGGATTTCTTCAGGAATGTGGCATGAAAGGAATTAAATTGTCTGATTAGTTATTTGCCTGAATCAAATACGTTTTAAAAACACACCGATCGATTGTGGTGTCTACTTTCAGCTTTAAACAACTGTGCTTCTTATCTACTTCAGTAGAAAAAAGTAGCAGGTCAGGTGCAAAAAGGAGGTACTGTCCTTGATCTTTCTTAACTCTATTATAAAACATGGAATTTCAGCAAATGTTGCTTGCACAAGAGTTATGCCCACTGCAATTCTTTCTTCTATACAATTATTAAGGGTTCTTTGGCTGCAATTCTAGGATATACGGTACATCTTTGCTGTACATTAAAACATTCATCATTTTGCTAAAAATGCAAGTCAATTTCAACTTTTACTTGTAAGTCAAGATGTTCTCTTTTTTTTTTTCATTGTCAGATAAAAGAAATAAATGAATCAATCTTCGGATATATTAAATCTGAGCAAGGATCATGGAAAGCAACAGGGATGGAAAAAAACATCTGCCAAGACATCCCTGCTGTCTATCCAGAATTCGTCTAGCAACAATTGGTGTTTGATCAAATATTCTCAAGAGTCAAGAATTTAAGGCATTCGTTTGTTGCAAAAGAAAAAAAAAAAAAGATCAGAGAATTGTGCAGGTTATGAAAGAGACCTTGTCCTGTTTCCTAGAACAAACACAACTAAGTGATCTCTGGACTCTGAGAAACTTATGACCTGTGCTGGTATTGACTGTCTTTCAAAGTCAGTCACTCTAGTAACTAATCCAAGCTAGACATCAAGTAAACACCATCATTTATACTTTATGTCAGGGGTCTCCAACCTTGGCAACATTAAGACTTGTGGACTTCAACTTCCAGAGTTTCTCAGCCAGCTTTTTCTGGGAGTTGAAGTCCACAAGTCTTAACGTTGCCAAGGTTGGAGACCCCTGCTTTATGTACATGTTTTGACTTTTTTCCCTTAATCCAAAATGATCTGAGAAGACTGCAGGTAAGAAAGAGAATGTGGGGAAAACCTGCTTAAACCTAAAACACGCAGGCCTTATTATTACTGTTCCTCTAGGAATAAAACAAGTAGCTTGTGGACCATTTCGCAACTGCAGGGAAAGGTTTAATCAGATTCCTTCCTTCCTGAAAGAATGTTCAATCATATTTTTATTCAAATACATCTATTATTATGACATGATAGCTGTGTTCCAATATCTAAGGGGCTGCCACAAGGAAAAGGGGGGGGGGGGTCAACCTATTCCCCAAAGCACCTGAAGGCAGGACAAGACACAATGGATGGAAACTAATCAAGGAATGAAGCAACCTAGAATTAAGCAGAATTTTCCTGACAGTTAGAACAATTAATCAGTGGAACGACTTGCCTCCAGAAGTTGTGGGTGCTCCAACACTGGAAGTTTTAAAGAAGAGATTGGACAACCATTTGTCTGAAATGGTATAGGGTTTCCTGCTGAGCAGGGGGTGGACTAGAAGACCTCCAAGATCCCTTCCAACTCTGTTATTCTGTTATTATAGTAGGAAAGAACAGTCTATGAAACTTAGATAAGATTTACAGATGTCCAGTACACTTGACGTCTCTGTCACATTTACAATTTATTTCTTCTTTTTCAACAGCCATTATTGTTGGTTCTTTTTTTTATATCAAACCTACAAAAAAACATTGAAAGCACATGCTAGGTAGCATTAGCATCCCTCTTGCACAGATGTGCATACAGCCAATCACCATCAGCTAAGGTGATCCAGAATCATCTCTAGGTGCAGAGTGACAAGATCCCAATAGAATGTGACACTATAAAAGGTTGCACCATAACCAATTCAGATAGAAGACTTTTGAAAAGTGATGGAATTTAGTGGCCTTAGAAATATAAATTATAAGTCAATAAATACTCTGCTATTAATCCTCCCTATTTAACTCTTATATAGTAACAAAACAGGTGCAAGTAGATAATAAGAGGTAAAGTTATGTGGAATTCTGTTGCTGCTGTTGTGTAATTGTAGCAGTTTGATATTACAGAAGGGCTAAAGAATCACACAGATGCAGTTCTTTTATAAGATCCTTATTTTGTTGTGTTATCCCGTGCAACAAGAGATCACTTTTAGCTAGGCAGTAAAACTCTTCCCACCATGAGTAAATACCTGCAAATTGTACAAGATAATTCACAGATTGATAAAGGTTCTAGAGATGGCTTAGTAAACAGCAGCAAGAGTTTCCATTACATGCAAAGAAAACTACTTTCTTACAACTTTACGAGAAAGATATTACGAAGAAACAGCGTAAATCTCCACTGTAAGAATATTTCAGAGTTAGATTAAATTCTGCAAAAGTAATCATTTAGCTGATGAAATTCCAATAACCCTCCTCTTTCCTAGCTCAATAAATCTTGTTAATGAGGCTCTGTGAGTTGGAAGAATTACTTTCAGTTGAAGTAGCTGCCAAAGTCTAACATGAAATGTATGCCATTTCAAATTAAGTTGTCTGCGTTTATCTTTGCTGGCTGTTGCTGTCTATCTACCAAAGAGGGAATCGACAATGGAGACTTAACAATAAGGGAAGCTCTGAGTTGGGGGAACAATCTATAATATTTGCTGATTATAAAGTAGTTGAGGAATGTTCTTACATCCATGCCAAGGCATATGTCTTTCACGCCTTTAGCAGGTTGAAACTCAGCTGCTGCCCCAGATGTGCAGTTTGAAAACTGGGAGAGTGGGGAAAAAAAGCCTTTAGGAAGCTGTATGATGGAGTAAAAAATTCAGACCCCTTTTAAAGCATGGTTTAATGGCTGCCAATCTCTCCAAACAGCAGGAACACCATGGCCTTGAGTGAAGGGGGGAAAGAAAACAGAAAACACTTGTAACCTTTTCCAAAACTGACTTCTTCTCATCCTGCAAATCTCTGAATGACATCTTCCTCTCCCGGAAACTTTTGAAGTGTGGCTTGGGCCAAATGTCTGGCTTTACTACCCTTCCCCCCTCCCCAAAAAAGCTCCATATAGAAAATCAGCATCAAAGAAAGCAAGCCCAAACAAAACCTTCTAGTGATATTTAGTTTTACGGGGATGATTTTTTTTTTTTTAATGGAGGACCACTCAGAACGGAAAATCTGCATTTTGAAATAGGTTAATCCAAGCACAAATGCAGTTACCGTTTTATGGACAGAAGAGTTATGGTTTCAGACATACTGAAGGAAACACCGTTTGTGATGTTAACTGCAACAATTCTGTGGTAACTCAAGACGTGTTGGCGAGCTTATCTCATCTAAAGATCAGAGGCATTTCCTCCAGCAGTTTATTTTCAAGATTTCCAGTGGGTGAGCTGAGGTCACTCTCAGAAATTCCATCTATAGCAGTATTTCTCACCCCTAGCTGGGGAATTCTGGGAGTTGAAGTCCACACATCTTAGGTTGAGAAACATTAATTTTTTACAGTATTTTTTTTTCCTCAAGAGGCAACTGGACTTTCTTGTTTTTCTTTGAAGACATTTCGCTTCTCATCCAAGAAGCTTCTTCAGCTCTGACTGGATGGTGGGCAATGGAATGATTTATACTCCTTGCAGACGGCTGATCATTTGCATTCTTGAGAAGAAGAAGAAAGAATCTTTGGGACAACCATGACCTGGATGACTGAGAATCTCCATAGACAAGGAGGAAGCTTGCAAACCCTGTATCCAGATTTGTATGTACTGGCATGGGTAGATAAATGGCTTGTCCAAGACCTTGGAGATGTGAAATGACAAGTTACTGAATTAGATGAACCACAGGTAGTCCTCGACTTACATATGACAGACCTTCCTAGAGGTACTTACAACTTGCACTGGAAGTTCTGGCAGCTGACCCCTGCCCCTTCCCAGTTACATGACTGCACTTTGGGTGCTTGGCAATTGGGCCACATGTATGGCCATTTGCAGTGTCCCACAGACACATGGCCACATTTTAGGGCAGTTTTGCTGAAAATGGTGTTTACCTCAGGTGGCGCAGTGGTTAGAATGCAGTATGCAAGCTACTTCTGCTGCCTGCCGGCTGCCTGCAATTTGGCAGTTCAATTCTCACGGCTCAAGATTGACTCAGCCTTCCATCTTTCCGAGGTGGGTAAAATGAGGAGCCAGATTGTTGGGGGCAATAGGCTGATTCTGTAAACCGCTTAGAGAGGGCTGTAAAAACTATGAAGCGGTATATAAGTCTAGGTGCTATTGCTATTGCTAAAACTGGCCTATGGCAAACCATTGGTTTGCTTAAAGACCACAGCAAAAAAAAAAAGGTTGTTAAAATTGGCTTGATGACCCGATTTATGACTGTCATGAGTTACGACCATGATGGGAAGGCTCCCAGGATTGTAACTCAAAGGATACCTGCAATTTCTTTCAGCATATGATAATTCTTCCACTGAGAATTGCATGCTGTCTCAGTAACCATATAAATAAAACAAAGTAAAAATAAAATCCACATGTAACATTGAAAACAACAGAGGGGGAGGGTAATATTTAGTAAATGTTCAACAAAAAGAAAGCAAAAGAAAATATACTTTTAAGAATAGAACATTAGATTATCCCTGTTCTGATTCTTACACTGCTGATTATGATGAAAAACTGATAGAATCAGTCTGATTTCAATAAATGTATGAATATAATTGCATTACTAATTTTTAATTTTATTTATTTATATATTATGTTTCTGTATTGCCCATCTCCCAATTGGCTCTTGTATCGTCTTCCCAGGTTTACAGTCTTGTCTGAGTGATTGCTTTGAAAAGTAACTGGCTGATTTGTCTCAGTGGGTGCCATCAATGAATTACTTTGCATCCTTTTCAACGAATTTGCAAATCAGAAGAAATGGTAGATTTATATCAAAAAGCATACATTTTAATATTATAGTCAGGTGGTGAGTACAGGTAATCCTCAACTTACAACCTTATTCATTTAATCACAGTTTGAAATTACAATGGTACTGGAAAAAGTGCCTTATGATGTTTATCACATTTATGACCGTTGTAGTCACATAATCAAAATTTGGGGGCTTGACATCTGGCTTGCATTTATGACGGTTGCCATGTCCTGGTCATGTGATCGCCATTTGTGATCTTCTGACGAGCAAAATCAATGGGAAAGCCAGTAACAACTGCGTTACTAAGTAACTGCAGTTATCAGAAAGGTCATAAAATGGGGCAAACTTTCACTTAACAACTGTCTTGCTTAGCAATAGAAATTTTGGGCTCAATTGTAGTCGAGAACGATCTATAAACAGACGGGAGGTAAAAGTTTTAACTTCAACAATGCAAACAATCCCAATTTCATGCTACCCCCACACTAACTTCAAAAGCCTTCAAAAGTCTTTTGAAATGTCCAGGATAGGCATCTATTTCCTCCCCCATTGCTCTGCACAGGGAAGAGACAGAAGGGAGGACAGATGATCAAGGGGTTGCAGGAAAAAACAAAGTGTTGTTTGGCCTGATACTGTGAAGAGCAGTCACAGGAATTGGGTATGTCTAGTCTAATGAAAAGAAGGATTAGGGGAGACATGACAGTGGTGTTTCCAATATTTTAGGGGCTCCTACAAGGGAGGGAATCAGGGGTGAAATGCTCCCGGTTCGGACCGGATCGCCCGATCCGGTGGTTCGATGGAGGCAATGGAGGTGGGTGGTTTGGAGAAGAGGTAACAAAAATCCCTGTCCCCCCCATGCCCAGCTGAGCCACACAATCATCAGAGGCTTTTTTTTTTTTTACTTTTAAAAGCATTTTTTCTACAACCTCTTTGGCCGAAAAAATGCTTTTAAAAGTAAAAAAAAAAAGCCTCTGATGATCGCACGGCTCAACTGGGATCATCAAAGGCTTTTAAAAGAAAAAAACCCTTTTTTTCTTTTAAATGTCTCTGACGATCCAAGCTGAGTTCCCTGATCGTCAGAGGCATTTAAAAGAAAAAAAGTCTCTGCCAATCAGGCAACTCAGCTGGGATCATCAGAGCCTTTTGAAAGCATTTTTTTTACAACCTCTTCGCCGAAGAGGTTGTAGAAAAAATGCTTTTAAAAGTTAAAAAAAAAAATTGGCCACACCCACCCAGTCACATTACCCCACCACCACCAAGCCACGCCCACAGAACTGGTAGTAACAAATTTTAGATTTCACCACTGGAGGGAATCAAACTATTTTCCCAAAGGCAAGACAACGGTTGGAAAGTAACTAAGGAGAGAAGCAGAACTAAAGAGAAATTTCCTTACGGTGAGGGAAATTAACCAGTGGAATAGCTTACCTTCAGAAGTTGTGGGTGCTCCATCACTGAAAGTTTTCAAAAAGAAACTGGACAACCCTTTGTCTGCAATGGTATAGGGCAGGGGTGGGTTCTAAATTTTTTTACTACCGGTTCTGTGGGCGTGGCTTATTTTGTGGGTGTGGCTTGGAGGTCATGTGACTAGGTGGGGGTGGCTAGCTGGTCAGAGTCATTTCTGGAAGGTCCTCGCACTTACGACCAGTCCTCGCACTTACGACCCGACTCATTTGTTTGCTTTTAACACTGATCAGCTGTAGGACGGCCCTTTGAAGCCCCGCAGCAAGAGTTTAAACAGTTTTTTTCCCTCTAGTCATCAGCTGGGACTCAAGAGGCAGCAATAGATTGGGGGTGGGACCAAATAAAAGGTAAGAATAAGGTGGGGGGGTGGGTGGGAGGGTGGGGGGGGGAGAACCGGTTCAGTGATGTCATATCGTCACCGCTACCGGCTCGGCCGAACCGGACCGAACCGGGAGGAACCCACCACTGGTATAGGGTCTCCTGCTCAAGCGGGGGGTTGAACTAGAAGACCTTTGAGGGCCCTTCAACTCTTATTATTCTATGTTCTATGATTGTGCATCTCCAGTTGGAGGAGCCAGACAAATTTTTGATTTACTCCTGGCTGTCTTTCTTATGCAGATAACAATAGGCATTCATCTTGCTTCTCATCAATAATAGTACTGTGCAGGGTAAATGTGGAGCATGCATCACAGTGACAAATGGCTTACAAACGAGGATGCAAATTCCGTTCTGAACAAACAGCAGATCTTATTAGCACCCCCTCCCCGCCTTCATTGAATCCTTTTTTTCAAATTGCTACGTTCTTTTCAAAGGGATCAGACAACTGTAAATGTCTGTAAAATCCTGGCAACAGTTGCCCTGCCAACTTACCAAACAACCAGTAAATTTAATTCCCCACTTCAAATTCTGTCTATTATCTTGCTGATGAAAGCTGAGAGTGGCCTCTTTATCAGATTTAGGACCAGCTACAAAGTCAATGAGAGGTAATAAAACTTTTGGGCTCCACATCAGACATTCCATCTCTCTCTCTCTCTCTCTCTCTCTCTTTCTCTCTAAAGCTGGCATCATAAAGAGACAAAGGAAAGCTCAGACCCTTTTATCAGTTCTATCAATAATAGTCAGCCTCTTCTCTGGAGAGAAGAGGAACATGGAAGCCATGGCTCATTTCCTTCACATCAGGCCTCAGAGATTTGGGTATGAGGTAAAGGTAAAGGGTCCCCTCGCACATCTGTGCTAGTCGTTCCCGACTCTAGGTGGCAGTGCTCATCTCCGTTTCAAAGCCGAAGAGCCAGTGCTGTCCGAAGACGTCTCCGTGGTCATGTGGCTGGCATGACTAAATGCCAAAGGCGCACGGAACGCTGTTACCTTCCCACCAAAGGTGGTCCCTATTTTTCTACTTGCATTTTTTACGTGCTTTCGAACTGCCAGGTTGGCAGAAGCTGGGGCAATGGGAGCTCATCCTGTTACGCGGCACTAGGGATTCGAACTGCTGAACTGCCGACCTTTTGATCGACAAGCTCAGCGTCTTAGCCACTGAGCCAGTGCATTATGAGGAGGGAGAAGCATCTGAACTCAGATTCAGTTGGATTCAGTTCCTTATCCTTGTTCTTCTACTGCCATCAGAACTCCAGATACCATCATCCAGTCTTATCAGTAACATCCCACACATATTTTTGAATGATCACATGGTAGTTTCATAAGCCATCAATGGTGCAGAGGGAAACCACTAGGTCCACAGAGCTGTTTGCTGTCTCTTCGTGTCTGGAGCACATGTTTTTTTCCTTGTGCTAATCAAGCTATGCTGAAAATGAAAATGAAAGTAAAGCAGGCTGTTTGCTGCAATGAGGCAAAATTGCTCAGATGAAGAGGGAGATTTCTTTTTCTTCTTTTTTTCACCAAAAAAGGTAGGTGCATCTTATACTCCAAAAAATACGGTAATCATCTATTTCTAGTAAAAAAAAAAAACTTAATACATCTTCACAAGACCACGACATATACGAATGTACAAAACTTCCAGGCTAATTTGGACATCACACCGGTAGTCCTCAACTTATGACCAAAATTGTGACCAGAATCTCAGTCATTGAGAAAACAGTCATTAAGCAAGATGCCCACATCACTGTTTTATTCAATGACTGCAATCCTAGCACTCCTAGTTGTGGTGGTTAAGCAATCTCCTGGGTCATTAAGTGGATGGAGCAAAAGAGTTGTCAGCTGAAATATTACAGCTCCCCTCTGCTTGCAGCCTTACCTGATGGCTTCCCCACTGACTTTCTGGGGAAGCTGGCAGAAAAAGTTGCAAATGGCAATCACTTGGTCATGAGGAGTTTGGCAACCAGTCGTAAATTTAAGTTGGTTGCCAACTGCCCAAACTGCAATCATGTGACCATGGGGAAAGAGGGCACAGCCAAAAGTGCTTTTTGTAATAGGTGACGCTCTTCCCTATTCATTGCACCCTCCTAAACTTGCAGCTAATCCTGTTTGCCAAATGGATTAAATACAGGTAGTCCTTGATTTACAACAGTTCATTTAGTGACCATTCAAAGTTACAATGGCACTGAAAAAAGTGAGTCAGGTCTGTTTTTCAGTTACAACCTTTCTAGCATCCCCCATGATCATGTGATTAAAATTCAGATGCTTGACAACTGACAGCAGTAGTATCCTGGGGTCATGTGATCCCCTTTTACGACCTTCTGACAAGCAAAGTCAATGGGGAATCCAGATTCACTTAACAACTGGGTTACTAACTTATCAACTACAGCGATTCACTTAACAACTGCGGTAAGAAAATTTGTAAAAAGGGCCAAAATTCACTTAACAAATGTCTCATTTAACAACATAAATTTTGGGCTCTATTGTGGTCATAAGTCGAGGAATACCTGTATATCTGTTCATACCCATTTAGTGGAGGGAATTGATGTTTGTACCTCTCCTTTAGGCACATTAATTGACTGCCTACTTTAAAAGGAACAGAGGGCCATACATGAATGGATTTTCAGCATCCTGTTCAGCACACATCTGGATTTGGACATATACATAATTTGTGACAGTCCAGCTGAGAGCCAGCAATTCCCAACACAGACAAGCCAGTTATAGAAACAATCCACAACTGCTCAATTTCAAGGCCAAGGAGTTCACAGAAAGGATCTACTGAAGAAAGGCAATGGGTTTGAACTACCCAAGGTTATAAGAGAGAACTGCACCTTCACTCTGATGGCTTCATTCCCATGTGCATTAGAGGTTATTATCCTAGCGGTGCCATGTTGTGTATCAAAGAGGCTGCAGATAGGTTCGAACCAAACTAAGTTATACAAAATCAAATCTCCTGGAATTTCTTTCAAGGGCAGCCAGGCAGTCTCACAGATATATTTGATTTGATGTCAGAACTCTATTTTATTCTAGAACAAGATATTGAAAAATCTTAAATTGTTTGTTTGTTTTAGAGCTAGGCATGGCATTTTTTTTCACTTCTCTGTTCCAGTGATAGTCTTCCCTACAGAATAGAATAAAATAACAGAGTTGGAAGGGACCTTGGAGGTCTTCTAGTCCAACCCCCTGCTTAGGCAGGAAACCCTATACCATTTCAGACAAATGGTTATCCAATCTCTTCTTAAAAACTTCCAGTGTTGGAGCATTTACAACTTCTGGAGGCAAGTTGTTCCACTGATTAATTGTTCTAACTGTCAGGAAATTTCTCCTTAGTTCTAAGTTGCTTCTCTCCTTGATTAATTTCCACCCGTTGCTTCTTGTTCTACCCTCAGGTGCTTTGGAGAATAGTTTGACTCCCTCTTCTTTGTAGCAACCCCTGAGATATCGGAACACTGCTATCATGTCTCCCCTAGTCTTTCTTTTCATAAGACTAGACATATCCAGTTCCAGCAACTGAGTTTTCTTTGAACTCAAGAGAATTTAAGGTGATAACTCGTGTGACTATGGAGGGATCTGGATTGGAACGACAAAAAAGATTCAGCACATGGGTGGACAAGCCTGTAGCTCCTGCCAAATATACCTTAAATACCATGTCTTTTATGATGATCACATGCCAGCTAGAGAGGAGGTACATAAACCCAGAAAAGGGAGCAGGTGCTACATATAGAAGTCTCAAGCCGCCTTGAGTCTTCGGAGAAAGGCGGCATACAAGTTGAACAAACAGACAAACAAACAAACAAATAAATAAATATGCACCAGATTTTGATCTCTGCACAGTCCTAATAGGTTTGTCAAATGATCCTGGTTGTTTTCAATTTTGCTTCAAGATGAATGAAATAATCTTTGATTCTGTCTGTCAAGAACAATAAAGATTCTTCTTCTGAAACGAAAATTTATCCTAAGAATCCTGGACTTTATGATCCTATGATTGCATGAATACATACATCTTTTCCTCTTGCTTTGTCGTAATTTCGGCTGGAACATTCTGGCATGCTTTGACCTCTCACTCATTACAGTATTTTTCAGTGGGTTGCAAGCAAAGTTCATACAGTACTGAAAAATCTCACTGCAGGGCTTCCTTCCAAGAACAGAAACAAATCCAGGACCACTCGGCTAAGTACAAATTTCCAACTAGGTCAGAAGTAAACGCTGCAGGAATTAAATGCATGAATGCCACGGAAAGCAACACGCTTCTGTCTCTTCTAACGTCTAGTACTACAAAAGGCACAATTTCATTGTACCGCATTGCCCATCTTGCCATTTCCGTAAGTGGTAGATTATGCTGCAGAATAGATGTGGGCATGGTCCCAATGCTGCAAAGACGCACACATTTTATAATCCTGAATAGATGGGTTCAAGCACAGACTAGTCAGAATGGTTCAATCACTACTCCCTTTTTGTTTTGTTTTTAAGTATAAGGGGGAAAAAATGAAATTAAAAACAGTGGAATGCCTTTCAGGTATGAACCAGCAACCTTCTATATATAGAACTAAACGACTTACAACACTTCATTTACTGACTGTTCAAAGTTGCAATGGTACTGAAAAAAGGAACTTATGACCCTTTTTCACACTTGTGACCGTTGCAGCATCCTCATGATCACGTGATCAAAATTCAGATGCTTGACAACTGGTTCAGATTGATGACAGTTCCTGTGTCCCGGGGTCACGTGATTAACTTTTGTGACCTTCTGACAAGCAAAGTCAATGGGGAAGCCAGATTCATTCAACAACTATGTTAGTAACTTAACAACTGTGGTGAGTCACTTAACAACGGTGGCAAGAAAGGTCGTAAGATGATGCAAAATTCACTTAAACAACTGTCTCACTTAGCAACAGACATTTTGGGCTCCATTGTGGTCGTAAGTCGAGGACTACCTGTACCCACTATGCTGTTACAGAACTCATAGTAAAGTTGGCTCTGAAAGGTATTAGACGACTATGGTCAGCACTGATTGAATTGCAGGGTGCTTCTACCGTTGGAGAGTCGCTGATGGATTGCTGGGGTTAACCTGCAACAAACTAAAACATGTATTCCAAAGCAGACAAGTGCACTGAACACAATATAACGTGGGAAAGTGTATTTTTAGATGGAGCACAAAAACAAGCTTTTAAGTCGCTTTGATGGCAATTGAGGGACTAGTAGATAATGATGTATTTCAGAAACAGTCATCAGTCTATTCCAGTGAGAAGGCAACCGGCTAGTGTGGCTAAGCCAGTTTTTGTTTTAAAATAAACAAAATATCAAAGGACAAAGAAACACCAGTAGCTTTATAACTGAATACAAAAAACCCCAGAGCCACATTATTAACTTCACTATTGAAAAACATGCAATACCTCTGGCTTAACTGTTCCAAAGATGTCAACAAAGAAAACTCCTGTGGATTTTAATGACTTGCAGGGTCAAATCTCAAATTTATAATTATCAGTAGATTGGTTCACTCAGCAATACGTAAATTACCATAAAAAATTCTTCTTTTGTTCATGAGTTTAAAGCTCATTTTGACTTGCTTCCTCCCCTTTCTCTTGCTCCCCCTCAGAGACAATTAGAAAAAAACCACTCCAGATACTGAATGGACCTATTCACTTGGACAAATTACCCCCTTAGCAACAGTCTTTTTAAATTTTCTTTCTTTTCACTTCTGATGCATTTAGATGAGGACACAAAGGCCTGCCTGTCATGAATGGGAGACTTAGACGTTTGGGGGGAAAGGCTAGTGCAGCACACCCCACTGAACACGTTACGTTTCAGTGTTCTCTTTCAGTGGTTTTACAGATACAATTTCACCCTTATTTTGCAGCTCCCATCCCTACGCCAATCAAATTCCAATAATGCTAAACTCTCTTTCTGTACGTGGGAAAAGAGGTAGTTAGCTAGAGAGGAAAATAAAAGATAAAGGAAGTTGAGAGTTTGGCGGTGAAAAATCACTGATCAGTTTGCTAATTTTGGTGGTCAAAATTAGGCAGTTAATCCAATGTTGCTTCAGAAAAATGTCAGTTTTGTCCTCTTTCATGGAGGAATAGTTGATTCATTAAAAAAAAAAAGCGCATCGGATATAAAATTCTCATTATTTTGATTCGCTATTTGAGAGAATAAAGTAATTTAATAAAAGGATGCTGTTCACTGTCTTTGGCACTGAGGAATAAGAATTGATCTTTACCAAGCAACTTATTTCTCCATCCCATAAACAGTGTTAAATCAGTTAATTCCATTAGCTTTAAATGAGGAGGGAAAACAAGCTATGGATTGCCTGCTAACCTCAGAAGGCCAAATAGCCAAGGTTATAAAACCATCCCAGCTCAGAATATTGAGTCATAAATAAAAGGACCATTTATTAAGTCCAACCCCCTGAAACCAGTAACAGAGGCGGCATTAAAAACTTTGAAAAAGTAAAGCTTAGGCCAATTTTCTGCAAAAGTTCAGAATTATTTAATTTAAAAGCAGGCTGTGCCTGAACTTGAGCTGAAAAACAATTTTGGCCAATCAGATATGACAGCATCTGTTTTTGCCCTGGGACTGCCTTACTTTTTACGCACATTGTTCATTGTAAAATAAAAATGGACAACAAGATCCCCATAAACCGTTCCTTTGCTATTTATCACATTCTGGATACCGAATATTTTCAATTTTAAAAAGGGAAAGCTGGCAGGTTGCATGAAATGTATTTACAATACTTTTTTTCTGGACCCAGTATTGGTCCCACCGGCACTCATAGAAAACAATAAATGGCCAGTGGTTTCAGCCAGCACTTTCTCAGCCTATGAAGAGAAACTATTAATAACGCCAATGATAAGAAGCTTCCTGAGAATAAGGAGTTTGTTTACTTTGTGGATAATGGGGTCATAAGACTTGGCTTGGCAATCATGGCAACCATTCTGTAAATTATTATAACAGAATCTTAGAATAACAGGTTGGAAGGGACCTGGGAGTTCTTCTAGTTGAACTGAGGCATGAAAGTTGAAACCCTATACCATTTCAGACAAGTGGTTGTCTAATCTCTTCTTAAAAACCTCCAGTGACGGAACATTTACAGTTTCTAAAGGCAAGCCATTCCACTGATTGTTCTCACTGTCAGCAAATTTCTCCTTAGTTTTAAGTTGGTTCTCTTGATTATCCCTCCAGGTATCCATTTTGTGACAGCATCTTCTCAAAGTTCTAAATACTCCAAAGAAGATTGTCTACCCTTCTTATTATATACAATTTAATTGCGTTAGGAACAACACTCTTCATTATTGTGTTAGGAATAACACAATTAAGGGGGAATAGTTTCCCCCTTTTCACTATTTAACGTATCAGCTCCTGAGGCCTTAAATAGCAGCATTACATAATGAAGAACAAATTTGGGGAAGTACTTTTACTTCCCAACAGTGTAACTCATTGGTTGGGTTCATATAATATTTTTAATTCACCACATTAATCCATTTTCTGTGTTCACACAACATAATGACCCATAGTTATCAAATGGATGGCGTTCATATAATATTTAAACTCCACTGAACTCAACATGTTATGCAGAAACAACCCGATAGAGCTTTAAGTCACCAGGTTATCACGCTTAATGGATCTAACCAATATCTGGTGAGATTCAAATATCTTCCCAAAGCTTTATTTCACTTGCAGAAGACATTGCACTTTACCAGCAATAAATATATACATCTTTCTTAATATAGAATATTCTTAATATAAAAAAGAAAGAAAGAAAGAAAGAAAGAAAGAAAGAAAGAAAGAAAGAAAGAAAGAAAGAAAGAAGATTCAAAAAGTGGTCCTTCTAAATTTGCAATGTCTCTTTCAGCTCCCGTATGTAAGAATAATTGGCTATTTCTGTTTCAATCAAAATCTCTTGTGTTGTTATATCTTCTATTCAGACGGCTCTTTAAATCTGTGGATTAAAAACCTCTCAAATTATAATGGCACAATTGGTACAAATAATCTGGAGGAAATCAGATTTAGTTTTGTTATCGTTCCATTTCTCAGCAAAACAATAAGACCTTCTAAAACAAAAGCCATGTGACTTAGGCCAGATTCTTTAAATAAATGAAATCTCTATTATGAAACTGCCTTCTTGGGAATTAACTGTTGCACTACAAGTATAGATAACATTTGGTGCTAACTTTTTAAAATAGACAGTAATTTTAGGAGCAAAGACTAGAGTGGTAAAACAATGTTCATTATTAACTGATGAAAATGTAGATCTAGTTGCTAACTGGACAGGTTCTTAATCCAAGATACTTTTGAATAAGTAAATTAAGCAAAGGAAAGTAAACAACACTGCTATTGGAATTAATATTACCATCTAGAACATGAGACAATCATACATCTGTTCAACTTCCAATACGATATATACTATCTTCTGATGACAGTGATTGCCTTCATTCTAATGCACAATCATAATTGTGCGTTAGAACTGAAACAAATCTGGCTTTAAAAATTGTACACCCAGAATCTAATTTTCTAGAACACTGCCTCTAATCTTATTGGCCTTTCTTGAGCAACTGAAATACAAAAATTAATCTCATTGCAGAAAGGTTGAGCTGGAATGAATGAGATTTGATGTAGACAGACCTTGACTTACAACTGACCATTCAAAGTTACCTCGTACCTCCTTGGGGGTACTTACAAATTGGTTCCAAAGTTCCAATGACCACTCCCCCTGGTCACATGACTGCATGTCAGGCACCTCCAAACTAGCTCCACCATTTACGGCTCTTTGCGGCATCCCTCGGTCACTTGGCCACATTTTATGACTGTTTGGCCAAAAACTGGCATTTCTTTCTGGTTTTCAGCAAAACCGGCCCATAGTGAATCACCATCGATTCGCTTAATGACTCCAGCATTAGTTTTACGACTGTGGCATTTACTTATTGACCATTGCAAAATAGGTTGCAAAACCAAGTCAGTCATAAGGCTGGCCCGTTTTATGACTGTCATGACTTATGATTGGGATGGGCAGTTGTGGGTTACCTTTCTCATGAATGAAACAAAGTGTACGTTTCTTATCACATCAGCAATCAATTTGCCAGGACCAGACAGGCTGTGTCACAGCTCATGGTTTTGTGAAGAGCAGTCTCTAGTGTGGCCAATGGTATGGGGTGCATCAGCTACAGGACAGCAATCCTAATTCCTGGTTTATCTTTACCTAAATCTTAAACATTTATGAGACTATGGTGAAGCTGCCATCATCTAAGCAGAGAGGATAAAAGCCAGGAATCTCAATAATTGCAATTCTGGTACTCCCAGATGTGGTCATTAAGTGATCATGTAGGTTGTTAAGCAGAGATTTGGAGGGGGAAAAAAGAACACTTCCAAACAATGAGGCCCGCTTGCAAGATGGTACAAGGTGCACCTGACAGCAGCTGGAGAACAGCACAAAGGTAAGTGAAACATGTGCTGGGATGAGGAGAAGTAGTTAAGGATCAGGTTGAGGCCTTCAGGGCCCAGGCAGCTTTGGCCAGGTGAGATGTTGGAGAGAGATTGGTAAACCGGGAGACTTGGAGTGCTTTTGCAGCTGGTATAAGGGCAGGCAGACTGTTAAGTGACTGAATTTTGATCACGTGACGATGCAATGGCCATTATGTCAGCAGGGGTCGTAACTCCTCTTGTTCAGCACTGTTGTAATTTTGAACGATTGCTGAATCAGCAGTCGTAATTTGAGAACTACCTGTATGATGTTTGAAATAGACCATGCAGTTGGCTTTTAAAACCAAGATTTTTAGGGTCAAGGCCCCCAAAATGTAGGCACCAAGACATGGAAGAAGTGGCATAAATCGATTTCCCATGACTCTTTACTCAGGATGTAACACATAATAATAGAACACAGTATTGCTACATGCAGTAGTAACTTCTGCCAATGATGTTTCTGTTTAATATTTTCCTGTTTTTAAATGATATGATTTGGAAATCAAACTCAGAAATGCAAGTTATTCTGAGGCACAGAGCATATCAAAACGAAGGGCGTTTTTGGCAGCATTCTTGGAATGCATCAGGGTGGATAAAAATCAATGATTTTTTAAAAAAAAAATAAAGAAAATCGGATTTTTTAAAATTTAAATCGGATTTTTTTATTTAAATCAGATTTTTTTGATTTTTATTGAATTTATTTTAATAAAAAACTTTTGGGGTAAAAATCTATCGTAAGATAGTTTTCTATTTTAGATACATAAATAATTTAGTTTATTCAGCATGAAATGGAGCTTAGTTATGTAGCACAAGGCTGTATATTCTGCAACACTGGGACTATTGGTGAGTCAACAGCGGGTCAAAGGAGTAGCAGAGATGACAGTTGCTCTTTAAAAATTATGATTTAAATTGAGTTGATTTAAATCAAGCCTTTTTACTAGTGATTTAAATCATGATTTAAATCGACTCGATTTAAATCAAATCCACCCTGGAATGCATTGATGCAGAAATACCTAATCAAGAAATTAACAATTACAGGTAGTCCTTGAGTTGTGACTGTAATGAAGTTACAGTTGTAACTGTAGTAAGGTGTGATAGTAGTAAAGCAAGTTAGTCACATGACTGATGCAATTTTGTCACTTTTGCAGGGTTTGTTAAGCAAATTCCATGATCATAAGGCAAACCCATGGTTCGCTATTGGCCAGTTTTGTTGAATACCAGAAGTAAATGTCAGTTTTCAGCCAAAAACAGTCATAAAACAGTCATGTGACCACAGGGATGCTGCAAACAGCTGTAAATGCGAGTCAGTTGCGAAGCATCCAAAATGCTCTTGTGGGGGAGGGAAAGTCTGATTGTCAAAACTTCAAATCCAGATGATAAGTACGCCCAGGTAGATCCATCGTAACTTTGATCAGTAGCTAAATGATCGGTCATAAGTCAAGGACTACTTGTAATCTATTATAATCCATTTCAGTTTTGCACACATCCAGCCAATTTTGCAAGTCTATTATGCACATATGCAAAAATTCCATTATCTACTTGTAGATGCTCTTCAGGGGTTTTGGCCCACAGTTGCCATAATCTCTTGCTACTAGCTGATTCTCATAGGAGCTGCTATTAAGTTTGGAGACAGAGCAAGATAAAGTTCATGGTTTCAACAATTTCAGCAGAATGAGAAAATGGGATTTGCCTTATGAGACGAGTGTTGTCTGTCATAAACTCTGGAGATCCAGATGGGGATAAAGACCCCCAGCCAGGGGTGAAATGCTCCCGGTTCGGACCGGCTTGGGTGAGTAGGTAGCGATGGCGGCGGGCAGTTCGGAGAACCGGTAGCAAAGATCCCTGCTCCCGCCCCCCATGCCCAGCTGAGCTGCGCGATCATCAGCGTCTTTTTTCTTTTAAATGGCTCTGACCAGCCAAGCTCTGATGATCCCAGCTGTTGGCTGCTAATCGGTAGCAAAAATCCCTCCCCCCCCCCTCAGCTTGCTTACCTTAGCTGCTGGTCGCCACGCCTTGCTGTAATCCCTGCAATCGATTGAATCAGCAAGCAACTTTATCTCCCTGCCTGCAATCAAGCCAGCAGAGTTGTGGACTTCAACTCCCAGAATTCCTCAGCCAGCAAAGCAAAGCTGGCTGAGGAATTCTGGGAGTTGAAGTCCACAAGTCTTAAAGTTGCCAAGGTTGGAGACCCCTGTTCTATTGGGTAAGTTTTTTTCCCCTTTGGGAGCTTTAAAAAAAATAGTTAATTGGGTTTTTTTTTAGTTGTTCTTTCTTTTAGACCTAGACATTTAAAGTTTAGGAAGTTTTAAATTTAGCTGCTTTTATATAAAAATAAAAATAAAATAAAATAATATTTGTGCAGCTTTCTGAGATTTTGTGTGTTTCTGTAGTGTTTCACTCTAACTACACAAACACATAAAATCTCACAAAGCTGTATGTGGAATTTTGTGTGTCTAGCACAGCTGCTTTTACATTGTGGGTGAGCCAGTTGTGTTGTGTTGTGTGTGTGTAAAGTGTGAAAATTGTTTTTTTGGGCTTTTTGTGGCTGTGTGAGGTTCCTGCTTGTTGCAGGGGCCATTTTGGGTCTAGCACAGCTGCTTTTATATTGTGGGTGAGCCAGTTGTGTTGTGTTGTGTTCTGTAGGTTAAAAAAGGGCAAAGAAGTGACATTGACTTGGCCACGCTCACCTGACCAACAAGCCACGCCCTCCCAGTCACCTTACCGTTATGCCACGCCCACTAATTAAGCCACGCCCACAGAACCGGTAGCAAAAAAATTTAGATTTCACCCCTGCCCCCAGCCAATATTTATAACATGTATAAATGTTCAACGTTCATCTTCTGTCTGCTGTTAGTTGACTGACAAAGCAGGGATAACATGGGGAGATTGATACAAGAAGCCTCCTTCACAGGGAGCTAAAAACAGGCATTTGCTCTAATTGCAGCTGAGATCGGCTTTACATTTGCTTAACATAGGAATACAGTGTTCCTATTCTGCATACAAGCAACGGACGTTCTGAGAGCTGAGCCAGTCAGAAAAACATGTTAATGTCAAGATTTGACTACCCCACAATCTGTGGTCTGATGAAAGAGTAATAATAAGGTATTGGCCAAATGGCTATATTTGGGGGGGGGAGGGAGGATTTGGGGGGAAAGAAACCTTGATTTTTCTTTAGAAGGCACAGTGGCAATTGGGAAGCCTGCCCTCTTAGGAATCTCAGTTAAATTGACCTCAGTATTCCAAATCTAAATCTGACACCAAGCCTTCTAATCACACTTATTTGAATCACAGTTTGTGCAAACTGTTTTTAGAATCAAGGCGAGGCTTGTTAATTACTTGTTTGTACCCTAGTAATTTGTTTGTGTCCTGCCTTGACCTAATCACTTTCATCCCTTGTTTCATGTGCCTTTGAGGGCTATAACTTGGGAGACCGAAGGTATTTATACTATATTCCAGCCCAGAGTCATTTCGTTATGAGACAGGCAGAAAATAAATTCAATAAGTAAATAAGTAAATTCTGCCTTTCCCCAACCTGGTCTTACATCAGATGTCTTGAAACTTTAACCTCCAAGAAAGTCAAAGAATAACTTGGGTAGGATTTCTGAGAACTTTGGTTCTAACACACCTGGAAGACTTCAAGTGAAGGAATGCTGCAGTGCAGATATTTAAAGTATTAATACAGGTATTGACATGCCTGTAGCTAATAGTTTACTCATAATAGTTATTTTATTCTTACCACTTAGCACAATAGAGCCGAAAACAAAATTATATACAACGAACACCAGCATCACAAAAAATATAATAATAATAATAATAATAATAATAATAATAATAATTATTATTATTATTATTATTATTATTATTATTATTATTTTATTTCTATACCGTCCTTCTCCCGAAGGACTCAGGGCGGTGTACAGCCTATTTAAAAACACAACAAAACAACGATTAAAATTTAAAATCATTAAATAGATTAGGCTCCAATTAAAATCCCAGAAATTTAAAATACCCCAATTTAAAATTATTATGTTGATAGCCCGGCTTGGTGGAACAACAGGGTCTTCAGTGCGCAGCGAAACACCCGGCGGTCGGAGATCTTACGTATTTCCGGGGGCAGTTCATTCCACAGGGCTGGGGCTCCCACAGAGAAGGCCCTCCCCCTGGGTGTTGCCAGCTGACATAACTTGGCCGATGGCACCCTGAGGAGACCCTCCCTGTGGGAGCGGACTGGTCGGTGGGAGGCTATTGGTGTCAGAAGTCGGTCTCGAAGGTACCCGGGTCCTATGCCATGTAAGACACTTTCTTATTTAATATAATAAAATAAAAATAAACAATTTTCATGCTAGTGGAGCTACACAGATAGTCATAGGCTTGTGACGACAGGTACTTACAACTGGTATCAGGGTTCCAAGTAATACACCCATAGCAAATAGAACTCCGAAGCAGGGTGATTCCTCAAAGAACAGTTTTATTTGGTATATCATATTGGCACAGGCCGGTGAAAACCGACTCTGAATGTTCCCAAGGTTTTCACCTAATTAAAAGTAAAAGTTTTTCCCCTTCCCCAACCAGTCAGTCACATGGTCCAATCAAGGTACCGTCCGGTTGCCTGATAACTTCACTCCTCCTCTTTCCGACCACCTATGGGAATGTCCTTGGTTCCCAGGAGAAAGTATTTTGTTTTGGCTACAAACTCCAGCTATCTCTATTTCCCCCTCCCTATCCCTCCGCTCCAGTGTGGCAACACTGAAGCCTCAAAATGACTTCAGTCAGGTCAGCTTCAGGGTTGACACCTTGTTCCAAACTCTCAGCAGCCATTCCCCTCCTGCGGCCACATGACTGCATTTTAGGTGCTTGGCATTTTCAGCCATTTGCGGCATCTTGTGGTCAGACAATTTTACAATGTCTTTGCTGAACACTAGGATTTACTTCTATTTTTAAGCAAAAATAGTCCACAGTGAACCATTGGTCTGCTTAACGATTGTGGTGACTGTGGCTTTTACTTAATGATTGCAGCCTTTGTTTAACAATTGCTGCAAGAAAGGTTGTAAAATTGGGTTGTCGCAGGGATGGCCCATTTTACGACCGTCATGACTTAGGGCCTTGATGGGCAGGCTCCATTAGTCATAGATTGAGGCGCATCTGTAGTATCACTCTACAGCAGGCTGTCAAACTTGCGGCCTGCGGGCCAGATGCGTCATGAAATCCAATTTTTTTTACTACCGGTTCTGTGGGCGTGGCTTGGTAGGTGTGGCAGGGGAAGGATACTGCAAAATCTCAATTCCCACTCCACTCCAGGGGAAGGATACTGCAAAATCCCCATTCCCTCCCCACTCCTGGGGGAAGGATATTGCAAAATCTCCATTCCCAGCCCCCTCTGGGACCAGCCAGAGGTGGTATTTGCTGGTTCTCTGAACTGCTGAAAATTTCCACTACCGGTTCTCCAGAACCTGTCAGAACCTGCTGGATTTCACCCCTGCGTCATGCACTGGCCATGCCCCTGCCTGGTTTAGCAAAGGGGAAAAAAGTCCCGACATGTCACGTGACGCTGCCATGACGACACAAGTTTGACACCCCTGATCTACAGCATTGTACACTAGATGGCTTTCACTGCTTTATGAATGAAGGCAAATATACACGTCCCGGGATAATGTTGCAGGATAATGTTCACTGCTTTAATCTGAATTGTTAGATGTGGGACTCCAAAGTGCCATCTTTCTCTTTCTGTAAAAATTCTAGGTAGATTCATTTCAAGTTTCCTTTTTCTACCAGTTTGGGTATTTATACCAGATCCTAACAGCAGCTAGAAAAACAAGATCTAATTGAAGCCCCATTTTTAAGAAGCACGTCCTAAGTGGCCAGTTCTGTCTCTATACAAACACTAATGTCTCTGGCTGAGAAGCAGGAAAAACAAAACTCTTTTTCTTTTTTGCTAAGAAAGAGTCAAGAGAAAGAGTCACAGTTCCTGGGGTAGCTTTTAGATTCTCTTTGGATGCAATAAAACCCAGATTGTTTTATTGCAAAAGAAAGGGAGGGGGCGGATTTGAAAGGTTACAAGTGAAAGTGATTTGCATTTGAGGAGCATCAAAAATGCACAGATATACTGTGTCAGAGTAATCTTTTGTGTAGTCTACATCAAGTGGTTTTTACTTCCAAGCAATTTCTTCTACTATCTGCAAATGATAGAGTTTCAAGGAGGCCATCCCATGGCTGCCATCAAACTTTACACTGAAGAAGCTCAAAAGATATTATATTCATGGGGAATGTGAAATAACGGGGATTACATCTCAAATGTCTTTTGAATAGGCAAAAACTCTGATATGGATATTGTTTTAAAATCTCAGCCACCTTCTTTCTCATACAGCATATTTGGGGGAATCAAATACAAAGCCAGGGTACAGCAATGTTAATTACAACACACAATCGTCTCCTAGTAGCAAAAATGGAGAACAGATTAGATTTATATAAATATTTGAAATCTGTTATTTATTGAAGTATTCTTTAAACTGTTTACCGATTATGTGACATCAAGTTAGCGTCAAGCGTCACCTCTTAACAACCCCATTAACAGAGTTTGTTCAGGACAATCTGATCCTTCAGATCTTCAAATGATGCACCCTCTGCCACTGTGACTGAGTCGATTATTTACTAAATGATTATCTAAAAATATATTTAATATCCATGGATGCCATTTATTACATTTTATTGTACTCCATTACCGGGTAATAATAAAAATACATTTAAATCCATAAATATGAACCTACCACCCTTATTCTTGTATCTGGTTAAATTTAAACCATAGGAACTAAGATTATGGGACCTGGTCCAATGTATGAAGGGTATGAAGTGATGTAACTTCACAAAGCAAATCAAACAGTAAGTTACTCAATATATAATGCTCTATTTCAAGGGTGTCAAACTCGAGGCCCGCGGGGTGCTTAGATCTGGCCTGCGGGGCCGCCTTGGAAACAGCAAAGGACCGGCCCGCGGTGCCTCTGCCAGTGAAAACAAAGCTCAAGGGGGCCTCATGAGGCTCCCCCTGGGCTCCATTTTCGGCTGTGACAGCCTTGTGCAGCCCTCTACCAGTGAAAACAGAGCTCAGGGGGCCACACCCATTTTTGCTTGCAGAGCACTTCAAGCGGCTGTCCCAGCCAAAAACGGAGCTTAGGGTGGCCACCCGGGCCACCACAGGTGCCCTAGTGACATCGAGTTGTCCACGCCCACCCTGGCCCCATGAAGTCAAACACAACCCTGATGCAGCCCTCAGTGAAATAGAGTTTGACACCCTGCTCTATTTTCATGAACACAAGAGGAGCTCCAATAATGCAGAGAACCTATAGAAGCTATTCAATAGTGGAAACATCTAGTTGATTTTGGGCTCATAACCCTACTATATCAAGTAAAGTTAGCACTTTCATAAGAACTTCCAGGTAATTCTAAGGTTGTAAGCTAGGCTGAGTAGTTGAAAGAAATATCCTCAAAGAAGGAAATGGTAAATACGGTGACTTCCATATTGTTGCTAAGAAAACTATATGGATGCGTCCATCACATCACCTGGAATTCAGTTTGACTTCAAGTAGATTTCCCTTTTTTACATCATACATTGTCTACTAATCTGCCATGAGAAACATTTTTATATGCTATCTACTAAAATAATTTTACATTACACTGCAATAATGATTTACTAAAGTCTTATTTCTGTTCATCTGAAATGACAATTTCTCTTCTGTAAGAATCTCTTTTCCACTTAAGCCTACAACTTAAGAGTAACTCATCGTTTTCTTAAAAGCTCTATTTTCCTTCCATGGCTCCACCACATATTCTGCATGGCACTCTTAAGTAAGTGATTCTAAGTCTATACACTTGGCTTCCCAATCTTTTGCTTCAAGTTCCTAATAGCCAATTCCTACTGACCTGGCTCACATATTGTATTAAGTTAAGGCATGGCTAACATATCTATGGAGATTCTCAGTCATCCAGGTCCTGGTTGTCTCAAAGGTGCTTTTTCAAAAGGCAACTAGATTTTCTTTGTTTTTTTCTTGAAGACATTTCACTTCTCATTCAAAAAGCTTCATCCAGAAGTGATAAAGCTTTTTGAATGAGAAGCAAAACATCTTTAAGGAAAAACAAAGGAAGTCCAGTTGCCTTTTGAAAAAGCATCTTTGAGACATGGTTAACATGGTTAACAGGAATACATCACAACTATCTCAGTTCAGGGAACACATTAAAACACAAACAAGCAAATCACACTGTAATTTAGCATGATGCATAAAGTCACTAGTGTCTTCCTGGAGAGTAGAACAGTTCTCCCCTACTACTAGATAGTTATAGAATCTACTTTATTGTTCTTTTACTATATTGCTGAGATCCATCAATGAATACCTTATCCAAAAGGCACACTCTTAAGTTTTTGATTTAAATCTATGTACAGAAGATCAAAACTAATTGGAACTCATGTTTCATTTGCATAAAAATCCATTCATGGATACTCCAAGTTTTATTTTTAAACAAACAAACTTTACAATGATAATGTAAATGAAGAGGAAACATTTTGTTGCTTCTCTTGCAAAAGCACCAGAAATCATAAATCTCTTGTCAACTCATTGCAAACCACCCCAAACATCACCCTTGAACCTAGCGCATTTGAGGTAAGTTTCCCCCCTATTATTTATGTTCTGGCACAGATGCTTCAGTGACTACTGAGAAGTTTGAAGATGTATCTAGAGACATGTATCCCAAGTAAATTTGGTTTAAAAAAAACAAAGAACCAAATGGAACTAGAAAAGCACCATGGGTTATGGGCTCTACCCCTTCATGACTTCATACCTTAGAAGTCCCATTTCTAGAAAATAAATGAAAAGAAAGTTTATTTATTTATTAAATTTCTATGCCACCCCATCTCACTGATAACAGCGACTATATTGAAAATGACTGTGAACAAGCAAATAGCAATTTTCTACTGCAAGGATTTACTAAAAGAAGATTCTGGGAACACTCAAGATATTTTGATTCAGTTTAGTAAATACCACACTGTCACCCCTAATTTAATTTAAATAGTATTTTAGAGATGCTAAAAACTTGATGCTCTTGATCAGGTACTTACATAATCGTCATGATGGATTCCTTGTTTCTGAACAGAACTTTTCACTTCCATAGAAAACTTTTCAAACTCGGGTTTCAATGTCCTCAGAAGTGTGACTGTCTGGAGGGATGAGTAAGCTTGCTTTGCTTCAAGATCATATTTGTCTCCTCTCCTCCAAGAACCATTCCCTAAGGGAGAAATAAAAATATTTACAATTCCAAACCAGGGACTAGAAAGAGCTTGTTTTCCTCTTTTCTCCTTTGACTGTGTTTTCCCACGTGTTGCTTCGCTTAGCAAGAAGTACCTGATAACACAATGTATATTGGGAAATACTAGGAGGCTCATTTCAGATTAAAGCTTGAATTTGCTCCAAGTGAATCTCTGCAGGCTGTAAAGGTGGGAACATTTCACCTGGAGGCTATTTTAATGTCCAGTTGCAGTAACCAAGTAGGAAGAGGTGATCTTTCAAGGGGTTTGAATCAGGGGTGAAATCCAGCAGATTCTGACAGTTTCTGGAGAACTGGTAGCAGAAATTTTGAACAGTTTGGAGAACTGGCAAATGCCACCTCTGGGTGGGCCCAGAGTAGCGTGGGAATGGAGATATGCAATACCCTTCCCCCAGGAATGGGGAGGGAATGGAGATTTTGCATCCACCAAGCCACACCTACCAAGCCACACCAAGCCATGCCCACAGAACAGGTAGTAAAAAAATTTGGATTTCACCACAGGTTTGAACCATGGATCACTTTTCTTTGAAAACGTCCCTCTCCCTGACAATTAGTCTTCAAAACACTTTCTACTCATATTAGTGGGAGAGATGTTGAAAACCAGTGAGTGGGGAAAAAATTCTCATCAGTTCTATTAGTTATACAGAGAAAAAGAGTTATTTTTGTCCTTTCTGGCTTTAGTGAATGGGATAGGATTTAGCAAAGATGGACCAAGAAGAACCTAGATGGGGAACTCTGTTGTATGGCCTTCAGCCTATAGGCCAGAGATTCCCCCTTCTTGCTCTGGGAGCAGAATCCATGTACATCTAAATATATTGTATTAACTTAAGCTGGTGCATCTTCAATCCACCTCAATGCAATTAAAAGCTCTTATTTGTTCCTTAACTGTAATTAACTCCTATGAGATAAATTCATACAGATTCTTCAAGTGAAGAGTTACATCAAAAAGGAATTGTTTAAAGACTTCAAAAAAGAAAGATAATTATTTGCGAAAATTCAGGATGAAAAGAAAATACGAATGGAAAGGAGCATACATATCCTTTAGGACTAGAAAAAAATGATCAAAAGTGATAAATGATGGGATGATTTAATATTAGGCACTGTCAGAATTCCAGAACAAAACTTGTGACCTATAAGTCTGGGTTTTTTTTTTATCTTGTAAAATGTATTTTTTATTATTAATTTATTTGCTGCCCATCTTGCCAAAAGGCGACCCTGGGCGGTTATAAGGTTAAATTGCTGTGATTAAGAAGAAAAAATAGAGAAAAAAACAGGAAATGATTCCATCTTTTTATCTTCAGTCTATTGGAAAATCCTTGTGTATTGTTTCCTACATTAAGCAAAATAAAATACAAGGTTGACAGTGGATGGCCATGCATTTAAAAAAAAAAATAAGAAAGAAACAGAGAAGAGGCTTTGAGTTTAATATGGGGATGAAGTGTCCTTTAAAAAAAATTAAGAGAAAAGGTCACACTGTCTTTTTAATACCTTTGGACATAAAACTCCAGACACGTCTAAAAATACCAAGATTCAAGTGTCAAAACAAAATGGACTGAGGCTGTAATCAGCAGGCCAGGTATGAAAAACAGCCATTTGTTCCTATTGCCAAAGTATTATCCCACCCAGGTCAAGTGAGGGTAAATGTGAGGGAGAATATCTGGATAATGGAGTACTTGTTCTATTATGAAGTCAAGGATAATCCCTTCCTTTATTTCCAGTTTCAAATACACAGTTGGGGAGAAAATTAAGATATTTCCTCATAGCTGCATTGTACTTCTGAAGACCATTAAACTTTATCACGTTCAAGATGAAAAAGAAAGTTGGGTCTCTTATGCATCCACAACAGGGGTGGGATTCACTTACTTTCCCTACCAGTTTGCAAATGTGAGCGCGCATGAGCTTTGCTGGGGCACGTGCCTTCCATGCAGGTGCCCGGCCTCAAAAATGTGCCTAAATAGGATGGCATAGAGCTGGGGCGGGTAGGCCCACCCATGATTTCTGCTACCGGTTTGGGCGAACCGACTGAATACCACCTCTGATCCACAACGCTTAAATTTTACCACACCACTTCTACTGGCCATGTCACAATCTCAACACTGTTTGAAATGGAAAGTTCAAAAAGGTGTAATGGTCCTCCAAAATATAGTGTACCATGTTTTATAGACAGCTGTGCCTCTGCCCAGCCTGGTTCTCCTTGATCTTTCAATGGCCTTCGACATCAACCATGGCATCCTTCTGTGAACTGATTGAGGGAGCTGGAAGTGGAGGACATTGGTTCTCCTCCTTTCTCTGAGGTGGGTTCCTTGTCCCTGAAGATCACACCCAGAAGCTATAGTTGGTCCACAAAGCAGTGGTAAAGTAGTTATGGGCACAGTTCATTTATACCCATGTGGCATAGCTACTCTACAAACTGTATCAGCTTCCAGCAGGCTTTTGGATGCAACTGAAGTTGCCGATTGTCACCTTTAAAGCTTACATAGCATAGAAACAGGTTACCTGTGGGACCTCGTTCTCCTAAGAACATCCGCTCCCTAGGAAGGATATGCTATGGCAGGCATGTCAAACTGGTCACCCACAGACCGCATATGGCCCATGCAGGTCACGCCCACTCACAAGGGCAAAAAGCATCCTGATCAGAGGTGGTATTCAGCCGATTCGGACTGTTTGCCCGAACCAGTAGTGGAAATCGCTAATGGGCCCGCCCACCCGGCCCAGCTTTATGCCATCCTATTTAGGCACGTTTTTGCAGCCAGGCGTATGCGCGGAAGGCACGCGGGCAAGCAAAGCGCATGGACGGAAGGCCAGGTGCATGCGTGGAAGGCAAGCATGTGTGCGAACTGGACACGCACGCACGCACACAATGCGAGTATGCATGCACGGGACCAACCAGTAGTAAAATAATGTGAAACCAACTGCTGATCCCGATACGTCATGAAACAGTCGGTGACGTAATCAAGTTTGACACCCCTGTGCTACGGGATCTCTCTTTTAGGTTTTGTCATCTCACGGAATTTACAATGTTGCTTTTTCGGTGGCTCCTCCTGTGCTCTGGCATGATCTTGCCTCCAATACATCAAAAGCCCCACCTGTGTTTGCTTTCAGAAAAGCTATTAAGACCTGGCTTTTTCTTTAGGTGTTTGGATCCAGTTGAATGGAGTCCCCTTTGGGCTGTTTAATTATCATGTTTGGCCATCAATTTATATTTTGGCTAGGGTTTTGAAAGTTATGTGGTTATTTCTTTGGTTTATTGTTTGCTTTTCTCTCTACGCCACCCAGAGTCACATTGTTTGACTTGGGTGGCCCTATAATCCATCAAATACATATTTAAAATAATTCTCACCAGCAAGGCCTGTCATGTGGTACAGAGTTGTGTCTTACATCAACTGCCAGAAATGAGCAGTTCCAATGCAGTTATTGCAAAAATTCTTTGATGTGAGCTATTTTCTATTAAGACAGAAGACCATATGAGCAGGCAGCAAAGCTCACAACAAACCAACAGGTCCTAGCATTGCAGAACTATATGCTTGTTCTTAGCTTATTATGTATAACTTTAATCTAGACATGAAAACCTTGCCAGCCATGTGAGAAATAAAGATGCAGTTATACAGAAAGCATAATTTCACTACCAAAATATTACGGTTTGAATTCTTTCATCTTGTCTTCTTGTCTTTAGGCTTTGAATTTTTTATTTTTATTTTTTTTTGTACAAGAGCATGATTATGAATGACCATGAGATACCACTTAGGAAGGAAGGTATGCAAACGTTGAACGAATGCTTAGATGCACTATTGCTGAAATAATATGCCACCTGAACTCATTATACTATTTGTTAGTTACAGAATCACAAACTAATGCAGACACAGGGTTAACCACATTGCAACTGCCATTCTGCTACTATTCCTATTTTTTTCGTCCATTCAGTCACTCAAAAAAAGCATGCACTCCAAAGCTTGCAAGACTATATCCACAAACATCTGTAAACTCAAAAATACAGTCTGTATACATTAATGAGAAGCATTTTAAAGAACTCGTTTCTGGATTTATCCCATGCTAAATCATAATATGGTTTGCTGGGTTTGGAGTAAAATAAATGTGTGAACCCAACCAGTTTATGGCTTGACATAACATGTAACACCCAAGGCATTGCAATTTACTGGCAGCCCTTAACTTACAAACGCTTACTCAGTGACCGTTTGAAGTTTCAACACCACTAAAAAAAAGTAACTTACAACCAATCCTCACACTTACAACCATTGCTGCATCCCCTGATCACATGATCAAAATTTGGGTGCTTGGCAACCAGCATGTATTTATGATCGTTGCAGCCTCCTGCAATCATGTGATTATCATTTATGAATTTCCCAGCCAGCTTCTGATAAACAAAGTCAAGGAGGAAAGCTGGATTTACTTAGTGACCACATGATTCACTTAACAACTGCAGCAAAAAAAAAAACAGGTTAGAAAATTAGGCACAACTCACTCAGCAACTACTTCGCTTAACAACATACATTGTGGACCCAACTGTGGTTGTAAGTCAAGAACTCTCTATATTAACTAAGCATTGTTTTAAAATACAAGCTTATTTATTCCAAAAGAAAAATAGCACTTTTAATCATTTGACTGGAATAAGAGACCATTAAGTTGAAATATATCAGCTGCGTAACTCAGGAATACTCCTGGAGCCAATGTCGCCAGGTAATTCGGGTGGCACTACATGATTTTTCTCCAGGACAACTGTTTAGCCTGGTTCATAGGAATAATATGGCCATAATATCCAGTGATCTAGTAGCTTTTGGACTGGACTGCAAGAATACATGGCATGTAGAATTGCCTTGATAAAGCTTATTTAAGCCAGTATTGGGGTATCAAGTCTACTTTTGACTCCTGACAAGTATCTGCAGTTTTCTTGGCAAGATTTCAGAAGTGGTTTGTTATTGCCTCCTTCCTAGGGCCGAGAGTGTGTGACTGGCCCAACGTCACCCAGCTAGCTTGATATCCAAGGCAAGACTCCAACTCCCAGGTTCCTAGTTTCTAGCCTGCTGCCTTAACCACCAACCAAAATGGTTCAACTGGTACATATTATCTGACAGGAAGAGAGCTCTCTTGGTCGTGACAAAATGTTAATAGAACACCTGTCCTACAGAAGCATAACTAAAGCAGTCTTTTCAAGCATTTCAGCTTTGATCAATTTGTTATTATTTGCCCGGACATTTTAAAATGATAGGTTTATACCAAACTGTATTTTCACTGCCTTTTAATTTTATGATTTTTTTTTTTTTGCTAAGGTATTTATTTTGCAAAGTACTCAAAGTAATAGTGTCGCATAGGTATGCAATTTATTTATATATGTACAAGAACACATAGACGCACACACACATTTTTGTGATATATTTTAATGAAGGGTAATTTATAAATATGATATAAATAAATAAATACATACATAAGCAAACAACCTCACTTCCTAGAAATAACTTTCAATGAAGCCAAACACTAAAGTCAAGCCTTGGACATTGTCCATTAAATAACTTGCAAGACCCACAAACCACACACACACTTGCTTAGATGGCAAGTTTTTCCTGCACCTAAACATGCTGCCTTGGGGAATTCCTGTGCAAGTACAGGAATATTTCAAGTGAAGTTTTATTTGTTAAATGACCAGGTCTCTCTCCTCAAACTGCACCATGGATATCGCTCCACTGAAACTTACTACCAAAAGAAGGAACTAGTAAAAATGAAACAAAAACTCAAATATTTAAACTATTTTCTCACCAAACACTCAGCTAATTTCCAGTAATGCAAGTTAAGAAGTATAAGCCAAACAAGATATTGGAGGGCGAAATAGTTATAATTCTCAGCATGAGGTCAGCAAATAGAAAAAAGAACAAATGATGCTTTTCTGATCAAGGTTTTTATGAGTTGCCAGTGTGACTTTCAAAGTTTGCTTCATTACAGACAAATACAGTCTTCCCTAACACAGTGCTCTCCAGATGTGTTTGGCTATGTTTCCCATTATTTCTGAGCAGTATGTCCATTAGCTATGCTGGCTGAAATGAAAGGAAATAAATTAAAACACATCTGGAAATGTCAGCCTTGCAAGGTAGTCCAGACAAGAAACCTACCCAGAAGTATTAGCTCTATCTTTATCCCAAGGTTGCATTAACAGAATCTTGAAAATCTGAAAATACATTTGTTCCCTCTCATCTTTATATTCCATAAAACTAGGGCGGATCCCTTCTGAGACATTTGACATGTTCCCATTCCTCCTGTGGGCTCAGCTGTTGACTTCTTATCTGACCATCACTTCCTCCTGTCTCCGAAGGTTACTCTCACAAACCATCACAGAAGAACAGGGGGAATTAATCCAGAGCTATCCCTTGAGGTACAAATGATAAGCCTAGACTATGGTAATAAAGTTTGGACACGCTATGACAGCACCCCGGTTCCCCTTGAGTTGTCCACAATGCTGGGAAAAGTGGAAAGATAAGGGGACAACCAGCAGCTGGACAGATGAACTTGATTACAGCAGTGATGAGTTCCCCCATTGGAAAATCTTGGCAAGGTTGGGGCAGATCATTCTGGAGAGACCCAATCTACGTGGTTGCTAATAATCAACACTGATTTGGTGGCAATTAATTAACCAACCAATCAATCAGTACTAACTTAGGTCTCAGCAGATGACATCACCTGCCTTTCTCTTGGCTTGGAAACTAAGTAGGATCAGGCCCGGTTGGCATCTGCAGGAGACCACAATGAAAGTCCAGGAGTACAGGCTAAATTGAAAAGTTGAAAGACAATCACAAATCACTTGCATATTGCTACCAAGCAAATGGGAAAGTTGTGCCTGTTAACTACGAGTTAAGCTTATCTGGTTTAAGAAGACCAAATGATGCCTCAGTCAATCACAGTAATGCACATTCAAAACCAGTATCAGGTCCTATAGTTCTCTACTGGGACGCTGCCATTCTGGTGGGTGGGTGGAAGCTTGGGAGGGATTCTTCACTTTGCTTTGCTGTACCTTGTGGGGAATAGGGAGGGGGGAAGGAATGTGCCTCAGGTCATCCTAGGACCGTGATGGCGAACCTATGGCACACATGCCAGAGGTAGCACGCAGCACCCTCTCTGATGGCACACAAGCCGTCACCCCAGTTCAGCTCCGCCGCGCAATTGTGAGTGCCTCCCACCAGCCAGCTGGTCTTCAGGTCTCTGCCGTGCATGTGCGGGGGGCGTGCGGGGGGGCGGGGCGCGCATACACACATGGGGGAGGGGCAAATGCATGGGGCGTGCATGCATGCATGGGGAGCGGGGCACATGCAGGGGTCCTGCGTGGTCATATACGGGTTGGGGCGCGTGCACAGGGGCCGCACGCACATTGCATTTTGGGGGTTTGGCAGCCTGTGTGCACGCTTTGAGCACTCGGTCCGGAAAAGGTTAGCCATCACTGTCCTAGGAGGAGGAAAGGAATGGGCTCTGTGCCATCTACGTTATCTCACCATCGGAGAAAGCGAAACCAAAGCAACTGGGAGATGACAGTCATCACCTTCTGTGCCTGAGGTTCTCAAAACATCTTCGCACCTTGGTATTGGCTGGATGTTGAACTGGACACTGGGAGGGGCTTTGCTTGTAGCAGTTTAATCTAACACTTTGAGCGGGACACTTCAGATCCTGCCTACATCTCTTTGCTATCACTGTCTTCCAATAAAAGTTCCTTTTGAAATGTTAATTGTTTCAAGAATTCTGCTTTCTTGAGAAGGCTGGCGAGGCAGGACCTTACACCCAGACTGGTTCAGCTATAAAACTTCACAGAGGATTTAGACAAAAAACTGTTTTTCAAACCATTTTACAGAATAGCTCAATTTTCTGAAAACAGCATGAGAAGCAACCATGGACAAAATTAACTTCCACTGTATTAACCATGGATCTGCTTGCTTACTTTTGGGGTTTTTTGTTTTTTGCCAAATCTCATAATTCAAATGCTTGTTTGAAAGGTTACAATGACTTGCTTAAAAACTGACACCATCACTAAAATTGTTAGCATGTTTAGAAAAATCTTGCAATTCAAGAAATTACATTACCATATGACGAACTGTTGAAAAGTTCAATATTGAAGAAAGCATGATCTCCGCTAGTCATTCCTTGCCGATGTGCAGCCAACATGATGTTCCGTATTGCGTCACTGCTGGCACACATGATCACAACTGGTGGAAATAAATGGAAAACAGAGATAAGAAGCCATTCCTCAAAGACCAGGAACAGACTGTCAAATTTCTGAAAAGCTGGAGACAATGACACAGACGGTCCTCTGGTTGTTTTGTTTTTAATTCACGGCTATATAAAGGACATTGACAACACTAGGATGTTAAATGTGAAAAAAACAGTCAATGAAAGGCCAACTTTCACCAATAGTTAACAGGATGGCAATTTCTAAGTTAACTGTCATTAAGCACCTGATTTTATGCAAGTATTAAAATAAAAAAAATACTAATAAGATGAACTGTTCCAGAAATTTGCGTTCTTTGGACCTGCGATACGAGCAGATGATGGACTAGAAAAAACAGCCATGTATGCCAAAGTTTGGTAAGAAGAAGGAAAGGCAATGAATAAGGTGGATAGACTCTGCTGGCATGTCTGTCTCTGTCTCTGTCTTTCTCTTACACACACACACACACACACACACACACAAAACAAAAGAGAAACAGTTCTTTCCCCGCCATCAAGGCCACCCTGAACAGCATTGGTGGCAGTGCTGATGCCAGTCCTGAAGTCCAGGCCCAGGCCTCAACTTCAGCCCAAGCACCATCACTGCCACACAAAAAGGCCATTTCATTGTCGTTCCCAAGGAGCACAAGCCTTGGGGAACGACACAATTGTCCCCATGGCCCTGTGCTCCCCAGGATCTGCCATGCACCTCTTATTTTCAGATTGTGTTATCTCTCTATTGAAGGCCCCTGTAGCCTACCAAAGGAATCTCATTGGAATTTCCTTAAAAGAGCTGTGGATCACCAAGGGCAAGTCCAAATGGATGTCACTTGTCCATATAGTGACCAGCATGGATCTGACTAGATACTTAAAAGCATTTAAAGTCCTTAGCATTGGCTAGAGCAGTGATGGTAAACTCATGTGATACATGTGTCAAAAGCAACATGTCACAACATTTTGAGTGATATCCCAGCATTTACCAACACCTGGCACCAACTATTCTTGAAAGTACACTCCATTCTCATGTGAATTTGGAGGCTGTGGAGGCCACAAGAGAATAGAGGGTGCTTTTGTGTGGCTTATGGAGCCTCCAAAAATTACATGACAATGGGTTATGCTTTCATGTGGCTTTTGGAGACTGAAGAGGCTATGGAAGAGCATTCTTCTCTAAAGCTGCTTCAAGAATGAAAGCCTTGTGCAACCTGAAGCAGCCTTTGGTAGGCTGCAGGGGTCTTCAAGAGAAAGATAACACAATCTGAAAATAAGTGTTGCATGGCAGATTCTGGGGAGCACTGGGCCATTGGGGCAATTGTGTTGTTCCCCAAAGCTTGTGCTCCTTGGGAACAGCAATGAAATGGCCTTTTTGTTTGGGTGGTGGTGCTTGGGCTGAAGTCAAGGCCTGTGCCTGAACTCCAGGGCTGGCCTCATTATTGTCACTGAATGCCCTGTTCGAGGTGGCTTTGATGGAGGGGAGATAAAGAACTGTTTCTCTTTTGTTTTGGAGAAGGATATGACATGCCAACAGAGTCGTTTTCCAAACTTTTGACATGCCAAGCCCAAAAGGTTCATCATTAGTGGGCTAGATAATGGTTAACAAGATTCAGAAAAAGTCTCATAATAATCAGACTCATTATGATATACAAATCTGCTTAAAAGAAATGAAGAATCGGGAACAATTTTTGTTCTGAATTCACACACACAACATATATAATGTAATGTAATATATAAATATTATAAATGCATATTATACATTATATTTAATTGACATTTATCATATATAGATATCATATTTTACGAAAGCCAGCTATACACCTAAAGGAGGACTGGCTGGAGAATTCTGGGAGTTGAAGTCCATGCACCTTAAATCTGCCAAGGATTTAGGATTCCAGCAATAACCACAGTCAGCTATTTGACCTGACTCAGCCTCCCTTGCCCAGTATAACCCAGCCAGAAGCAATTCTCTGGGGTATCAGGCAGAAAAGGATATTTCCCAGCCAGGCAGAAATAATCAAGAACTTGGGAGAGGAAAGGTGAGGTGTAGAGGAAGGGGAAAAATAAGGTACAACAATAACTAAATAATAATAAATAATTTTATTAGAAATTCTGTGAAACTCTGTGAAATTCAGCTTGACTCCTGTCACAGCATGTAGATTGTTTTGACATCTCTATAATGCTCTTCTATTGCCTTCTTTCAGAATTACTCTTTTCCAATTTAATATTTCAGTGCAGAATTGCTTAGTGATGTCAGTCTATGCCTTAAAGTCCAGTGTAATGGTGAAGTTAATAGATTGGCCCTGGGATGACCCAGTTTGTAGACTGTCTTTAATCATGGAAGCTTCTGGATGACTTGGGCCAGCTCCCTTCTCTTCTCTCAGAGTAATTTATAAGATTATTGTGGGGAACAATGGATGGAAATGTTATATATGCTGCCTTAAGTTTATAAACAAAAGGTGGAAAACATTGTAAATCTAACAATATATAAACCTATATCAAAGGAATGAAAATAATGTTTGATGATCTTTCAAGCTCTCCAAAACTTGACAAAATATGACAGAAATAAAAACAAAAAAAGGGGAAGATTCAAAACTCAGACAAGGTGTTCAAAGCATGAAATTTCCACTTCCAATTCATTCCAAGAGTTAAAAATAATGGACTGAAAAGAAAATCCATATAAATACTGCTGGTATCAGACTACATCAGTTTTAAGGGACACAGAAAACGATTCCTCTTCCCAGCTCTAAAAAAACATAGACCTTAAATTGACAGATTCAAAACGGATTCAAGCTGTTGTAATCTCTTCCTAGAAATTTACTTAGCCTTAAAGTGAACAAAAACATTTTTGGCCATACCCGCCAACTGGGTATTTGGGTATTTCTTAAAGGAGAGTGTGAAGCCATTCACTATTTGCTCAGCAATTTTTTCAGACAAACAGTTATAATATTGTCTCAAAGAATAGTTTCATTTTCTTTAGATGAAGATTCCATTTATTCATGCACAAGTCTTCCTAGATAGTAATTCTTCAGCAGATGCTTTTCTATGTACCTCCAAGATAGGTTTGAAATAGTTGCCCATATCAAGATCACTGGCAGATCATTTCTAAAACTCTTCATTCGGAAGTCTAGGTATCTGTTTATCCAGACAATTTATGAACAAATGCTATCACCATTGCTGCATATGCTGAGACTTCCTGAGTAATGTTTAAACTCAAGGTCATTTTTTTTTTTGCAATAGGAGAGGGAATATTTTCCTACTACTGTATTTTTTTTCAAGGAAGTCAAAAAGAAAAAAAAAAGAGTTATGCAGGTGTTTTATTTTAAGATTTTAATATATTGCAATCTAGGACCTCCTTAATATATGTACATTAACACTACTATAATCTGCTTTGCCAAGTTTTTATATCCACAGTTAAAGGCATGGCCAATGGAAAAGTAGGTTTTGGAAAAAGATGAGCTAGATTTCCAAATAGGATGTTACAACTTGTTTTCTCCAGAGTAAAAACTTTGGGGACTTGTCAGCTCAATGATTCCCAGTTTCTTGGCCTTAACATAGTTAACTATATGACAATTTATCCGGTAAAAAGATGAGGACTTTGATAACATTTAAATTGAACAACCTAGTAGGCTGAAGGATCAGTTAAAGCAGAGGCCGAAGCTATGAGAATCTTGCTGAAGCAAAACAACCCCAGAATAAATATGAAGCCAATATGAAGTAGTTTGCTGTCAACAAACATCAAAAAGATCTATTAATATTAGTCTTGGTAGTTACTATGAATAGTAAAATAGTGAATTAGTGACTTGGAATTCTCCTGGACTCTCAACTGTTTAAGCCACAAGAAGAAGCCACAGCAAGGAAAGGCTTTCTCTGGCTTTGCTGGTGCAACAATATATGATCCTATCTGACAATAAGAGTCATATTTTGTTCATCATTTAATTGGACTATACTAGAGCAATGTGTCCTAGATATCGGAATGCCACTGGAGGCAATCTGTAAGCTACAGCTGGTACAAAAAGCAGTGGCTAAATCCTTCAGGGAACAATGCCATCAAGCCAGAAGGACCCCGATTTTGAAATTGTTGCATTGGGTGCTAAGAGGCTTCAAGGTCCACCTGAAAGTGATGGTTATTCCTCTGGGAGCCCTTTGATGTTCAGCACCAGGATAAATTGGGCAATGGCTTGTTGAACCCAATTCTGCCCATCTGGCTTGGTCATTAACAGAAATCCTGGTTAACCAGATGGTTTATTGGTTCATTTGTACCTTGTTTTCATGTTGTGTTTTTGTTTTGTTGTACCCCATCCACTGTCCAATTTTGATTGGGGCAGTACTGTAAAAGAAATATACAAGTATTAAGCAAGGCAGACCCTTGCTTAATCTAACGGATCTGCTATCAGCACCTGTAACTTGATTTAAAGTTGTCATTAACTTGTTAAGTGCACATGTTTTATTTTGCTATATATGAAGCAGTAAAATGTTGTTTGTCCCCTCTCTTGCTGGTTTGTTTTCCTAATTGTGCACCATGTCACCATTCAGTTTCCGCAAAATGCTTTTGTTATTTATTAATACTTTGTGAGATCTTGCAGATTGACAGGGGGAAAAAACTCCCTAATCAGAAATGCCAAAAGGAAGCATCCCTCAGACGCTCACCCTGCGCAGCATCACTATAAAAGAATGAAAGGTTAAGTATCACATTTTTTTGCTGTCCCTCCAACATTTCCTTTTGGGTAGGCGCCTGGAGTTTTAACATTCCTTGAACCAAAGGCCTTAAAAAGAAGACTGATTCCTAAGAAATGTCATTGTAACAAAAGGAATGGTTTAGGTCAGGGGTCTGCAACCTTAAACAGTCAAGGAGCCATTTGGACCCATTTCCCACAGAAAAGAAAACACCGGGAGCCACAAAACCCTTCCCGTGCCTGACTATTTCTTGAGCGGCCACAAAACTAGCATATGTAGTTGAATTAAACGTTCTGTTTTCTTCTGAAACTTTTCTTTTCTTGGATTTATCTATGGTTGGTCTACCGGGAGGTTGAAAAGCTCAATAAATTGCATGCCGGTGGGTGTCGCACACTGGCAGTTATGAGGCATAGTTTGCATGACAGGGAGCCGCAGCAGAGGGGTGAAAGAGCCACATGCGGCTCCAGAGTCGCAGGTTGCTGACCCCTGGTTTAGGCCAAGAAGAAGCTATCCTTAGTTTGAAAAATAACAGTAAAAAAAATCCACTTCCCTCAGGTTATTCCACTTAATATAAAACAATGTCTTGGGATGGAACTGAAGATATACAGGTAATCCTTGACGTACAACAGTTCATTTAGTGACCGCTCAAAGTTACAACACTGAAAAAAGTGACTTAAGACCAGTTTTCACACTTATGACCCTTGCAGCATCCCCATGATCACGTGATCAGAATTCTGACGCTTGGCAACTGATTCATATTTATGACGGTTGCAGTGTGCTGGGGTCATGTGATCATCTTTTGCAATCTTTTGACAAGCAGAGTCAACGGGTAAAGCAGATTCACTTAACAATCATGTTACTAACTTAACTATAATGATTCACTTAATGACTGTGGTAAGATTATAGAAACGGCTAATTTATATTACTATGAAAAAATTAAAAGTTGTGGTTTGATGTTAATACTTTATTTTACTGCAACAGAGGGAGTCGGAAATCAACGCTTCTTTTTCCCAACCCTTCCTTACTTTTCTTCCCCCCACTGCTTTTCTATTTATTTTGTATTTTGTATCTTATCTTATAACTCAATAAAATGTTAAAACAAAACAACTGTGGTAAGAAAGGTCGTAAAATGGGGGAAAACTCAATTAACAAATGTTTCACTTAGCAACATAAATTTTGGGCTCAATTGTGGTTGTAACTAGAGGACTACCTGTAATGGGAAATCTCCATTTGTTATCTATGTGCATAGACAAATATAGAATGGTTCTGAAGTTAGTGACAGTTTACTACAATTCTGCATCTTCTTGTCCATACCTATATTTCTCTTCATGCTGAGGAAATATTTTGTAAGCTCTGATAAGAGAGGCAGAAAAATCAGTGTGAGCGAAGGAAATTAAGTATCTCCCTGCAACTTCAGTTTGCAAATTTATTTATTTACAGCGTTTTATAGCCACCTATCTTAAGATCAAACTCTGGGTGGCTCACAGCCAAAGGATAAAACAATATGTAGAAACAATACAAGAAAACAGAAAAACCCAGTGCCACAACCAAACTTCCCCAACGCAGACCACAACACTCACTTCCAATTCCAGTTATCCCAATGCTTGCAGGGAAGGAGAGCCAGTTTGGCCTAGTTGTTTAGATGCTAGACTAGAAAGAAGAAGCCATGAGTTCAAGTCCTGCCTTAGCGATGAAGGCAAGCTGGGAGATTTTGGGCTATTCATTCTCTCTTAGCTCAACCCACCTCACAGGGCTGTTGTGGCAAAAATAGGAGAAAGATGTGTTGAATAAGTTCATTGTAAAAATAATAAAAGCGGTGTACAAATAAATAAATAAATAAATAAATAAATAAATAAAGCCAGCTCTTAAGTGCTTTCCAGAAAGTTAAAAGGGTCTGAGTCTCTAGGGGGAATGTTTCATAGGTCTTTTCAACAGAAACGATACACTTTCTAGGCCCCATTTACAAGAAGGATCCTGGAGTGTCCCTACTGTAGGGACATAATAATAGAATAGGTAGAATTACTGGGACATAATAATAACTTGCTGTTTTGCTCCTGTAAGAATTGGAATTGCTTTTACCAGTGATTTAACTTCTGTTATCTGTTAACTTGTTGTTGTTTTTTTTGTACCACTCTGAGCCTGGTTGATATCTCAAGAAGAGGGGTTACTAAGCACCTAGTCCCTCTGTTGCTAAGCACTCAGCTCCCCCTGCTCCTGCTCCTTGCTGCACAGCCAATGCAGGGCTACAAGGAAGGCATGGGCCAGAGGGGCCAGAATTGGGTACTAAACTAATGCCTCTGAAGGTATAAAAGGATGTCATACCTTCCCCAAGGGTGTGGCCTTTCACTGCATGCTCTTTGACTGTATGTAGTGGTATGGTCTACCCAGCTCTTCTTTGTACAAATTAAAGCTGATATTTTTGTAAGCCTCTTCTTTGGAATTCTGGTGACTCAAGTACATTTTGGGACCTTACATTTCTGGCGACCCAGATGGGACTTGAAGGCAGTTTCCCTTCAAGATGTGGCTATTCCTCACATGCATTATATCTGTATGTTCTGGATATAGCATCACCCAGCATTTTGTTTTTGGCCAAAAATAAAATCTGCTTCTTTTTGCAAGCCTTGTCTCGAGTCACACTCTCTTTGGCATCTCAGTGGCTTGGGAAAACTTCTGGGACCTTACACTAACTATCTGATCTGGTGGGGCAGGCAGATACCCTCATGCAAAGATGGTTCCACAAATAATCTAGCCTCATGCCATGTAGGCAGGGGTGAAATCTAAAATTTTTCCCTACCGGTTCTGTGGGCGTGGCTTGGTGTGTGTGTGGGGGGGTCCTGTGACTGAGTGGGCGTGGCCAACTCAATGTCACTCACAGCCACGTCCACTCAGTCACAAGACCCCCTCCCACCAAGCCATGCCCATAGAACCTGGTAGGAAAACTTTTTAAATTTCTATTCTGCCAGCGTGTCCTTACCTTTCTCCTGCGGCTCCGCCCACCCGCCCCATTCCCCGGAGTTGGGGAATGCACAATTCCCCGACTCTGGCCTTGCCGCGGAGCCGCTGCCTGCTCGCCCTTCGCCATGCGGCTCCGCCCACCCGCCCAATTCCCCGGAGTCGGAGAATGCACCATTCCCTGACTCCTACTGCTCACTCTTCTCCCGCGGCTGGCTGTCAGGGAAGGCAAGTGCACAAAAGATACTGGAGTCGCTCAGTCTCCTTCTTGAATGAGCCACTCTGGTCCATGCGCCGGCTGCGCAAGCGCACACCCAACCTGCGGCTGAATTAAATAAATGGTGTGTGCCTGTGCAGCCGGCACGTGGACCAGAGTGGCTCATTCAAGGAGAGTGAGTGACTCCAGTAACTTTTGGGTGCTTGCCTTCCCTGACAGCCGGCCGCGGGAGAAAGGTGAGCAGTAGGATACACTGCGTGGCGAAGGGCGAGCAGGCAGCAGCTCCACGGCAAGGCCAGAGTCGGGGAATGGTGTATTCCCCGACTCCGGGGAATGGGGCAGGTGGGTGGAGCTTCCAGCTGCCATTGCTACCGGTTCTCCGAACCACCGGCCATCATCGCTACCTACTTGCCCGAGCCGGTCCGAACCGGGAGCATTTCACCCCTGCATGTAGGGTTTTAAAAGTGATAACCAGCACCTTGAATTGCACCCAGAAATTCCCCTATCAAACTGACATGTGTTTACCATCAAATCCTGTCTCCCATTTCGAGCTAGCCATCATAACGTACAATACAGGTAGTCCTCGAATTACAACAGTTCGCTTAGTCACCATTCAGTACAAGGGCACTGAAAAAAGTAACTTGTGACCATTTTTCGCACTTATGACTATTGCAGCATTCCCATGGTCACGATTTACATTCAGATGCTTGACAACTGACTCACATTTACGAAGGTTGCAGTGTCCTGGGATCATGTGATCCCCTTTTGCAATCTTCTGACAACCCAAGTCAATGGGGAAGCTAGGTTCACTCAATTTAACACCTGCAGTGATTCACTTAACAAAGTCATAAAATGGGGCAAAACTCACTTAACAAATTTCTCACTTAGCAATATAAATTTTGGGCTCATTTATGGTTGTAAGTTGAGGACTCCCTGTACACTTTTAAGTACAGAGGTGCTGGGACTGAGATGTTTTCAGCATCAATCTTAATCACTACTGTATTTGATTCAGACGATAAAAAGAACCAAGTATAATTAACTGCTCATATTAAAAATACCTGCTTTAATTGGCGGGCACTGTATTATCTGTATTTATTTTTATGCTATTTACAAAAGTGGTGGGAAAAAGAATATTTAGCTGACTTAAACTAATTCAAATCTCTAGGGGAAGAAGAATTATATCCTAGGGTATCAAAGAAACTATTTGAGATGATTGCAAAACCACTAACTGTAATCTCTGATAACTTCTGGAGAACTGGTGAGGTCCCTGAAGACTGTTGTCCCTGCCTGCAGAAAAGGGAAGGAGGAAGAATCAGGAAATTATAGGCCTGTCAGTATGAAGTCTAAAGTCCTCAAGCAGTTTATTAAACAGCGTATTTGTGAGCACTTGGGTAGAATGGCTATTTATAAAACCGGCATGGGATTGTCACCAATAAGGCATGCCAGATTACCCTTATCTCCTTTTTTGAACAAGTTACTCTCTTAGGATATGCTCTGAACATAGTGGATGTCAGCAAAGTGTTTGATAAAATGTTGGTTATATTCACCAGACATGTTACCCGGAAGGCAAACAACCCCCCTCCCCCCAAAACTGCATCTCACTTATTTTGGCCATGTCATGAGGGAGAATTCACTGGAGGGAGCAATTATGCTTGGAAGAGTTAGTGGTAAAAGGAAAAGCCATCGAAGAACACAGTGTCTGGACACCATCAAAGCTGACACCAGCCAAAGGATAGAACAACTCAAAAAAGTGCAAGATTGGAAGAGGTGGAGAGACCTGGCCCATAGAATTGCCAATATCCCCATTAATAAAATGACAAAATATAGAATATATCATCCAACTATTAGATGGAGTCCTATCTGACTGATCACACCAACTGAGTACTCCATCCAATAGTCCACTAAGCACACCAAGATCAAGAGTAGCTCCAAGTGGAGTGTCAAACTACTCCGTTCCAAGTGCTATAAAGTTGCAATGAACTTGGATGGAGGAGTTGTGGGGATTTTCACCAGATTTGCAGATAATGATTTAGAAGAGAAAGAGAAGATTTAAAAAAAAAAAAAAACACTAGATAGACTTGAACACAAGGTCAAAATGAACAGGTTAAAATTTAACAGGGAGAAATATGAAGTCTTGGAAATGGGGAGAAAAAAATAAAACAACCAAGTAAATAAATAAATAAATAACTTTATTGTCATTGTACGTGTATACACAGTATACTCATACAACGAAATTCACTTAACACCCAAAGACCAGGTCCAAGACACATAATAATCCCCAAACACACTCCCACCCACCACAATTCCCCACCCCTAAACCACCCAAACATCCACACCACAGACCAAGTAATACTGTCCAACAGCTCACTGATGGTGGCCCTTTAGTTCATTGTTGAGTGCAATTATAGCTCTGGGATAAAAACTATTCAGAAAACATGTGGTCCGAGTTTTAATTGTTCTGTATCTTCTGCCAGAAGGCAACAGTCCAAAAAGATTGTAAGCAGGATGGGAAGCGTCTCTGAGAATGTTATGCAACTTTCTCAAACAGCGAGATTCGAAGATGTCATCCAGGGGTAGTAGCTGGAGTCCAATGATATTCTGGGCAGTTTTAATGGTTCTCTGTAGAGCTTTTTTGTCCGCTACAGAGCTGCTCCCATACCATGCAAGAATGTCGTATGTCAGGACACTCTCAGTGGTACTGCTATAGTAGGACAGAAGTAGATGCTGAGATAGATTTATCTTCCTGAGCATTCTCAGGAAGTACAGCCTCTTCTGTGCCTTCTTCGCAAGCATGTTAACATTCATAGTCCATGAGAGATCCTCTGAGATATAAATGCCCAGAAATTTAAAACTACCCATCCTCTCCACCTCCTCACCATTTATGTACAATGGTAGATGTACATCTCTAGGAGTAGGATGGAGGAGACCTGGTTTAACAATAATATGTGTGAAAGAGGTTGTTTTCTGTACATCACAATTTGAGCCACGTGATATAGTTGAACAGGCAAGTGCAGTCTTAAGATGCAGTAGCAGGAGCATAGACTCAAAACACAGGAAGTAATTGTCTTACTCTCCTCTGCCTTGGTCAGTCATTCTGGGCATTGCAGCTTAAAAAGGGCATCAACAAATCAAAGCAAGTTCAGAGACGAACCATCAAGATAATGAAGAGACTGGAAACTAAATCCTATTAGGCAGCAGTCTCCAATCTTTCTGGCTCGGTGGACCAGCATAGGTGGCAACGGGGGCAGAGGGGGATGTTGCTTTTACAAATGCAGCTTCGTGCATGTGCATGCTTACCCACCACTTCCATGCCACGGTTCTGAACAGGCTGTGGCCCATTGGACCGGGGACTGGGGACCTCTGCTATAAGGAAGAACGGAAGGAACTATATACGTTTAACCTGCATAAGAGAAGACTGAGGAGCAGTACAGTTAACAGTATTCATATATGTAAAGGAGCATCATACAAGTGACATGCAAGCCATGCAAAACCAATGAGTTGAGATTACATGCATTCCATGCAGCCATCAGGGGGAATTTTCTTTTGGCAAGGATTGGTTGCCTCATAAGCGGTTGTGTTCCTCTTCCTTGAGGTGTACAGAGAGACTAGCTAATCAAAATGCTTTAGCAGATCTAGCCTCAAACAGAAATTGGACAAAGATTATGTTTGAGATCGGTTTTAATTTTATGATTGTACAATAAACTCAGATGTCATTTGAAAACCTTGATCTTTCTCTAGAGGAACCACACAGTGGCAACCATTGTTTCTGTCATATTTGCCAAAGTTTAGAAATGTGGTCCAATTATTCCATAGTCAGTGTTTCAAACTTTGCAGAAATGGAAAACTTTCATCCAGACACTTAAGCATGAAAGGTCAAAGCTTTTCTTGGTCTATTTTCTTGTCTATCTTTTTTCAGTTGTAACTTCAAACTATTGCTAAACAATTGGTTGTGAATTGAGGCCTACCTGCAATTTAAATCCATTCCAGATATCATAAAAGCTTTTGTAGATTTTAATTTCCCAGTTGCAATTTATGGCTGTGAAAGTTGGACATAAGAAAGACTGAGTGCCAAAGAATTGAGGCCTTTGAACTATGATGCTGGAGAAGACTCCTGCGAGTTCTTTGGACTGCAAGGTGAACAAACCGGTCAGTCCTAGAGGAGATCAACCCTGATTGCTCTTTAGAAGACCAGATCCTGAAGATGAAACTCAAATACTTTGGCCACCTAATGAGAAGGAAGGACTCACTGGAGAAGAGCCTAATGCTGGGAAAGATTGAGGGCAAAAGAAGAACGGGACAACAGAGAATGAGGTGGCTGGATGGAGACACTGAAGCAGTTGGAGTGAGCTTAAATGGACTCCGGGGGAAGGTAGAGGACAGGAAGGCCTGGAGGAACGTTGTCCATGGGGTCGCGATGGGTCGGACACGACTTTGCAACTAACAACAACAGATTTTAATGGATGTGGATGCCACTTTAAGCTAGTTGTGGGAAGACCTGTCTTCCTTTAGATTTGCTGCTGTTAATGTCTGGCTTACTCAAGGGATATAGTGAGCATAAGATATGTGTCAGATACTACTGCAACTTTCTTATATTCTTGTGTTTGGGACATTCCTTTTACAGATATGGGCTCCTTCTCTGCAATGCTTACAGATTTTCTGAGTAGGCTCTCAAAAGGGCAACTGTGTGTTTAACAGGACAGTTATGAATTCAACCCTTGTGACTTCATTCACATTTCATAAATTCCACAAGGACTCCCGGGGAGCTTAAAGAACAACATATTTATTACAGCACAAGCTTTTGTGAACTACAGTCCACTTCATTAGTTGTTTATGCCTCAATGTCTGAGTCTTTAGGTGAACCAAGATTACTCCTTGTTTTCAGCTGCAATGAAATTTCTGGAAACAGTTATTATTTCAGGCAATTGGTTGACAAGTCCATGCCACAAACAATCCAGCAGAATCCGCCATTTATTGTAACACTGACTTCCTCGCTTATTAGTCCTGCTGAACTAAAGGAGTCCAAAAGTCATCCTGGTCTGACCTACCAAAGAACCACTTCCTAGTTTGAATAAAAACAGGAAAAACAGACGTGGGGGGGGGGGGGGGATAAAGACTGATATTGTGCAAGAAATATTTGAAGCTAAGGCAAATAATAATAATAACATGATTTTCAGAAGGTACTCTTGTACATCATCTTGATCCACATTTCATAGCCCTGTTACCATTCAGATGTCCTCCATCTAGTGGTGAAATCCAATTTTTTTTTACTACAGGTTCTGTGGGTATGGCTTGGTGGGTCTGGCAGGGGAAGGATACTGCAAAATCCCCATTCCCTGCCCACTCCTGGGGGAAGGATATTGCAAAATCTCCATTCCCACCCCACTCTGGGGCCAGCCAGAGGTGGTATTTGCCAGTTCTCTGAACTACTCAAAATTTCCACTACCGGTTCTCCAGAACCTGTCAGTACCTGCTGGATTTCACTCCTGCCTGCATCACATCTGAATAGCAACAGATTGGACAAGACATCTGCGCAGGTAAATAACATAACAATGAGCTAAGCTTTGGGGAAAGACTGTTGTATCTGCCAGATGCCAGAGGGAAGCACAGGAAGAAATGGGAGGGAAATCCTGCTCATTTCTTCATTGACAAATATAAACAGTAAATGGAAATAGGAGAAGACAGCAAAGGGAGGAACAGGAATTCTGAGGTGGTAACACAGGAAGGAAAGGAACATAACTTTGAAGTTAACTCAGTCTTATCTGATCATCCGGAACATTTAAAAAAAAATAGGATTCTGCTTGGGACTTTGTGGTTTCTTCTTGATGAGGCATGGTGAGATAGACTGCTTTACTATCTTGTTGTCTCATAAGGGCCAATTTCATCTCCAGGAAATTGCGACTGTAGCTATATGGATCTGCAAACAACCACTTGTGTTGTAAACTAGGGAGCAAAGGGGCTTACTGATCATAATCCAAGTGTACTTCTTATAAATGTGCAAACATTTCTGGTTTCCACTTGTGTAACAAAGCAATAAAAAGGGGGAAAAACTATGCACTTCTAAAGTAAGCTTCTGAAATGAATAAAATTTGGAAAGAAAGGCAGAAGCGGATTTTTATCTGAAATAACTGGATTTCGTTTGAGCTTAGAGACAGCGATAGGCTTACCCCATCTCTGTTGTAGGTGGAAATTCATAGCAATTGTTTATGTTTAACCACTTGTTTCGTACAATCTACAGTAAATGCTATTAAGTAGAACTGTAAACAAACATGCATGCTGGTATTTAATGAACGAATAAAAGAGCAATGATACAAATGAACAGAATCCATTATGAAATGGATTAGAAATATACCAGTTTTCTTAACAATATTCTGAATAAAAATTCAGTCAAATAAATGGCAAATACACTTTATTCAGAGTGGAACTCCATAAATTAGGATTCTCAATTTTCCATTTGAACATTGCTTATGTGCAATCAAACTCATAGTAGTCATGGAGAAGCACAGCTCATAAATAATAGTTTAACATGAAGCTAACATAAACTCCAGAGCACTTTTCTAAATGATCAGCTCCAAATATTTCCCATTCTATTATTTCCCAAGCTACAGAAACATTAGGAAAGGCACTATAAAAGGGAAAAGTACACAAAGGAGTTAACACACATCTGCACAGTACTTTATAGCAACTTGCATATGTATATTATCTTACTGTGATTCCTTACAATACCTCAAAAGTACTATCTCCAGACTCCTTACAAAGATAGAATTAAACTTGGCTTCTTAAGAATTGGCTTCTTGAAACTATTTACTGAGATAGTCATTGATTGGTGTTTTTGAGCTTCTTAATTTGTTGTTCGAGTTGTAACAACTCTATATATGCAGGCACATTATAAAAAGTATAAACCAGAATTCCAACTTCGTATGGCTCAGAATCATGACTGGAGCAGCGTACAGGAACAGTGATTTTTTTTAAAAAATAAATATTATAATCTATCTGCACCCTTAATTTCAAGCAAGTGAATGAATAATGGTAACCTTTACCTTAAACACAAAAGGTATATAACAAAAAAACCCTTCCGTTTTATGACCTGTGTAGTCTCTTAATTTGGGGTAAAGTCGGGGCGACTGGATGGAGCTACGGGTATATGGCAACAATGCATGAAAATCAGCATGCCTTTGCTTTTTATATTTTCTCATAAATCATGTTGAGAATTTGATTAAAGATCATCACCTGTCTCTGTCATGGACAAATTAAATGGAGGAGATAAGTAAAACAAAAATGTGGATTGGGATTTTGAAAATTATAGGTACAAGGTAATTTAAGGCAAATTATATAACTCTATTGAAGACATTTTTCATGTTCTTTACTTACTCTAACAGAACACATATCAAATCGAATGTAAATGAAATATAAATATGTAAATCAAATACTAATATCAAGTACAAATTTTGACATGCTGACAGTCTCTGGCCTTTTTTGAATAACTATTCCACTTGATAACAATTGTTAAAGTTGCTATGGTGTACAAGTTACATCTTTCTCCCAAGCAAAGCACTTTCCATTGAATTCACATTCACTGAATTCACATCAGTGATGTTACATGCACAACCCAATAGGAGTACTTAATGGGCTATGTGATACACAGGACTTGATGTCATAGGATAAATCTACTACAGTCTGTCATACTATGTAGCATCATATGGCATCATACTAGCATCTGACATGCTATATGGCATCAGGCCATCAAGAACCCCATTGGGTCATGCACGGGACAGCATTAATGTGAATTCAGTGAATGAGAATTCAATGGAAAGTGCCTTGTTTGGGAGAAAGATGTAACTGGTGATGCTATACTCCTTCTGTCATAATACCCATATTGCTATAGTAGAAGTTTTACGGCTCCTGTTTCGCACCAATGTTCCTACTGACCGGATGTTTCTTCCTTGGTTAGGTACCAAGACACCTTTGTATGAAGTGTGAAAAAAAGCAGCTACCTGTTTTTGTCATAAATTCCATTTTTTTTTTGAAAAATTTTCCTTCTTTTTGAAACAGATTTTGCCAATTAAGACACCATATTGTGTTTAAGTCTGATAAGCAAACTTTTTTCACGACGAAGGATAAAGGAGAATCCTATGAATTTTTAGGTATTTGAATGAGATCTTTGAATCTGGTTCAAGTTGCATCTCTGTTCATACTTCAGCCTTCTGTAATTCATAAGTCCGTCCGTCCTTCCTTCCTTCCTTCCTTCCTACCTACCTACCTACCTACCTACCTGCCTGGAGCCCGACTTACCCCACAGAGAATTTGCAAGGACAGGTCAGAAGCGCAGAAGCTGCAACTGCTATGGGTCCTCTTTACCTGGGAATAAGTCTGACCTACTGAACTCGGTCCGAGTTACTTCTGAGTAAATATTTGCAACCAGCTCTGCAAATACGGCTAGAGGTGGCACCCTCCCAGGATGAATATAGCACGAAGCTTAAAATGGAGATGAACCGCAGGCAACCCGAGGCTCCCCAGATGTTTTGGGCTACAACTCCGAAAATCCTTGGCGTATATCAGGACGGGTATTTCTAGTCTTCAACCACCGAGAGAGGGCTGCAGGTTCATTCGGATCAAAGCCATGCGATCCACCGCGCGCATGATCCTCGATTCAAGTCCCATCCACACGCTCTCCTCCTACGGATCCGGCGTGGAGCTGTGGCCTCGGGATCCCTCCCTGCTCCCTCCCGTCCTGGATTGCGCGCTGTTTCACCGGACACTCCGTTTTGCATCCAGCTAGGAAATCGCGTAAAAACTCTGCGAGCGATCCCGCCTCCTCCACCACCACCACCCCGCTGCCTCCACCCGCGCGCCCTCACCTCTCTCGCCGCCCTGGATGGCGCGCACCACGTCGTCGGCGTACTTGCCGCTCTCTTCGAAGGCGAAGTCGTCCGGGTGCAAGCCGGCTTCTCGGAAGACCAGGTGGACCCCTTCGGCGGCGAAGAAGCAGCTGCGCTGCTCCTTGTCCTCGTGGTAAACCAGCAGGACGCGGCTCCACTTGTGGTGGCGGAAAAGCGCCAGGAACATCTCGCCCATCTTGGCGTAGCCCGGAGACACCCGGGTCAGGTGCGAGTACTCGCCCGTTTTGGGGCTGAAGCCAGCGGCCAGCGCGCCGGCTGAGATCATGGGCAGGTTCCAATGCGAAGCCAGCCGGGCTACCGGCGCGGCGGCGTAATCGCACACCGGCCCCAGCAGCAGGTCGGGCCACTCCCGCTTCACGGCGATCATATCCACCAGGCTGAAGAGCGCCCGGTTGCCGCAATCCGAGTCGCTGTAGAAAAGGCGGAATTTGTAGCCCTCCGGCAGGAGCGAGCCGTTGGCCTCCAGGCTCCGCACCGCGTACTCGATGGCCGGCTTGACCCGAGTCAGCGAGAACAGGTAGGCGTCGTCCTTGGGCAGCAGCACCAGCACCCGCAGCGCGGTCTCTTCCTCGGCCGCCGCCGCCGCCGCCTTCTCCGCGCCCGGAGCGCCGCTGCCGGGGGCGGGGGTGGCCAAGAGCAGCCAAGCTGCCAGGCTGCAGAAGCAGCAGCTGAGGAAGAGAAGGGAAGGCATGGTGGGCCAAGGCAGAGCGGGCGTTCACTTTTATTTTTCTTTGGATATTTTTCTGGGTGAGCCTGAGGCGCACCAAGCGCAGGCGGTCGCCGAGAAGGAGCGAGCGAGCGAGCGCGGCGGGAAAGTTTGGAGGGCTCCGCTCGGAAGGGGCGTCTGCTGCTCCCCCTCTCGCCTCTTGAGGCTTTTAGTCAGGAATAGGGGGTGGATTTGCTTCGCGCCTTTGGGAAGGGACGGTCTGCCGCCCCACTACAACTTTCCCGCGCCCCGCCGTCCTCCATGGAGCCGTAGGAACAGGAGAGCCAACGGAGGCGCCAGCATCCTCATCCTCTTCTTCGCCCACTTCTTCTTCCTCCTCCTCCTCTTCCTCCCCACCCGCCTCCCCAATCTCTCTGCCTCCAGAGCGAGCTGGGTCGACCGTCCTTGCCGCTCCCGGCCTCATAGCCTCTGTTTAAATACTGCGGCTGCAGCCCGCGCGCCCGGTCGCCACACACGCGGCGCGGCGAGGCCGGGTTTGCGCTTCGGGGGAGGCGGGCGGCTGGGGAGGAGCCATTCCCAACCGTCCCTTGGCTTGGCTGGCCACGCCCTCCCCCCCTCCCCCCCTCCTTCTTGGGCTCCGACCCGCCCCGCGTTCACACGCTGCCTTTATGCCCTCTTTGGTTTTCCCGACGCTTTTGTTCTGGGAGACTTGGAGACGGGGAATCCAGGCGCCGACCTCCGATATGCCAGGAATTGCGCGCCCCTGCTTAGGTGGGGATGGTGGCGCTCTTCATCCTCCCGTGGGGTGGGGTGGGGTGGGGGAGTCCAAATCCAGGCTGCGAGCCAGCTTGAGTAGAGGGCTGGACTAGAAGACCTCCAAGGTACCCTTCCAAAGCTCTATTCTGTTCTAATCCTGAGCATCCTGCCTGGGAAACAAGGGCGAGGGTGCCGGGCCTTTAGCCAAACCTGGAGTCGGATCCCTGCGAGCCACGAGGAATCTCTTCGGCAGAGAATCTGCTTTGCATCCTGGAGAATCAAATCCACTCTCTGAGTGGATTTAAAGCGTTAAAACATTTGAAGGAGATATTTGATAAAAACAGCTTGGGATAACTAGACAAGGAATGTAAAATCTTTTTTTTTTTCTTCAAAAAAGTTTTTTATTTTTATTTCTCAAAAACACATTTACATGTACAGTCATTTATCCATCATTTTTCATTCATCTTATCTTTTAACTTTCATTTTTCATTTTTACTTTTTCGGGGCTGCTCTTTTATCATTTACCTTTATTCCAACCTTTCTTCTTCTCCTCCCCTTCTTTTCCTTCCTTCCTCTTTCTCCTCCTACTTTCTTCCTCTCCTTCTCTTTCCTACTAAGGAATATAAAATCTACCTATTCCAGCAGTGGAATAGGCTCTTAGAGCAAAATTGCAGAAAGGAAGTAAGAGTTCAAAGAACAAGACACTTCCTATATGGTTAAGAGAGGAGGAAGTTACAGATTGAGAAAGACAGCAAGGCTTAAGTTGTAAGCGGTCATATACAATAAGGTTGTAGTGAGAGCTATCAACACATTTCGAAGTATTTATTTCAGCGGTGAAATCCAGCCGGACTATCCGGCTCGCACGAACCGGTAGCGCTGGCAGCAGGAGGCTCCACCCACCCGCCGGGACATCATTACGTCCCGTTTTTGACCCTCTGTGCTCCCGTTCCCGAACCGATAGCAAAGGTAAGTGGATTTCACCGCTGATTTATTTGTATTTATTTATTTTGTCACGTTTATATAGTGTATATTGGAGGTGGAGACCCTTTGAGAGCTGTATGCAATGAAATTTCATTTTAATGTATGCAGATTAGTGTACATTCAAAGTGACAATAAAGTTAGTTTAAGTGGAACATGTTGCCTCATAAAAAGATATATTTCCTGTTTCTGGAGGTCTTCAAAGTTTGGATCTGAAAGTTCCTACGCCAGACAGAATGGCCTTTTGAGGTACTTTTCAACACCAGGTAGTCTTTCATTTACAACCATTCGTTTAGAGACTGTTTTAAAGTTACATCATTGAAAAAAGTAAGTTATGACAGTTGCAGTATTCCCACTATCTCTTGATCAAAATTCAGATCAAGCATGTATTGCAGCGTCCTGGAGTTGCCATTTGCAACTTTCCTAGCCAACAGGGAAAGTCAATGAGGCAAGCCAGATTCACTTAACAACTGCATGATTCACTTTGCAACTGCAGTGGTTTGCGTATATATAACCTTAGCAAAAAAGATGGTAAAATCAGGCCAACTCATTTAACGCCTTGCTTAACAACAGAAATCCTGATGCCAATTGTGGTCATAAATCAAGGACTACTAGACTATAGTACTGCTTCTAAGATCCCTTCCATCTTAGAGGACTACAAAAACCATGAAAAATAAAATAACTATCATTATAAAGAATCGCAATGTATTCTACAACGTACAAAATTCTGTACATTGTACAGAATTTTGATCTACTCTGTGGGTGGAAGCTACAAACTTGTGAAAATCTTCACAACACGCACTTTACAATTCAATTAAATAAATAAATCATACCATATCATGCATGACCTAAAATCTGTATTAGCAGAGTTGTGTAACAAATGTTGTAGATCGTATTTGTTAAGGACTAAAAGCATGAATCTAGTTATCAGGAGGAGGAAAGATGTGTGTGTGGGGGGGGGGGAGAGAAGGAAATGGAAGCAGGAAACAAAAATATCATTCAAACCACATGAAAAATACATTAATAGCAGAGGTGAAATTTTTTTTTACTACCGGTTCTGTGGGTGTGGCTTGGTGGGTGTGGTGTGGCTTGGTGGGCGTGGCAGGGGAAGGAAACTGCAAAAACCCCATTCCCTCCCCACTCCTGGGGGAAGGATATTGCAAAATCTCCATTCCCACCCCACTCTAGGGCCAGCCAGAGGTGGTATCTTCCGGTTCTCTGAAGTGCTCAAAATTTCCGCTACCAGTTCTCCAGAACCTGCTGGATTTCACCCCTGATTAATAGCCTTTGTTTCCAAGATGAGACTTGGAATACCAGCCCTAATCTGTATTGATGTAAATTTTAAGAGAGAAGTTTATGAACGGTTATGTGCCTTACAAACTAATTAAGTAGAACCACAAAAGGTAATTCAGACATAAAGTGAAATGCACACAACACAATGGATAAATATATTAAATTACAACCAATGAGTTCTTCCTCATAACAGATTTTTAATGCAGCAATAAACTCATACTCTAGCAGGAAACAGTCTTTATTTTAGATGACATTGTCTTAGAACGTGTGCTTTTTATTCTTTCTCACCCGTCTTCTGCCTTAACTAGTTCCAGCTAATGGAAGTAGAAATAAACCCTTTGCCTGGTGTTTTATTGGCTAATGTGCTTTTCTAAGTTTTTATAGCTGGGTGGTGGTGGTGCTTAAAAAAAGAACAAGCCAATCATAAAACATTCAAAACAACGTGAAATGGAATTCCCATGATATTATGAGTTTCAGATAAAGCTGCAAAGAATCAGATGGGCTATTCCATACTTGGAACATTTTGAATTCCCTTGTTCAATAGATTCCACATGGAACCGCCTCATCAGTTGTATATCAATGCATTATATCTGTATCCAGCCCTAATGCAAATCAATGGAGAAGACTTCAGAGTTGACTTTTACAAGGCAAACCCAGTGTAGGAAGTTAGCAGCCACCCTTTTCCTAGAAGAATGAAATAATTTAGGAAATATTAAAAAGGCAGAATATTATGTTTCCCTGGATGAGAAATGGAGAAGCATGTTTTAAAGACAAAGCAGCTCCCACCTTCTTGCCCCCCCCCACCCTTTGTAAATGGGTCAGAGGCAGAAACTCAATTCCCTCCCATCTTTGTCAATGGACCATCATCTGCAACACAATAGGACCCATCTAGTAACAGAAACTCACCACATGGTACCTGGGAAGATTACATCAGCCAACAAAGCTAGCTAAGACCCCCACCCCCTGGGAGTCTGACAACCAATCAGGATACTCTTTCTGGGCCCCAGGAAATTCAAAGCCAGAGAGGGCATAAAACCCGGGGACTCGCAGCATTTCGGCCCTTTTTCTGTTCAGGAACTCAAACCATGTGATCCTGTCCACCATTAAACCATCTTTCCCGTGTCTTTTTCCCCACTTGGAGCTGAACCCAGAAGGATATTTCTTCCTACACCAGGTTGTGTTAATGAAGGGATTCATGTTGAAGAGATGGCAAACAAAGAGATCACACAATTTGCACTGACAAAGCCGTTCATGTTGCATTGGAGATTCTTGTCTCTTTTTAGTCTCTTGCTGTCAGGCCCCAAAAACCAAGACACGTAGAATTACTTCTAAGCAGTTTCCTTTATTGTTCCTCACCGACAGACAGAAATCTTACCAAACTAAAGCAACTACTTTCATCCTCAAATATATACTCTGAGAAATGCTAAAGAGGGGCTGTCTTAACTCTCTTTCTCCCAACCAAACAATCTAAACTTCACTATCTCTTGGTCTTCTGGAATGAATCTCCTCCTTGGAATCCAGAGTACATTCCATCATACTTGCTAAAGTCAGAAGAATCTTCTTGGAGACAGCATGGTGGAGAAAGTAAATAAAAAAATTACAGAACTGGAAGAGACCAATGGATCCTCCCATTATGCTTGTTCATCAAAGTTTGGTAACTACGGCCAGAGAAGCTGTTTTGAAGAGGGGCTGAGAAGCAGAGCAAAGCATTACGCATATTTTTGTTCAATCTTAGAAGGGGGCCTATTCTGAGGAGCACCCCAAAGATGCTTTTTTCCAAAAGGCACCTGGAAGTTCTTGGTTTTTTCCTTTGAAAATGTTTCACTTCTCATTCAAAAATGAAGAAGCTTCTTGGATGAGAAACTAAACATTTTCAAAAGAAAAAATCCAAGTAAGTCCAGTTGCCTTTTGAGAAAACTCACCTTTGGGACAAACAATCTGGATGATTGAGAATCTCAGTAGACATTCTCAGAGTTGCAGTTTCTAGAGGATGAGGTGTTCAAGCTTTCCTCAAAATAGAACAACTCTCCAAGGTTTGCGTCGGCTTAATTCAGAATAATTCATTTCACTTTTTGGTCACAATAGACTACAGATTTAGTTGTGACTAAGTTCACTGAAACTGAATAAAGTAATCCAGGATGGTACTGGTTGAATAGTTTGTCCAGTGTGCCGCGCACAGAATTCCCAAACATTTGTGCCTGACAATGTTTTGTAGGAAGTAGTGCTGTGTAAGTGAAAATGTGAACATTTCAACAATAGGATCATAACATTAAGACCAGCTTAGTCCCAAAGATGTTTTTTCAAAAGGCAATTGGACTTTATTGTTTTTTCCTTGAAGATTAACAGATTAACAGAGTTGGTAGGGACCTTACAGGTCATCTAGTCCAACCCCCCACTCAAGCAGGAGACCCTACACCATTTCTGACAAATGGCAGTCCAATCTTTTCTTGCAAGTCTCAAATGATGAAGCTCCCACAACTTCCGAAGATGTTACACTTCTCATCCAAAAAACTACTTCTTTTGAACCAAAGAAGCTTTTTGGATGAGAAGAGAAATGTCTTCAAGGAAAAAGCAAAAAAATCCAGTTGCCTTTTGAAAAAACACATTTGGAGCAACCATGACTTGGACGACTGAGAATCTTCATAGGCATTAAGACCAGCTTAGCCTTTCCCATTTACACTGAAGTCAGTGGGAAGGGTACTAACTCTGAAAACACTTTCTGTTGACAAGGCAAAGTACAAGAAATGAAACAATGATCTCCTTCTGCCTTAAGTGATTCAGGTTCCCTCCCCCCCTCATTTCCTTTTATAAATCAGCTAAAACAAAACTGAAGTCCCAGCACATCTGGAGGACACCAGCTTGAAGAGAATTGCTGGAGAGAATTAAATAACATAATCTTCGTCTCATTTGGGCCGGTTTCACTCATCATTCTAGGCCACAACTGAGCCAGTTTGAAGTAGTGGTGAAAGTGCCAAAATAGAAACCAGGAGACCTCACATAGGCATGAAGCCAGCTGAGTGACTTTGGATTAGTCATTCTTCCTCAATCAACCCACCTCAGGATTGTTGTTATGGGGGGGGGGGGAGAAGCAACCCTTTAAGTTATACAAAATAAAAGGCAATATAACAGTGGTGAAATCCAATTTTTTTTACTACCGGTTCTGTGGGTGTGGCTTGGTGGGCATTGCTTGGTGGGCGTGGCAGGGGAAAGATACTGCAAAAATTCCATTCCCACCCCACTCCAGGGGAAGGATACTGCAAAATCCCCATTCCCTCCCCACTCCTGGGGGAAGAATGTTGCAAAATCTCCATTCCCACCCCACTCTGGGGTCAGCCAGAGGTGGTATTTGCTGGTTCTCTGAACTGCTCAAAATTTCCGCTACCGGTTCTCCAGAACCTGCTGGATTTCACCCCTACAATATAAGTATTCTCTTGATTTATGACTGGTTGCTTAGCAACCATATGAAGTTCTGATGGACCTTCCCCTCGGATTTATGACCCAATTCTAAATGCGTCCCCTCATGGTCACATGATCACATTTTGGGTGGTTGGCAACTGGCCAGCAAGTATGGCCATTTGCAGTGCCCTGCAGTCATGTGACCACAATTTACAATATTTTTGCCCAAAAATAGCATTTACTTTCAGTTTTCTGTCAAAAACTATCCTATTACAAATAGTGGGTTTGCTTAACCACAGTGAAATTTGATTAACGATCACTGCAAAAAAAAAGTCTTTAAATTGAATCAGTCACATGAGGATCTGCTCTTACGACCGCCATGATTTGTGATCATAACTGCCAGGCTCAATAATGTTTATAACTCAAGGACTATCTGTAAATAAATATAATGATAAATAATGTGACCATATTTTGAGGATGTATTTCAGGGGTCTATATCTACCAAACCAAACAGACCTAGTACAGGTCTCCTGCGTCAGCAGGGGGTTGGACTAGATGACCTCCAAGGTCCCTTCCAACTCTGTTACTGTTAATAAAAGATATTCGAAAAACCGCAGATTTTGTTCAGCATTTATTGAATAAGCCACAACCGAGCAAACCATGTTACAACTGAATGTGATGTGTGAATTCTAGTGGAATTCTACTAGAGTTTCAAATGTCAAGTGATAGTTTAGAAATATGAATCAAACTGCTTCTTGTCATCTTATGCCCAGCTGAAAATTATAATTGAGTGACCAGATCAGCAATTCATACTGTTGGGAATCTTACGAGAAAAGCAGTTTGAAGGGCAGTTTTGAATAGAGAAAACCATTATTGGGAAAGGGTACTGTTTCCCCACTTCAGATAGCCTCTTCATTCATTTGCTAAGATTCAGTTATACATTTGGTTTTCATAACCAGATATTGTGAATCATACCAGTGTTTCTCAACCTCAAAACACAGAATTATAAAATTATAAACACAAATTTCTTGGGCAACTTGATCTAATTATTTGGAAATAAGCCCTCCACTTCAAAGCGCACTTGAAAGAATGATCCTGTTCCAGTCTAAATTAAAACTAACGTTTCTACTTACATGTGAATCAGAGGTGGATTTCAGCAGGTTCTGATCAGTTCTGGAAAACCGGTAGCGGAAATTTTGAGTAGTTTGGAGAACCAGTAGTAAAAATTCTGACTGGCCTCACCCCCATCTATTCTTTGCCTCCCAAATCCCAGATGATCGGGAGGAAATGGGGATTTTGCAGTAACCTTCCCCTGGATTGGGGAGGGAATAGAGATTTTACAGTATCCTTCCCCTGCCACGCCCACCAAGCCATGCCACGCCACCAAGCCACATCCACAGAACCAGTAGTAAAAATTTCTGAAACCCACCACTGATATGAATGCATATCTGACAGTCTAAACATCACATTAAAATGTTATTACTTGAGCTTATTTCAGAGCAATTAAGGCCACTTCAACATGAATGAATTAGTAGGGGGTTGATTGTATGAATCAGTGAAATGTTAGTCTATAACTTGGCCAGCAATGATCACTCTAAATCTTTGTGACAAGCTTTTCAGTGTGAGATCCTTCCTGTTACTTTCTTTGATTAAAGCAGCATGTAGTACATACTCTGAAAACATTGCAAATCAGGAATTTCAGCTTAACTGGGATGAGAATGAAGCTGCTATCTCATATTAAAAACTTGCCCTATTTTCCTAAAGACCTATTAAAGCGTGCAGTGCTGAAGTTCAATTAATTCATCCTTTCATGTTAAATACATCAAGCAATCATAGTAGTCCTTGACTTACAACCATTTGTTTAGCGACTGTTCAAAATTACATTGGTACTAAAAAAAAAAAGCCTTATGGGCAGCCTTCCAACAAGCAAAGTCAATGGGAGCAGGAAGCTGAATTCGCTTACCAACAGCATGTCTCATTTAACCATTGCAATGATTCACTTAACATCTGTGACATAAATGGTCAAAACCCCCAGGCACAATTTGCTGTACTGGTTTATGGGAAAGTGTTTGCAAAAATGTGCAGGTTAGGACTGTGTACCAAAACAGGCATGTTACAAAGATAGCCATTTTCTTCAGGAACTTTTAGAAAACATTGAAATGGAAGTGAAAATGGGATGAAATGAACAAAATGAGAACTGGAAGGAAACCAGATTTGACAGATTTTTCCCATCCCTTATGTATCACTCAAATTTTTCTGTAGCATGAATGATTATTATTGTTTTTTTTAAAAAAACCAGTTAGTACAGTAATACCCTTACAGTATTGCGAATACATAGAAATAAGGACTTGTGAATGCCACTTATGGAAGAAACCAGAAAGTAATAGCCTTATTATTTTTTGGGTGGGGTGGGGAGGAACAAAACATATGAAAAAGTAGAGGCGCCTTCAATCACGTGGTCATAGCCGCCATCTTGACTTTCTCGATCCCCTCTTGAACATATGCCAAGGGGAATATATTACTTACTCATTCTGGTACCGTATTATCTCATATACCTATGGAACTTCAGACAGATTTAGGTTTAACCCGAGCCAGACTGCTTGTCTGGGCTACGTAAAACAATTTTATTTGGATGTGTCTGTGTGGCTGTTTTGTTTTGGGCTTTGTTTTTCACTTTTCACATAACTCTGAAATATTCCAAGGTCAAGAGAAATATAACTCTATTAGCTCTCTCTTAATTATCAAAGGCGGGTGGGAGCAATTTGTCTGGAATGCATTTTTGCTGTTGTTTGTAATGCAAATTGTCCCCAGATGTTAATTTGCATTCTCCCCTTTTCTGCATTAATGATTCAAAAGATTGAAGCCTCAAGTATGAAAGTCTTCACTTGTGGATATGTGACTTATTTATTTAACTTGTTTATTTTATTTCATTTGTACACTGCTCATCCCGTCAACATTCTAGGAATTGCTGCATTTGGTATTAAATGCTGTATCAAATTGAGTGTTGATACCACCATCCACAGTTAAATCCTCAACTTATGACTACAATTGGAACTAGAATTTCTGTTCCTAACCTAAGCAAGGCAGTTGATAAGGGAGTGCCACCTAATTTTTCAATCTTTTTTGTCACAGTCGTTAAGCAAATCACTGCAGTTGTTAAATGAATCACATGGTCATTTAGGGAGTCTTGCTTTTCCCATTGATTTTGCTTGTTGGAAGTTGGCTGGGAAGGTCACCAAAATGCAACCAGTGACCTTGGGACATGGCAACGGTTGGAAATACATGCTGGTTGCCAACTCTCATCCAAATTTTGATCCTGTAGGTGTGGAGATGCTCCGACGGTTGTTAAGCAAAAATACTGGTTAAAAGTATTCTCACTTAAATGAATGGTTATTAATCAAAGATAATCTGTATTCTCCCTCTTTGTGTTAATTTGATTGAATGGGGCTCTTTTGTCATCAGCAATGGACTCAATAGGGCAAGTTCACGTACATTAAGCATCTCGGAATTTACTCAGTGGCTAGGTGAGAAATTATCAAGGAATGTTATCTATACTCGGAATGGATGAGAAATTCAGCCACAGGATGAGACAGCATGGGCACCCTGTCTAATGAGAGTTTGTCTAATCTGAATTTTTCTAAACATTTGCTGGTGTCTTTCTAGCATGTATACACTATTGAAACAGCGACGTCTACGCTGGTTGGGGCATGTCGTGAGAATGGCTGATGGTCGGATTCCGAAAGATCTCCTGTATGGAGAATTAGTGCAGGAAAAGCGCCTTAGAGGGAGACCACAGCTGCGATATAAGGATATCTGCAAGAGGGACCTAAAGGCCCTGGGAATGGACATTAACAACTGGGAAACCTTGACCTCCGATCGTTCAGCTTGGAAGCTAAAGACGCAGCATGGCCTTCTCCAATTCGAAGAGACATTTGTTAGGCAGGCTGAGGCAAAGAGGTAGTCCCGGAACCAGCGAAATCTGGGGGCTGGGCAGGGGACAGAATGTATCTGCCCTCAGTGTGGAAGGGATTGCCACTCTCGAATTGGCCTTTTTAGTCACACTAGATGCTGTTTTAGGACCTCTTTCCAGAGCACGATACCATAGACTCTTGAGACTGAAGGATGCCAATGATGCTGGTGTCAGTCTTCCTGAATATCCAACCCTAACCCTAACCAAAAATCTGCACCCATGCCAAAATATGCGTTCATTAGAATTCTGCAGTGCGGTTTATGACGCAAAACGTAGCACAAAAAAGTAGGGACCATAGCAATGTGTACACAGCATGACATAAATGGAGGAAAGCATGTACAAAAAATGGATCATCAAACTAATCAATTCAGAGTGCTCACTCGAGGCACAAATGACCAGGCTCAAATGATCATACTTTGGCACATTATGCAAAAAAAAAAACAACCCAACAACCACTAGCTGTCTGGAGAAGACTGTAATGCTGGAAAAGGTGGAAGGAAGGAGATGAAGAGGATGACCAAGAACAAAGTGGATGGACTCAGTTATAGTGACCATGGCTGCACTGTTGAGAGACTTGAAGGGCCCGGTTAGGAACAGTCATTGTGGAGAATATCTTTGTGGTCGCTAGTAGATGAAAATATAATGCCTTGGTAAGGCCACACTTGGAATACTGCATTCAGTTTTGGGTGCCACGATGTAAAAAAGATGTTGAGACTCTAGAAAGAGTGCAGAGAAGAGCCACAAAGATGATTAGGGACTGGAGGCTAAAACATAAAGAATGGTTGCTGGAACTGGGTATATCTAGTCTAATGAGAAGAAGGACTAGGGGAGACATAATAGCAGTGTTCCAATATCTCATGGGTTGCCATAAAGAAGAGGAGTCAAGCTATTCTCCAAAGCACCTGAAGGCAGGACAAGAAGCAATGGGTGGAAACTAATCAAGGAGAGAAGCAACCTAGAACTAAGGAGAACATTCCTGACAGAACAATTAATCAGTAGAACCACTTGCCTCCAGAAGTTGTGAATGCTCCAACACTGGAAGTTTTTAAGAAGATGTTTGATAACCATTTGTCTGAAGTGGTGTAGTGTTTCCTGCCTAAGCAGAGGTTGGACTAGAAGACCTCCAAGGTCCCTTCCAACTCTGTTATTCTATTCTAAAATGATGCGATGGGACATAATCAATCAATCATGTACAAAAATGCACACAGACAGAGAAACGGAAAGCACGGAAAGAGAAATCAGACGGAAATGACATTGACTCAATGACATTGTTTCTAAGCTGCACCATCTTGAATTCCAAGGCAGAAAAGTGGGGTGCAAATTAAATACATATACGTCTTCTTCCTTTGTTCAATCTTCTGCATTGAACAGCTTTCACATTTGCTTGTATGTTAAACAGTGAGCTGGGCAGTGTATACATTTGATCAGTCTGTTAATTAAAGTATGAAAGCATTAGAGAAACCAGTTTGTTGTGGTGGTTAAGGGCCTGGCCTAGAACACAAGAGGGTATGAATCAGGGGTGGGTATCACCTTTGCTACCAGTTCGCTCACGTGCGCGCCATGTGTGCGTATGCACAGAGCGTATTTGATGATGTTCAGGCGGTTGGGCAGAGCCTCCCACTGCTGCTGCTACCGGTTCGCCCCGGTTCGGGTCGAACCAGTAGCAACCCACCACCAACCCACCACCACTGGTATGAATTCTAGTCTCTCCTTAGGCTTTGGGCCCGTCACTTTCTCTCAGCTCAAACCAGCTCACAGGGTTGTTGTGGGGAGCAAAGGAGGCAGGAGTATCAATATGTTCACCACATGAATTGATCACCTCCTTTCTAGGAGAGAGAAAGAGAGAGACTGGCCCAAGGCTACCCAGCTGGTTTTGTGCCCGAGGAAGGACTAGAATTCCCGGTCTCCCACTTTGTAGCCTGATGCCTTAAACCACTACATCAATGTATTTTATGCATCCTGATTTTATGCATACACTATATTTACTCTAGTGCTCAGTGAGCATCGTCCAGATGTTTTAAAACTGAGAGGAATGCAGACATTGGCTTCAAAGTGATGAGGTCCAGTCCTTTTATTCCTGGAATGTATAGCATTCTTTCATATGACAAGAGATGTTAAATTTATTCTTTATGTCAAAGAAACTAAGAATTTGCTGAAAAAGAGCTCCACCTACAGGCTGAGGAAAGTGAAGGCTAAGAGGAAAAGCAACTATTAAAGGTAAAGGTAAAGGTAAAGGTTCCCCTCGCACATATGTGGTAGTCGTTCCCGACTCTAGGGGGCGGTGCTGATCTCTGTTTCAAAGCCGAAGAGCCAGCGCTGTCTGAAGACGTCTCCGTGGTCATGTGGCTGGCATGACTAAACGCCAAACGCACACGGAACGCTGTTACCTTCCCACCAAAGGTGGTCCCTATTCTTCTACTTGCATTTTTTACATGCTTTCAAACTGCTAGGTTGGCAGAAGCTGGGACAAGTAACCGGAGCTCACCCCATTATGCGGCACTAGGGATTCGAACCGCTGAATTGCCGACCTTTTGATTGGCAAGCTCAGCGTCTTAGCCACTGAGCCACTGCTTCCCTAAGCAACTATTATTCCCTCTTTTTTACAGAAGAGACACCTATGTGTATTTCCCTTCTATTCATGAACACAAACGTGTGAGCAAGTGCGCCTGTATATGTTCCAAAGCAAAACGGCTACAAGAAAAATAGGAACGGGGATTTTATTTTGAAAGAAATACAAGTTCTTCTGGAAATGAAATGTGAAAATACGAAAGATCGAAGTACAATTAGCCCTTGATTTAGGAACACAGATTGGGACCAGAATTTCCAAAGCCAGTTGATAAGTGAGTCGCAACCCAGTTTACATCCATTTTGCCATTGCTGTTCAGCAAATGACTGCAGTTGTTAAGTGAATCACGTGGTTGTTAAGCAAATCCAGCTTCCCCCATTGACTTTGCTTGTCAGACGTTGGCTGGGAAGGTCACAAATGGTAATCACGTGTCCTTGGCATGCTGCTGTCCAAAATACATGTTGTGGTCACTTTGAATGGTCACTAAATAATGGTCAAGGACTGTCTGTCTGTCTGTCTGTATATACGTGTGTTTGTGTGCATGTATGTGTAGTTTACACTAAGAAGCAATATACTACATATGGTGTAAAAATTTTAGCACAGTAACGAGGAATGTTTGAATGAGACGCCTCCTTTATAGCAAAACATGTTTTAACATTTCTCCCCAAACATCAGTTATGCAACCTGTTACTATAACTCCATAAACATCTGTGACATTTCATTAGATAATTATTTTTGTTCTGTTCTGAGCTGCAATGGGATAACTTGCCAGGCCAGCTCACTGCAGGACAACTCAAACATTCAATTTACCGTATTTTTGGAGTATAAGACGCACCTTTCCCCCCCCTAAAAGGGGGTGAAAATTTAGGTGCGTCTTATACACCAAATGTAGCCCCGCCCACCCACTGGCCCCCACCCTTTGGCCTCTGCCTCCCAGCAGTTACCTCCTTGCAAGCAAACAGCAAGAAAAAACAACTCCTTTCAGCTTCAGCACAGTCTAATTAGCACTAGTTGATTGGATCGGCCTCCTAACTCTCAGCTGTTTTGCGCAGGGCTCTGCTGCTTGCTACAAGGAAGAAAATTGCTGGAGCAGATTTTTTTTCCCTTGTGCTAATCAAGCTATGCTGAAAACGAAAATGAAAGTAAAGCAGGCTGTTTGCTGCAACGAGGCAAAATTGCTCAGAGGCAGAGGGAGATTTCTTTTTCTTCTTTTCCTCACCAAAAAAGGTAGGTGCGTCTTATAGTCCGGTGCGTCTTATACTCAAAAAAATACGGCAAGTATTTCAAATAATTTAAAAAATATTTTAATTTTTGTCATTCCCATTTCATTTTGTTCCTCCTTTTGCATCCTTCCTTTGACGATTTCATTCCACCATTTCTTCGATATTAGTGTAACTCTTGTCCCATGGCGAGTTGCCGCAAGCAAATTGGCCGCAGTGAGTTGGCTGCGATAGGTTGGCACTGGCAAGTCGGCCGTGGCGAGTGGGGAGTGGGCCGCCCCGTTCTGAGCAGCTTCCACATACTCTTTGTTATTCTGTTATTCACACCGCTGATCCGTGATTGATTCTCTGTTATAGCCTGCCTTAGTAAAAAAAACATTCACAACAATTGAATTTAGTCTTGTCTCTCTTAAATCAAGAAAACAGGCCCCAGAGACAATCAGATTTATAAACGTATATTGAAAACCAAACAGGAGATTACTTTCTCTGTGATGAATAGTTTGTGATGAGAAGAGAAATATGTTCCTGCTCACTTGATTAATTACAATGCTTTTGCCTTTTATTCTCCCCCCCGCTTAATCTGACTCTATTAATACTGAACTGGTAAGCCTTTCTAAAAATCTTTAGAAGTCAACTCTAAAGAATTAACTCACATTACAATTAGACGGGTTGGCAAAACCCAAGTTTTTTCTCAGTGTCAAAACAGGTATCATTGTTGTGACCTAGGCTTACTGAATCATTACAAGACACAATCAGTTCCAAATAAACCTGTTTTATTGTAACAGCTGAGAATTACGCTCATTCCCAGCTGAGTCCCAATTAGTTGCAAAACAAGTCCTTCGGAAGAAGACCTTCGGAATAATCACCAACCTTTATCTTCTTTGACACCCTGCCAAAGGCCTTACTTGGCAAAGCCCGACTAAGTTCAGAAACAAACGAGACGCTGACTGGAAACAGAGTTAGCAACATTGCTTTCCTGCAAAAGACCCCAAGTGCTTTTGTTTCTCTTTTAAGCCTTATGGGAGGAGCCAATCATCTTCTGGCCTTACTCCTGAGTTGTCCCTTTTGCTTTAGCTGCTCTTGCCTTCTGGCAGCTCTGCGTGCGTGGAGCCGAGGAACAGGCTCCTCCTGTTCCTCTGTTCCTCTGCCTCTCTGCTGTCCGACTCTGGGTGCTCCGGAGTCCATGCATCACTCCCAGATGGCCCTGGCTCCATCTCTGCTTCCAATGGAGAGCCCTCGTCCGGACCTTCCCCAGATTCCAGGACTAGTCCATGTTCCTCCCCAGCCTCTTCACTGTCCGACTCCGCTGCCAGCTCTGCAGGCTGCTGGCGGACCACAACAATCACATTAATACTTCTGAAATCATATCAGGGTTATTTGGAAATTAGGTAACACCCAGATCAATCAGTCAATCAATCCGTCAATCAACAACAAAACATAATACTATGGCAAAGACCATGAATTCTAGAATTCATGGTTGGTTTCATATGAAAGGTTTCATGCCTTTAATATGAAACCAACTTTGAGCCAGTCACTCTCTCTCAGCCCTAGAAAGCAAACAATGGCAAACCACTTCTGAAATTCTGCCAAGATAACTGCAGGGATTTATCTAGGAAATTACCAGATTATTGGGAGAAATATCCTGACTCTGTAAACTGCTTAGAAAGGGTTGTAGAACACTGTGAAGCAATATATAAGTCTAAGCATTATTGCTATTATCTTCTTAGACTTTACTCTTACGTATAGGTGTGTTACATCATATAATGTATATATAAAAAGAGTGGAGGCTTGTGCCACAATGTCACATCACAATTCCTATTCCACCACTTTTGCAAATGCCTCTGACTACACTGGAAATGCAAATGAAAATATTTTAGTTCAATACAAATGCTCATCCTAAAGGCAGACAGTAAGAAATGTAAGGAACGCTGAGATAAAAGGGATGTGATTTTTTTTTTTAAAAAAAACTGCTTTAACAGCCTTTAATAGAAAGCCTTCTGGGGATCACATTATCTAATGATTGAATTCCCAGCCATCTAGTCTCTGTAGAAAATTCTGGGATTTCTCTGGGTCAGGTCCCACCGAAGCTTGGCTAAGCACCACAGGATTTTAGGATTTAAGTGGCTATGAAATGAATGGTTACAGCCAGTGGTGGGATTCAAGTAATTTAACAACCGGTTCTCTGCCCTAATTATTTTTTCAAACAACCATTTTGCCAAACTGCTCAGAAAGTTAACAACTGGTTCTCCCGAAGTGGTGCGAACTGGCTGAATCCCACCACTGGTTACAACCATTAAATGAGTTGGGCAATCAATGTTAGGCCTGGGACAGATTAAAAGAGCAGAATAGCAGAAGAAATTTATAGGACAACACTGTCTGGAATCTGAAGAATTTCATCTCTTATACATTGTATGTCATGGTGACTACAACCTAACACGAATAACATGTATTGCTATCATCTAACATGAGAATTTGATCATGCATGTCATGATACTGCAATTCCCACTATACAGTAAGGATAAAGGTAAAGGTTCCCTCGCACATGTGTGCTAGTCGTTTCCGGTTCTAGGGGGCGGTGCTCATCCCCGTTTCTAAGCCGAGGAGCCAGCGCTGTCCGAAGACGTCTCCGTGGTCATGTGGCCAGCATGACTAAATGGCAAAGGCGCATGGAGCGCTGTTACCTTTCCACCAAAGTGGTCCCTATTTTTCTATTTGCGTTTTTTACGTGCTTTTGAACTGCTAGGTTGGCAGAAGTTGGGACAAGTAACAGGAGCTCACTCCGTTACGCAGCACTAGAGATTCAAACCGCTGAACTGCCGACCTTCTGATTGACAAGCTCAGCGTCTTAGCCACTGAGCCACCGTGTCCCTATAAATATATATAAGTATACGTATACACATACACATACACATATACACATATACATACATATACACATACATATATACCAGGGGTGGGTTCTACTTACCTTTACTACCGGTTCGCAACGGGATCGCACATGGATGCTCAAATGCACAGATCGCCGATGACAACATCTGGGACGGTGGGTGGGGCCTCCCGCTGGTTTTACTACCGGTTCTTGTGAACCAGTCCAAACCAGGGGCAACCCACCACTGATACATACATACATACATACATACATACATACATACATACATACATACATACACAAGCTCTTGTATGGAATGTCCTGACTGAATGGGTTAAGAAGAAAAAGAAAGCTGTGGATGGATGCATTTGATTTTCTATCTTTTGCCTTTAATTTCTTTGGCTGATTGTTTCTATCTCTTTGATGCATTTTACAGAATTAATCCAAAAGTTAGTTAATATATAGTTTATATCTGTATCTACCATGTTTCCTCAAAAATAAGACCCTGTCTTATATTTTTTTGAACCCCGAAATAAGCACCTGCCTTATTTTCGGGGAGGTCTTATTATTTTGGTGCACGTGGAGGAAACCAGAGGAAATGGCAGGGACCGGTTGCACATGTGCTTAAATATTTTTGGGGGGGCTTATTTTCAAGGAGGGCTTATTTTAGCGCATGCGCTCAAAAGCCCGATTGGGCTTATTATCAGGGGATGTCTTATTTTCAGGGAAACAGGGTCTGTCTATCTATCTATCTATCTATCTATCTATCTATCTATCTATCTATCTATCTATCTATCTATCTATCTATCTTTCCAACATTTAATCTCTCCAACAACCTCATCAAAGATGGTGGACCTGAATGTGAAGACTATAATGAGTTAAAACAAATAAGAAGTTTGAAATTTTTAGCTTGCAGATACCTAATGCAATATAGCAACAGGACCACATGAGATCTGTTTCCTATTCATCCTGGCAATAGAACTGGGATCCTTTATTAATCTAAGAGTTCATCCACTCCAAAGCTATAAACATGTCATCTTGTAAACATGGTAATATGTATACAATGTCCCAGATAGTGTAAATCAATGAGACTATACGACTTTCATCTGAACTTTTCTAGTGACATCACTTTGGATCACAAAATGTGACCACAAACACCTACTTGTCCATAGAATAATCCTAAGGATGGTCTTACAGGAACACATTTCCTAGCAATTATATGTTGGGTTATGGCCTTAGTAAGAAAAGAGGAAGTTATAGCATCTTCCTCTAATTTGGTGCAACTATCACGTGCAATATGTGAATTAAAAAAAAATACTTTACATCCTGGAACTAGCAGAGGTGGTGAAATTGACTGCTTAGAGATAGTAATTTGACTAAATTTCTTGTGATTTGGAGACTGGTTATATTTCTTGAAAGACAAGAAGAAATCTTATATACTACTACCTTCTCTTATTGGTATCATTATTGTGTATTTGTTGTTTTGTATGTACATTTGAGAGCTTAAGCACCAGAGACAAATTCCTTGTGTGTCTAATCACACTTGGCCAAATAAAGGATTCTGTTCTATTCCTATTTCTTTCCATTCTTTTGACTTTGTGATTTGAGGATTGGATTGGATTAGAGAAATATTGTAGCTTTTTTAAATATAACGTTATTCACATTTGAGAATTTATTTACCTGTTAGATTAAAATTAAGAGAAGGGCATGTTATGAATATGGGAATTTTAGAAAGTTAATTATTAGTATTTTAAAATATTGGCATTATTTGCTTAAATTTAGAGAGAGGTTGTTGAACTGTCATTATCTCTGGACTAAAAGAAAGTTGGAGCTCAACTTTGTTATAAATTTGTTTGTTGATTATTATTTTTTGGGTCCCTTTAAGTGTGTTTTATATTTCCTTCTCCTTTTTCCCTTTCATGTTAGTTTGTATTTTAATGTTTGACTTTGTGATATAAAAAAGATATTCTATTAAAAATGTTTACATAAATGAAAATGAGAATGGAACAAAGGTGGATCAAATTGCTGCTGATTCAAGAAGGGACATGTAAACAGATGGCTTGTTCCTTGTCTTTTAGTCATTTTGTAGATCTTGTGATGTGAATTTTAGGTGAAACCCAGTAAAACAAAATTTGAAATTGTATGTCTTGCTTCACGGTAATATTCTCAGTGTGAGCAACCACGTAAGAAATACTTAAAGTGGTTCTACTATTGAGATGCATTCTGTGCCCCCCTTGAACAAACAAACAAGATTGAACTTTTGCTTTATCCAGAGTTTGGAGACAACAATCTAACAGCTATGAGCTGAGAAAACATTCTGGGCACTGGCACGCAGAGTCAGACATCCCGCTTCGCTGCAGAATTCCCATGTCCAAAAACATGTAAACATTTATCATGCAAATGTCCTTAGGCAGCCTCAACAGATGTGCCATTCTGTAGATGCTTTTCTTTAATTTGGTTTCCTAATTCTTGCTGAAATTTAGGTCAGAGTGAAAACAAACTTCATCTACAAACCCAGTTGTGGTATTTGCAGCAGAATTCCTGAAGTCCTATAGATGGATGGAAAATAAAGTGGAACTATAAATGCAGAAAGCATCGCTTAGGGATGCCTTGCAAATTTTTATACCACATTAAAGACAAACAGATGTTTTCCAATAAAGAAATATTTTCTTCTTTTATTTTTATTGCTCCTTTGTTAATTTAAAATGCTGGGTTTTTTTCAGGGGTGAGGTTGGAGAGAAGTTTTTACTCAGAAAAATAGATTACAACAAAAATGCACAGACAAGGCACTACTTTAAAATGGAAGGGGATAAAGGAGAATAATATATATGATCAGTCATCTTATAAAAACACTGTGGCAGTTCTTACGCAGTAGGGAAATTTATGACTTATAACTGGAACAACTCATGTTGACAGAAGCTCAACTAGTTCTACAGAATTCTTACTCTGCTCTATTTCAAGAGTGATTAAAATGGCTAGGTGGTCATCTTATCCTCTTTGATCTTCAGAATAATCCTGTGAAGTTGGTGACCATGACAGAGGATTAATTCAAAGTCTTCTGGCGTGGCTGTCATTGCCAATTTAAATTTTGGAACCCGAGAACAACTGAAGTTTTCATCAGTTGTGAAAGATATATTTGGAAGGATCTCAGAGGGTATTTCATCGGTGGATTGCAATCTGTGCAGCGGGCAGGTGAGGTGTTGGGTTGTGCAAGTTTTGAGGGGGGCATCAAAATTAGCCTGTTGTGAGCATTGGCATATTTGTAGATTTCCATTTATGAAAATTTATGAAAACCTATGAAAATGGCAGCATTGAGTCCTTCCCTGGAATGCTGCTATTTCATTTCCCACAATGCCACTATACAGTCTTGTATTAAGGGCACAAATTAGGTAATGACAGCCCACCAAAGACAGGTATCAACACAAAGTCTTATTTATTTATTTTTTTTAATTTGATTTATATGCCACCCTTCTCCGGAGACTCAGGGCGGCTTAGAATGCGCTAAGCAATAGCCTTCATCCTTTTGTATATTTATACAAAGTCAGCTTATTGCCCCCACAACTGGGTCCTCAATTTACCTACCTTAGAAAGGATGGAAGGCTGAGTCAACCTTGAGCCTGGCGAGATTTGAACCTGCAGTAATTGCAGGCAGCTGGTCTTAATAACAGGGTGCTTTAGACCACTGTACTACCAAGGCTCACTTATCAGAGTTCTGGGTCCCATCAACCTATCTGAGATTGCAATTCAGTATCTCTGGTCCTGGTTAGGATGGGAGCTGAAAGGCTTGGAAGAGGGAAGGATGTTGAGAAGTGACCTGCCTGAAGCTGGTTCAGCCAAAATGAAGGAAGATAAGAAGACATGCTGCCATCAGTGTGGGAGGCAGAAGACAGAATTCCTCAACCATTCTTAGAAGCTTGGAATGGGGGTCAGCTAAAGAAGAACAAGGGATGTACAGAAGGAGTCAAACTACATGTGGCACAAATGTGTACAATGAATCCTCAGAGGGCTTTTTTTATTTAAATAAATAAGCAAAAAAACAACAACAAACAAAGATCTGGTCAGCAGCCTGTGGAATTTATACATCTATTTTTTCACTGTGATTTTTCCTTCCAGCTATTTTTATCTTTGGGGGTTCCAGATGCTGAATCTTGCTTGTGAGCGCTCTTCTGGCATCCTCTTAAGAAGGAAAACAATTCACAGACTATTGTGAGCATCAGAACAGTTCGTGAGAGAAAGAATTGAATCTGTCCCTAAACACACACATCCTTAAAACTGCATTCCTCTAAGGCTGCTTTTCATTTAGAACATAAATCCATGGCACGCATTGGTGTGTAGTGTTAATATATAGCTTGGTCTTAATCATCTCTCCTCTCCTCCTCTAATCTAATGCAGCAGGCAAAGATACTGCCATTCCTTCTCCTTTCTTGCAAACAGTTGTTCTTTCTTTTCTTCTATAATAGCATTTATGTAGAGGGCAGTCATAACAAAATGACACGGCCTGCGAATTTGTGTGTTTGGGATCTCAGTTGAGGCTTATGTTCTAGGATGGTAAAAGAATTCGAAGCTAGAAATGAGGCATGGCACATGCAGAAATTTGAACCTATCCCAGGTAAAGGTAAAAGTTTCCCCTGTACAATCATGTCTGGCTCTAAGGGGCAGTACTCGTCTCTGTTTCTTAGCTGAGGGAGCCAGCATTGTCCAAAGACACTTTTGTGATCATTTGGCTAGCATGACTAAAAGCTAAAGGGGCAGAGTACACTGTTACCTTCCCATTGAAATGGTACCTATTTATCTACTCGCATCTGCATGCTTTGGAACTGCCAGGTGGGCCAGGAGTTGGGGCAAGTAACGGGAGTTCACCCTGTCGTGCAGCACTCAGGTCTCGAACCTAGGCTGTCAGCTTTCCAGCTGATAAACTCAACATCTTTAACTGCTGAGCCATCCCACTCCCAATCTTTCCCAAAAGATTAGGGAAAAGAGGAGACAACATCTCTTTGTTGACCTTAGATCAGTCACTTTTCCTGTCTTCTGGGGTTACTCTCGTAGGGAAAAGTCATGCTGGCTGGGGAATTTTGAGAGCTGAAGTCCACAAGTCCACAGGGCAGATACCCTAGCAATAGCACTTAGACTTATATACCGCTTTACAGTGTAACAGTAACAGAGTTGGAAGGGACCTTGGAGGTCATCTAGTCCAACCCACTGCTCACGCAGGAGACCTGTACTAGGGATTCGTACCGCTGAACTGCCGACCTTTCTGATCAACAAGCTCTGTGTCTTAAGTCACTGAGCCATCTAGTCAGTGCTTTATAGCCTTCTCTAAGCAGTTTACAGAGTCAGCATATTGCCCCCCAACAATTTGGGTCCTCATTTTACCCACCTTGGAAGGATGGAAAGCTGAGTCAGCCTTGAGCCTGGTGAGATTTGAACTGCCAAATTGCAGGCAACCGGCAGAAGTAGCCTGCAGTACTGCATTCTAACCGCTGCACCACGTAGCTCAATAGCAACAGCACTTAAGACTTATATAGTGCTTCGTGCTTTTCAGCCCCCTCTATGCAGTGTAGAGAGTCAACCTATTGCCCCCAATAATCTGAGTCCTCATTTTACCTTGGAAGGATGGAAGGCTGAGTCAACCTTGAGCTGGTCAGAATTGAACTGCCGGCAGCCAGCAGTCAGCAGAATTAGCCTGCAATACTGCATTTTAACCACTGCGCCACCAGGCCTCTTAACTGCGCCACCACAGTTCTTAAGATCCAATATACCACATTATATCACAGGCTCTTAGTTTCATTCTTTTTTTTTCTTTTTCACTGCAGTTAAGAAAGCTGTGCTTAATCTGAGAATAAAACTCCGACAGTGATTCCTAATCCTACAGAACACATACACTCCATTTTTCAGACTACTCTGTGGGTTTTCTAAAACCTCTCTCCCCCCCCAATTTAATTTTTTCAAACCAAGAAATTATATATTTCAGATTAAATTGTTGAAATATTACATATATGGAAGTAACTAATTTCCTTATGCCAAAAGTCTTGCAATTGAACCAACTAATTGTTGGGTTTGAAAAGCCAATCTGCCATCAGGTCTTATTTCTGAATCTCCTGATGATGTCCACATTCTGGAAAGGCCAATTGGAAACATTAATTTGCTTTTATGTGCTTAAATGGGCTCCAGTTGCTAGAAGAGTCCCCCCCACTCCTAGGATCTATAAATTGAATTTAACAATGGAAATAGTTGCCATTCCTTGGGGGATGGAGTGTCTTCAAAATTGTACAGGCCATACTAATTTTGTGATCTTTTATTCCATTTTCCACATCTCATTACTCTCGTTTCAAGCTCTCGGCCTTTTTCTGGCACAGTAAATTCTACTTTTCACACCGTAATTACTTTGGATTGTATTTTCATGGCTGGCTTCTTTTCAGCTGGTTTTAAGAAGAATCTGAACTCCATAACATTCTAATTCCAGTCGATCTTTCCAACCACAATTTTTAAGTAAATTTAACATGAGACCAAACAAACCAGATCCCCAAGTAGGAGAAACAGATACAGTCTCGTACTTGTGCCAGTCTGTACCCAAGGATTTGACCCAGGACATTTCACCTATACAAAACGCTGCCCCTTCTTGTGCTTGCGAGCTGTGGTTTCTCCTGGACAAACTGGGCTATTTTTTTATTCCCCTGGTGCCACTCACTGGGTGGATTGTGTAAATATCACTGCTGTGCCTCGAAACTGGCACAAATGCATACTTGTGTATGTCTCAGAAATTAATAAACAGAAATCATTTTTGTCAAATAAATAGCATCCATGCACTCAACATAATCGGGTTTTTTTGCTCATTGAGGTGATCTTTTATAATCGAAAATATAACAGTCTAAAGCCCATACTTTCTAAGGCACACACATTAATACAAGATAATTGTTATTTTTATTTATTTATTTCATCAAGCAATGTATTAGATAACAGATATAAGTATAAACATGATTATGAATACAGGAAATGGAGACAAATAAATGGGGACAGTAGGACAGGGACGGTAGGCACATTGGTGCGCTTATGCACGCCCCTTACAGACCTCTTAGGAATGGGGTGAGGTCAACAGTAGACGGTCTAAGGTTAAAGTTTTGGGGGTTTGGGGAAGAAACTATGAGAGTCAGGTAGTGCATTCCAGGCATTGACCATTCTGTTACTGAAGTCGTATTTTCTGCAATCAAGTTTGGAGCGTTTTACCATGAGTTTGTATCTATTGTGTGCTCATTTATTGTTGTGGTTGAATCTGAAGTATTCATTGACAGGTAGGACATTGTAGCAGATAATTTTATGTACTACACTTAGAGTGGACCAAAGACAGCAAAATTCTAAATTGTCTAAGCCCAAAATTTCAAGTCTAGTGGCATAAGGGATTCTGTTGCGAGCAGAGGAGTGGAGGACTCTTCTCGTGAAATATCTCTGGACTCGTTCGATTGCATTAATGTCCAATATTCAGTGTGGGTTCCAGACAGATGAGCTGTATTCGAGAATTGGTCTAGCAAAAGTTTTGTATGCCCTAGTTTGCAGTTCAATATTACCAGAGAAGAAGCTACACAAGATTAGATTATCAGTTGCAATCCACTCTACGTGGGGCTATTCTTGAAAAGTATCTGGAAGCTTCAGCAGGTATCAAAAATTAAGCTGTCTGAGCAATCTTGAGTGCTCCAAGGATGGCGCATGCTGTGTGAGCTGCATTGGGTGCTAGTTTGCTTGGGTTGAATTCAAGGTGTTGGTTATGACCTTTAAAACCCTGCATAGCATGAAACTCTATGGAACTGTCTTCTTCTGTCACACCCAGTCAGGCAGGGAAGGTTTGTTACGGACTCCATCAGTTAAAGAATATTGACTGGTAAGAGTCCAGAACAGAACCTTCTTACTCTCCTGGACTCCTGGAAATGTCTGAAGATCTGGCTCTCCCAACTTGTTTGGCAGCTTGGAATATTGCATCCAGTTTTGGTCGCTACAATATAAAAAAGATGTTGAGACTCTAGAAAGAGTACCGAGAAGAGCAACATAGATGATTATGGGGCTGGAGGCTAAAACATACGAAGAACAGTTGCAGGAATTGTCTAGTTTAATGAAAAGAAGGGCTGGGGATGACGTGGTAGCAGCGTTCCAATATTTAAGGGGCTGCCACAAAGAAGGGGAGGGGGAGTTCAACTTATTTTCTAAAGCACCTGAAGGCAGGAAAAGAAGCAATGGATTGGAAACCAATCAAGGACAGATCCAACCTAGAACTAAGGAGAAATTTCTTGACAGTTAGAAAAATTAATCAATGATTTAATTAATCACTGACTTGCCTTCAGAAGTTGTAAGTGCTCCAATACTGGAAGTTTTTAAGAATAGCAATAGCAATAGCACTTAGACTTACATATATCACTTCATAGTGCTTTTACAGCCCTCTCTAAGCGGTTTACAGAGTCAGCCTATTGCCCCCAACAATCTGGGTCCTCATTTTATCCACCTCGGAAGGATGGAAGGCTGAGTCAACCTTGAGCCGGTGAGATTTGAACTGCCAAACTGCAACTAGCAGTTAACTGAAGTAGCCTGCAGTGCTGCACTCTTAACCACTGCACCACCTCGGCTCTAAGAAGAGATTGGACAACCATTTGTCTGAAATGGTATAAGGTTTCCTGTTCAAACAAGGGATTGGATTGGAAAAACTCCAAAGTCCCTTCCAATTCTGTTATTCTGTTATTTGCAGAGGAGTATGCAAACTTGGGTTTAGTTAGCGCCTTGAAAGCCGTACTGGAATATAATTATTCATTTGGAAGTCTGTAGAGATTCTCAGTCATCCAGGTCATGGTTGTCCCAAAGGTGTTTTTTCAGGAGGCAACTGGACGTTCTTGGTTTCTTTTCTTTTGAAGAAGTTTCACTTCTCATCCAAGAAGCAGAGAAGCTTCTTGGATGAGAAGCGAAACGTCTTCAAAAGAGAAAAAAAATAAGAAAGTCCAGTTGCCTCCTGAAAAAGCACCTTTGGGACAATTATTCATTTGGTTTTTATATTTTAACTGTACACCCCTCAGAATCGTACACCCCTCAGGAGGATGGACGGTCTTCAAATTTGATATATAAATAAACTACCATATTTTTCAGAGTATAAGATGGACCTTTTCCCCTCCTAAAAGAGGCTGAAAATTTGGGTGTGTTTTATAATCTGAATGTAGCTTTTTCGAAGATTTTTTTCAGCCCTAACAAGGTGCTAATGAGGCGCTAGCGAGTGAAGCAATCTTCCCAGCTTTGCCTGCTCCCTCAACTCTCCACTGTGCTTTAATGAGGCGCTAGCAAGTGAAGCGATCTCCATGCTTTGCTCCGACTCTCAGCTGTTCTTTAAAAGCTTTTTTTCAGCCCTAACTAGGCGCTACCCGAGTGAAGCGATCCCCCTCCCTGTGCTTTGCCTGCTTTTCTCATTGCTGCTTCCTCTCAGCTGTGCCTTAGAAGCTGTTTTTTATCCCCAAGCAGGGGATAAAAAAACCAGCAAACTAATGTGCTGAAGCTGACCAGACGAAGGACCCTAGCCAGATGAATAGGCAGATTTTTTTTTTTACCTATTTTCCTCCACAAAAACTAAGCTGCGTCTTATACTCCGGTGCGTCTTATACTCTGAAAAGTACGGTAAATAGAATAATAGAAATAAATAGAATAAATAGAAAGTAAGTCACCTCCTGATGTTACTTTATCAGGTTTGTTATTGCAAGGACTCTGGTAAATTCAAGTACATTTTTACTGAATCATTGGTATTTAAATATGTGGAAAATAGTTCTGAATAAAAAAACCAAACTTTTTCACAAAAAGCATTTAAAAACCCCTATTATTGAAGGATACACTTATTCAAATCTGGTCACTATTTATTAGATATATTGTGAATGGAAAAAGAAAATGTTGTCTCTGTTACAACCATGGTCATTTAAAAAAAAAAAAAGGCATTCTTTCTGAAACATGTAAATTTGCTGCCATCTTCTGGCTAAATAATATTTTGCCTCTGTCAGATTTGTTTACAATATACTCCATTCCAAAATCCACCTAATTCATTTAATATTTCTTTAAAATAAGGAAGGAAGGAAGGAAGGAAGGAAGGAAGGAAGGAAGGAAGGAAGGAAGGAAGGAAGGAAGGAAATAGTCCTTTTCCAAACCAAATATGAATTACCATGCTGAGTCTGAGTAAAACAAAAAATTTTCTTGTGTAACACAGAGATATTATTGCCTATCTAGATGTCGGAAGAAAAAAATATTTTTGACTATGAGTGTGAAAACTCATATCTGGATGGAAAAGAGAGAATTTAATTTAGGAGAGGATTTAATTAATTGATTCTTGTGGTTTTTTTCATTATACGTAAGTTGCTTTCTCAAAAAAAAGAAAGAAAATTCTTGAAAAACTGTTGTGCTATGTTCTACTGTTGCTCATTAATATGTACAGAAATTCAGCAACAATATACTAAAGCAGCACTTCTCAAACTATATATAGTGAAAGATCAGAGTTTTTTTGCTGAATTTCTAATCTGTCATAGACAAATACTTTTCCAAATACAATAAAAATGAATTATTAGAAAAAATAAAAAAACCCAAAAAACAGAAAATACAAACTCAATTTTTTAATCATTAGATTCAAAAACATAAAATCACATTTCCATAAGTATAAACAGAACAGAGATAACATAGGAAAAAAGAAAATAGTTATGAAGATGTTCATTGAAATTGAGAGTACTATATAGATGATTAATTTACAGAATCACTTTTATGGTTATAATATTTTTGTTGTTCCACAATCATAACTAAACAGTTTTGAGTGAAACAGCAATTTTTAAAATTAAGTATCTATTTGCACATCAATAACACTGCCTATTCCGTATTTAAAGTATTTAAAGTGAAAAATGAACTTGGTTCTTGCTTTTTAATTTATCTAATCTAGTTTGGATTAATGACAATGCTATTTGCTTTTGGGTTACAGTTGATAAATGCATTGTGATATGGTCTACTTCACAACTCGTACTGGATGTGACTCACTACATGAGTTAGACAACAGCGTCTGATTTATTACAAGTCCCTCATCACATGCTTGGATATTGCAGCAATATCAAGTTGTTATAAAATTTCTGTGCAACCCGTTAGCAGCACAATATTGTCTTCATCTCATTTTTTAGCCCGTATGTGAAACAATCTGAAGTTGTCACTCTGTGTACAGGGTGAGATGGAGAGAACCAACCTAGAACTAAGGAGAAATTTCCTAATACTTTCCTTTTACTTTCAGGCCAACTTTTTGTGGTCCAATAAATAATGAGGGATAACAAATTGGACTTTTACAGCTTATTTGCCTGCCTGGTTGGGAAATTCTGGGAACTGAAATCCACAAATCCACAAAGTTGCAAAGATTAAAACACAGGTCTATAGAATCCTTTTAAAAAAATTATTGAGCATTTTACATTTTAAAACCAAACACATAATAGCAAAAGAAGTCGAGACAAAAACAAAAAACAAAAACACACACATCAGATGTTAAAATACAATACTAACAACAGATGTATACAATTTTACAACTTTCTGCATCGACTTTTGTCTTTACTCTTAGCTTTTATCCTCCCGCTCCTTCTCTTTATTTTTAAATATTCATAATTAACTGTTTTGTTAGCAGGATCATTATTTACATTTATATCCAGTATGTTAATATCAAATTTCACTTTATATTCTTATTTCTTAATTTGATTTCTGTTTTCCAACCATGTATAAAACCTATTCCACACTTTATAATAATCCGAGTCTTCTCTTTCTTTGATGTCCATTGTTAATTATTTTAAATGGATAAATTAAGGTCTATGGAATCCTAATCCTGTAATTATAAGTTTTGGTCTGCAAAAATCCCAGCGGCCACTAGATGGAGGCAAAGACATATAGAAAACAAATTTTCCGCTGCATTTTGTGGAGAAAGATCCAACAGCCCTCTTCCATCCACCCAAACTTTTATGGAAAACATTACAGGTAGTCCTCTACTTACACCAGTTCATTTAATGACTGTTCAAAGTCACAAAAGCACTGAAAAAAGTGAGTTATTACCATTTTTCACATTTACAAGTGTTGCAGCGTCCCCATGGTCATGTGATCAAAATTCAGATACTTGGCAACCGACTCATATTTATGACGATCACCTTTTGTGACTTTCTAGCAAGCAAAGTCAACGGAGAAGCCAGATTCCCTTAACAATCAGGTCACTAATTTAAAAGCTGCACTGATTCATTTAACAACTGTGGCAGGAAAGGTCGTAAAATAGGGCAAAGTTCACTTAGCAAATGTATCGCTTAGCAAGAAAAATTTTGGGCTTTATTGTGGCCGTAAGTCGAGAACTACCTGTACTCATCTTGTTTAAAAATCAGTGCAGTGGTTAAAACAAATAACCAGAATAAATCACAGTTGTGTTAAATATTATTGGGGCAATCCCTACCTAAGCCGACTCACTTAATTTGGAACTCTTTACTTCCAGATACTGTAAAGTTGATTTGCTTTGGCAGAGATTTATTAGGATACACAAATCAATACAGATAGTCCTCAATTTACAACAGTTCACTTTAGTGACCGTTCAAAGTTACAACGGCACTGAAAAAAGTGAGTTATGACCATTTTTCACACAACCATTGCAGCATCCCCCATGGTCACGTGATTTACATTTGGATGCTTGACAACTGACTCACATTTATGACGGTTGGCAGTGTCCCAGGGTCACGTGATCCCCTTTCCTAATATGACTTGATTGCTTATTTGTTCCCTATGACTATCATTAAGTGTTGTACCTTATGATTCTTGACGAATGTGTCTTTTCTTTTATGTACACCGAGAGCGTGTGCACCAAGACAAATTCCTTGTGTGTCCAATCACACTTGGCCAATAAAGAGTTCTGTTCTGTTCTGTTCTATTCTATTCTGCGACCTTCTGACAAGCAAAGTCAAAGGAGAAGCCGGATTCATTTAACAACTGGATTATTAAATTAAACAACTGCAGTGATTCACTTAACAAAGGTGACAAGGAAAGTCGTAAAGTGGGGCAAAACTCACTTCACAAATGTCTCACTTAGCCACATAAATTTGAGACTCAATTGTGGTCCTAAGTTGAGGACCACCTGTGTGTGTTCCAACCCAGGGATGAAATCCAATTTTTTTTTTACTACCTGTTCTGTAGGTGTGGTGTGGTTTGGTGGGCATGGCAGGGGAAGGATACTGCAAAATCTCCATTCCCACCCCACGGGAAGGATACTGCAAAATCTCCATTCCCACCCCACTCCAGGGGAAGGATACTGCAAAATCCCCGTTCCCTCCCCACTCCTGTGTGAGGAATATTGCAAAATCTCCATTCCCACCCTACTCGGGGGCCAGCCAGAGGTGGTATCTGCCGGTTCTCCGAACTGCTCGAAATTTCTGCTACCGGTTCTCCAGAACCTGCTGAATTTCACCCCTTCTCCAACCTCGTCCTTCAGTCGAAATGGCGTTTTTCGCTTTCTGCCATCCGCATGTTGGCTGTTCCTCAATCTTCAGCACGGAGAAGCGCCAACCCGGCGCCCGTCAGAGCAGCGAGAAGCGCAACCCAGAAAAGCGCCGCCTGCGCGCTCGCGGATTCTGGGAACGCCACTCCTACCCATCTGGAGGACGCCGCTTGCAAGGCGGGGGATCCACACAGGGGACTCTCCGGCCGCTCCCCGAACTGCTGCTGAGGCCGGCCCCATCCACCCGGCCCCGGCCGTGCACCGTCCCGAAACTCCGCCCACGCAGGGCCGTCCCGCCGAGGGGCGGAGAGCTGCGCGCAATCCGGCGCGCCTCGTTGCATCAGCCAAGCAGACGGCGCTTCCTTGCTGCTCCCCGGGCGCGCTTGACAGTGGACCTGCGGACAGGCTCATCTTATAGACGGAGGGATGGAAGCGGCCGAGCAGCAGGTAAGCAGAGCAGCCCCTAAGCGTCCTTTCCCGGGTCCGGCTTCTTTTTCCCGGCTCCTCTCGGGGCTGCCTGCCGTCGGCCTCGTTTGGGTTCCCAGAACGCGCCGGCTCTCCAAAAGGCGTCCACGCCGGTTGGGTAAAGCGGACCGGCGGCGCGACCTTTCCTAGGATCGCTTTACTCCTTCGCCTTCCCTTGTCTCCCCTTTGCTCCTGAGCTCTCAGTGTGCTGGATTACAACTCCCATAAGGCTGCTCAAGGATCAGGCAGGTGGGGCAGGTTGGAAGATGCCGGAGGGGAGAGACTGGCCTACACGTCTAAATGAGATCAGTTGAAATAAATGTCATTTTGTTTTTCTCCCTTTGAGTTTCATTCTTAACAGTACTTTCGTTTTCTCTTCCCGGGTGATGGGTGGTGAGCTTTTTAGAGATCTTATGTATATTATTATTATTATTATTATTATTATTATTATTATTATTATTATTATTATTATTATTATTATTATTATTATTATTATTATTACTGTGACAAGTGACAAGCAGCATTTCAAATGATTGAAATCGAGGGAAAGGACTTCTATTTTTTAATTTAATTCTGATTTTTTTTCCCCTATGAATTTATTCCTACTTTCATTTTCTCTTCCAGGATGGGTGGTGAGCTTTTTTGGGAAATCATGTGGTCAACTATTGTGTATACATTTCCATGGTGATCAGATTGTATCTCAATGCAACATATAGTTTATTTCCTTGTTCTGATTGGAATAATTCCAATATTTTATTTATGCTACCGGTAATTCAAAAGTTTTAGATGCAGCTAATGCGTCTGGACCAAATTGAGAGGTGTTTTAATTGCAATTTTAGGTAGTGCTAAATATATTGCAGTAACTCGGATGTTTTAAAACATGAATGGAAAAAGCTGATCTCCTCTCCTTCTCCTTCTCACCCTTTTCCTCCTCCTTCTCCTCCTCCTCCTCCTCCTCCTCTTCCCCATTTAAGTACCATTGGCATCCAAAAATGAGAGTTAACTGTGGTTTTCAAGCTGTGATTGTTCCAGGATATAAATATGACCTGTAAATTAGAGTCAGAATTATATCTCATTTCCTACATCATTCAAATATAACTTCCAGTTATATATTATATAATAATATATGTACTCATTCCTTGTTCATGTCCATGTTTATACTTATACTTGTTATCTAGTACATGATCGACAAACTAAATAAAATAAAACTAAATAAAATAAAATGTTGAACAGGTGGCTAAAAATAGAGCCAGTCTCCTGCCATCATGTCAGATAAGTCATATAATTTATTTCTAATTGAGTTGGAGTTGATTATTCATGTTCAGTAGAAAAGTTGCAACATCTATTTTATGTTGATTTTTTTTCATTAGCTGAATTGCAAAATATTTTCAACCCGGCTTTTGTTATCAGTTTCAGTAACTTCCTGGCCCCTTCCTATGAAGTTAGAGACATCAAGAATAGTTCTGCAGTTTGTCAGTTTCAGTTTTCCTTGGCCTAGCTTATTACAATATCCTAACTGTCTAATCCAGTTCCTCCTCTTTGGGGCTATTTCACTTCCATATCTTTCTTTATTTTACATTATTTTGACTTGGAGATGCCTAAATCTGCAATCACAATCAGACTGAACATTGAGATACTGCCTTTGACCCTTTTGTATATGTGTTAATGTTGCGCACACATATAGAAAAGCAACAGGGTTTGCCTCACAACTCCCCATCTCCTGTCAGAATTACATTACTCTAAAGTGTAACCCACCATATCTCCCCAAACCTGGCCATTTTTATACTTGGGTTCAGAGTTAAAGTTATCTGAACCTCATTTACATCACCTTAAATACTCAAAAAAATTCAAGACCCATCTCTAGATATTCTTTTATTTATGTTAGAACAAGGAAAATTCAAATGTGATAGTTGAGATATTGTTCTAATAATCTTTATATGAAGTTATTAATATATAACACAGGTTCGCCTGGTGTACCAATTGCGACCCTACTTGGATCGGGAGGCTCTCCTCACAGTCACACGTGCCCTTGTCACCTCACGGTTAGATTATTGCAACACGCTCTACATGGGGCTACTCTTGAAAAGTGTTCGGAGACTACAGTTGGTCCAGAACGCAGCCGCGCGAGCTGTCGTGGGTGCACCTAGGTACACCCACATTACACCAATTCTCCGCGAGCTGCACTGGCTCCCTATTGGTCTCCGGGCACAATTCAAGGTGTTGGTTATTGCCTTTAAAGCCCTACATGGCTCAGGGCCAGGTTATCTTCGAGACCGCCTTCTACCGCATAGCTCCCAGCGACCGGTAAGATCCCCCAGAGTTGGTCTTCTCCGGGTCCCGTCAGCTAAACAGTGCCGGCTGGCGGGCCCGCGGGGGAGGGCCTTCTCTGTGGCTGCCCCAGCTCTCTGGAACCAGTTACCTCCTGAGATCCGGACCATCCCCACCCTATTGGCTTCCGAAAAGCAGTGAAGATCTGGCTTTTCCGGCAGGCCTGGGGCCGTTGATCTCGCTGTTGCTGTCTGGCAAGATCCGGCCATGAATGGTGTGAATGGGTTTTAATTGTTTTTAATGTTTTAATTTTTAATGTTTTTATATATGGTTTTTAAATGCATTGTAAGCCGCCTTGAGTCTTCGGAGAAAGGTGGCATACAAGTTGAACAAATAAATAAATAAATAAATAAAAAATCAGGACACAATTTAACCCTCAGATTGGTTACTGAGATTTACCTCAATATACAAAATGTTTTTCTACATGAGTTTCTGACTGATGCCATGATTAGAATTAACTTGGACACTTTCTTTGGACTTCTTAAAAGTGAGAACTGCACATTCATATCTGTAATGAGTGTCTTTTTCCCTAGCTAATGAAAATAGCTAAGGTTTTATATTAGTTAGCATGCACTTGTACTGTTCATTTCATTAGTAAAAAAAAAAAAAATTCCTTGAAGTTGTTAGTGTTTTTGAACAGGGAATTGATTTATGAACACTTTGAATTATGTGGCTTGATCACTTTCATTTGTTGTTTTAGATTCTTGTTGGGAAGGAGAAGAAGAAAGTTCATGGAGAGAAGAAACACATGGAAGGAACTGGTGACAGCAGTCGCTCTGAGGTTCGTCTCATCTTTATTTAACACATGCATTAAATATTAAAGATAAAGGTAAAGGTTCCCCTCGCACATATGTGGTAGTCGTTCCTGACTCTAGGGGGCGGTGCTCATCTCCATTTCTAAGCCAAGGAGCCAGCACTGTCCGAAGACGTTTCTGTGGTCATGTGGCCGGCATGACTAAATACCAAACGCACACGGAGCGCGGTTACCTTCCCACCAAAGGTGGTCCCTATTTTTCTACTTGCATTTTTTACATGCTTTCGAACTGCTAGGTTGGCAGAAGCTGGGACAAGTAATGGGAGCTCACCCCATTATGCGGCATTAGGGATTTGAACCACTGAACTGCTGACCTTTCTATCGACAAGCTCAGGGTCTTAGCCACTGAGCCACCGCGTCCCCTGCATTAAATATTATACAATCACTAATATTTGGACCTTGAAAATTTAGAAAATTAAATGTCCTTGAATTCATTAAATATTATACTTACACATCTACTTTTTCTGCTCATGATTTTGTCGTCAATTCAAAACAATAAAAAACAAGCGTTAATTTCTTCTTCTGTTTTCTTCCTCCCTTCCCCAATCATAACTGCCTCAACTTATCTTAAGAACCTTACAAGGAGATACCTGTACAGGTAGTCTTGGTTTTAGCAACCACAGTTGTGACTGGCAACTTGATTGTTAAGCAAAGCAACTATGGTATGCTTATGATCTTACTTCAGGATTCCTTTGTTTTACAGACCTGTAAAGATCACAAATGCAAGGATTGGTCGCAAGGTTACTTTTTCATCACTGTTGTAACTGCAAATGGTTCCTAACCAAGGCAGCAGTTAAATGATGACTTCCTGTACATAATTAGGTCTTGATGGCCTAATTTCTACAGGTCTATTCATGTAATTTTTAAAAATAGATAAAAAATTGTATATATATCTAGCTTTGAAAGGTGGCTTAATTGAAATGCAAGGAAATAAGTATAATAAGTATAAGTATAATTTTATTTCTATACCGCCCTTCTCCCGAAGGACTCAGGGCGGTGTACAGCCTATTTAAAAACACAAGACAAACATGAATTAAAAATTTAAAATTATTAAATAAATTCGGCTCAATTTAAAACCCCAGAAAATTTAAAATACCCCAATTTAAAATATTATGTTGATAGCCCGGCCTGGCGGAACAACAGGGTCTTCAATGCACAGCGAAATACCCGGAGGTCGGAGATCTTACGCATTTCCGGGGGCAGTTCATTCCACAGGGCTGGGGCTCCCACAGAGAAGGCCCTCCCCCTGGGTGTCGCCAGCCGACATAACTTGGCCGATGGCACCCTGAGGAGACCCTCTCTGTGGGAGCGAACTGGCCGGTGGGGGGCTATTGGTGGCAGAAGTCGGTCTTGAAGGTACCTGGGTCCTATGCCATGGAGCGCTTTAAAGGTGGTGACCAACACCTTGAATCGCACCCGGAAGACCACTGGGAGCCAGTGCAGCTCGCGCAGGAGGGGTGTCACGTGGGCACAACGAGTTGCGCCCGTAACCACCCGCGCGGCTGCATTCTGGACCAGTTGGAGCCTCCGAGTGCTCTTCAAGGGGAGCCCCATGTAGAGAGCATTACAATAGTCCAGCCGGGAGGTGACAAGGGCGTGAGTGACCGTGCGCAAGGCGTCCTGGTCCAGAAAGGGCTGCAACTGGCGAATCAGGCGAACCTGATAAAAGGCCCCCCTGGCCACGGCTGTCATATGCTCTTCTAAAGACAGCTGTGCATCCAGGAGGACGCCCAGATTGCGAGCCCTCTCTGTGGGGGGCAAAGATTCACCCCCAATAGTCAGTGATGGCACTTGCTGACTATATCGGGACGCCGGAAGCCACAGCCACTCGGTCTTGGAAGGGTTGAGTCTGAGCCTGTTCCTCCCAGAATACGCAGATCCTTTCTTTTTCTAAATATATGTCTCGGGGGGATTATCAGGGCCGGATTTAGATGAAAAGAGGCCCTAGGCTATTCCACTTATGAGGCCCTTTCACCTATAGTGAAAGTGTAATTTTAATTTTGCTAACAATTTGAATGTAGGCCCCTCTTGATCTTGAGGCCCTAGGCTGAAGCCTAGTTAGCCTATAGGAAAATCCAGCCCTGGGGATTATTAGATAATATGTGAAAACAACTTTCTTGGATCAAAACAGTAAGTCCCAAAGTTTGTTTCCATCATTACCGTGTTTCCCCGAAAATAAGACCCTGTTTTATAATTTTTTGAACCCTGAAATTAAGGCTTGGCCTTATTGCCATGTGCTCAAAAGCCCGATTGGGCTTATTATCAGGGGATGTCTTATTTTGGGGGAAACAGGGTAGATGACCGAATAAATTTAGGAAACTTGGAAATATCGCACACAAAATTCAAGACTTCTTCCAGCAATTGCTACTTAGCCATTTGTTCTTATCAGTACAGAAGATTTATTTAGTTAAACTCAATGTGTGATTGTACATATTACAAAGATTTCTAACTAACTGACGTGTTGCCACTGAAAGAATGGCTGTTTTGGTGAATAGAAATAAACATTCATATTAATCATACTCAATGTCTTTAGTGCATTTAACACTAGTGAAACATTTTATGCACAATGCATGAAATCATTATAAGAAGTTGCTCATTGGGGCATCACTTTTCCAGTTCTCTTTTAAGAATCCTTCAGCATTCTGTTGTCCACTGCCCTCAGTGACACAGTTAGTTATTATAGAGCTTCGGGGTGGAGGGAGGAATCATTCTTGCAGTTAATTATTTCTTGGAAGTTTTGTAAACCTCAAATCAAATTATTTTAGGGTCGTAAACCAGCACCATAAACCTCAAGGTTTCTTTCAAACTTACTGAAAGTTCTCCTGTTTTGGGGAAGAGGGATATATAAAATTGAAGGGTTCTTGGTGCTCTCTGAGCTTGGTTGTTTTCTTGCAGATGTTTCATTAACCAAGCTCTAGATCAGTGATGGCTAGCCTTTTCCGGACCTTTTCCAAAGCGCGTGTATGGGTGTGCCCAAATACACACACACCCGAACCCCCAAAATGCAATGCGCGCACAGTCTCCATGTATGTGCCCCGCATATTCGCGTGACCCCTTGCATGTGCCCCGTCCCCCCGCATGCACGGCAGAGACCCGAAAACCAGCTGGGCGGCAGGAGGTGCACGCACATGCACAGCAGAGCTGAACTGCGGCAACGGCTCACGTGCCATCAGAGAGAGCGCTGCGTGCCACCTTTGGCACATGTACCCAGGGTGGATTTGATTTAAATCGAGTTGATTTAAATCACAATTTAAATCATGATTTAAATCACTAGTAAAAAGGCTTGATTTAAATCAACTTGATTTAAATCATAATTTTTAAAGAGCAACTGTCATCTCTGCTACTCCTTTGACCCGCTGTTGACTCACCGATAGTCCCAGTGTTGCAGAATATACAGCCTTGTGCTACATAACTAAACTCCATTTCATGCTGAATAAACTTAATTATTTATGTATCTTAAATAGAAAACTATCTTACGATAGATTTTTACCCCAAAAGTTTTTTATTAAAATAAATTTGATAAAAATAAAAAAAATCTGATTTTTTTGATTTTTTTAAAAAAAATCATTGATTTTTATCCACCCTGTATGTACCATAGGTTCACCATCACAGCTGTAGATGCACTGGTGATGTTACCTAGTTCGGTAATGAAATATCTATGAGACAACAACCGAGCTCAGAGAGCACTAGGGACCCCCTCATTTCAACCCCGAGCTACAAAAATTCTCCTTTATTGATATATAAAATTCTTTAGACTGCCCTGAATAAAGACGATATGGGAAACTGAAGGTACTTAATAAAGGTAGGCTCCAAAATATTCATTTTGCTTTACCTTTCTTGATCCCATGCAGCTTAGTCCATGGCCTGACTACATTAACCAACGCTTGGAAATGTACCATAAACTTAAAGCAGAACATGATGCTCTTCTGGCAGAACGGGCTGCTAAAGACAGCCAGCCTATTAAAGTGACCTTACCTGATGGCAAACAAATTGATGCTGAATCCTGGAAGACCACACCCTACCAAATTGCCTGTGGAATCAGGTATATTTTACCTTTAGAAAATTCATATTGCATTTATAGTTCACAGATGTGTGCATTTAATTTTTAATCAGGTCCTAACCATGTTCTTCTCAGTCATTTTTTATAGCACCTCATTTTCCTGTATTGAGAAAACATCTTAATGGCTTCTCTACATGTTGTACACAGGAATAAACCGATGTTAATGTTTTTCATTTAAACGTAACGCAGTGATGCAATTTTAATACAAGATCTACGTGTTCTGTGCCACTTTGTACAGCGCAGGATAAGTATTTTGAGGGGGGAAAAACATTTAAATAAGACAAATTATATAATTTTAAAAAATCTAGCTACCGTACTTTTCAGAGTATAAGACGCACTCCCCCCTCCCCCCAAAAGAGGGTGGAAATGTTGGTGTGTCTTATACACCAAATACAGCCATTTTTGGCCTCCCAAAACTCCGTCCTGCATGTCCTGTTTTTTGCAAAAATGATGCGTAAAGGGTTTGGGAGGCCTGCAGAGTGCTCCTGGGGACTGGGGAGGGCAAAAAATGCAACACAGAGAGTTGGGAAGCCAAAAACGGGCCTGTTTTTGCAAAAATGGGGGTGTTTTTCCCCTCCCCAGCCCCCAGGAACACTCTGTAGGCCTCCCAAACCTTCTGCGCGTCCCATTTTTGCAAAAAACAGGAGCCATTTTTGGCCTCCCAAACCCCCCACACATTGTGTTTTTCACCTCCCTAGCCCCCAGGAGCACTCTGCAAGCCCCCCAAACCCTCTGCGTGCCCCATTTTTTCGAAAAAACAGGACGCACAGAGGGTTTGGGAGGCCTGCAGAGTGCTCCTGGGGGCTAGGGAAGGGAAAATCCTTTTTTTTTTTTTTTTTTTGTTTACCTCTTCGAAATCTTGGTGCATCTTATACTCCGGTGCGTCTTATAGTCTGAAAAATACGATACATTATTTTTTAATCTTGTAGATGCCATGTGGACATTTCTGACGTTATAGTTAGGAAGAGATCAGAAATGTGACAACAGCCTGTGAGTTAGGTGTTGCCGAATATATCGTCCAGATGTTGCTTTGTGTTCGTGTACTTTATTTTATATTTTATGCATTAGTTATTCTCCTTTCTAATTTAATATGAAATCAGACACATTAGCTAGTGTAGAGTCACAGTAGAATTTACTTATCAAATTAGAGTTGTTCAGGCCTATTTGTATTTTAGGAAATGGTTTGATTTTTTAAAAGTTGTCAAATAATAAGTATATTATTAGGAATTTATCAGAATTGGACTCCTCGCCTCATCAGATGTCACAAACATACAAGGAGACATTAAAACATTGATCAGAGTAACAGAACAAAAGGGACACTCTAAGTCAGTGGCTCCCAACGTTTTGGGCATCAGGGACCGGTTCTGTGGAGAAAGGTTTTTCCATAGTCCAGAGGGGTGTGGTTTCGTGTGCTGCCTGCATCCAGTGATTTGCATGCACAGATTTCTGGCATGCTGTGGACCAGTGCCGATCCACGGACCAGGGGTTGGGAGCCCCTGCTCTAAGTGTCCCTGGAGCTTGTAAAATGCTTTCTATTGTTTTCTTGTTCAACCCATTCTCTCAGTATTTTTCATGGCAGTGTTGCTTGGTTTTCATATGCCGTTTGTTGCCATTTCTCACCTTGCAGGTTTGTGACATCCAATGAGGTAAATAGTCCTATTCTGATAAATTGGTGGGTGGGAGTGTGTTTGGGGATTGTTATGTGTGTTGGACCTGGTCTTTGGATGTTAAGTGAATTTCGTTGTATGGGTATACTGTGTATACACGTACAATGGCAATAAAATTATTATTATTATTATTATTATTATTATTATTATTATTATTATTATTATTATTATTATTATTATTATTATTATTATTATAATATAATTATTTGTTTTGAAAATAATGACTCATTGCATGTTCCAAAAATACCTTTGTACAAGAAAAAGATACACCCAAAAATACACATAAATACCCTGACATCAGGGTATATATTGCCTTGTAAAATAATATTTAAATAATGAAAATGAGTTTGGGGATTTTTTTTTTCTGCTGCCATTGAGAATAAACAAGCTATAAAAAATGTGTTAATATGTACCAACAACTTAAATGTCTACTGTTTCATACTTTTAGTCAAGGTTTAGCTGACAACACTGTTATTGCTCGAGTGGATAAAATGGTTTGGGATCTTGATCGTCCTCTGGAGAAAGACTGTACCTTGGAATTACTCAAATTTGATGATGAAGAAGCTCAAGCAGTAAGTTATCAATTCAGTTGTATTAAAGGAACAGCCTCAGCAGGTACTGTAGGAGCACCTGGCTAACCTTACTAGGATTGGAAGCTAAGCAAGGCCTAGTTTGTGCTTGGATGGAGAGGCTTCCGAGGTGTACTTCTATATGACCATCTACTTGTCATATAGATTAATTTTAATATATTCCCCCAAAGATTAATTTTAATATATTCAGTAAAACCCCAAACTTGATTGAAAGCAGACTATACAGTAAATAAACAACATATCAATGTTTGTAGTACAAATAGAGAGGAAAGAGAACTTTGGGTGTTATTGAAGTCTAAAGAAGGAAAGGTTGCTACCACCAATAGCCTCCCACTGGCCAGTACGCTCCCATAGAGAGGGGCTCCTACAGGTGCCGTCGGCCAAACAATGTCGACTGGCGGCCCCTAGGGGGAGAGCCTTCTCTGTGGGGGCACCTACGATCTGGAACGAGCTCCCCCCGGAGATACGGAGGATCTTGGATCTGCGCACCTTCCGTCACACGCTTAAAACTTTTTTATTTCATCAAGCTGGCCTGGCCTAAATCTTCTCCCCTTTTAAATATAAATTTTAAATACAAATTTTAATCTGTTTTAAATTATGGGGTATTTTAAATTCAGCCAAATTATTTAATTCGTTTTTAATCTATTTTAAATTTTTGTACTTCTGTGTTTTATCTTGTGGCTGTTCACCGCCCTGAGTCCTTCAGGAGAAGGGCGGTATAGAAATTTAATAAAATAAATAAATAAATAAATAAATTTGGTGAGCATGATTGGCCTTGGTTTTTCATGTTTTTCTGTTGCTGTTGTTTTCTGTCAATGAGAATAGACTGTGTTAATTCTGTGGTAAGGTTCATACCAAAGGTTTCTCACCATTGGCAACTTCAAGGTGTGTGGACTTCAAACTCCAACTCATGCTGTCTGAGGAATTCTGGAAGTTGAAGCCTACACATCTTAAAGTTGCCAAAGATGAGAAACACGGATTTGTACTGTTTATTTAATAAATTTATATACCGCCCATCACACCTAGAGGTGACTGTAGGCAGCTTACAACCAAGCAACACAATAAAACTTTAAAATATATGTAATGTTAACATTAAACTATACGTCTGATAATTCACGAATGTCTCAGGTAGGAAATTATGTTGGCAGACTTAAATTTGACAGCATAGCAGTTGGAGTCTACAAATACAGGTCTGATCTCCTCTCTTTGTCTTTTCCCCCCTGTTAGGTGTACTGGCATTCTAGTGCTCACATAATGGGCGAAGCCATGGAAAGAATATACGGTGGTTGCTTATGTTATGGTCCACCAATAGAGAATGGATTTTACTATGATATGTTCCTTGAAGATGGGTAAGCTTTCTGTCTGTATACGTTTGTGTATGTGTGATTGTATGTGTGTGTGTGTGTATCTATACAAGGAGAAAAAGGTAAATCCCATTTTCCTGGATGAATAAGATTAGGATGTAAAGACAGGTAGTCCTTGACTTATGACCACAAGAGGGAATAGAATTTATTGTTAAGCAATGTGGCTTTTCATTGACACAAAACCACTTCTTATTAAAATCTTCTTGCCAGTTTCCAAAACATCCCAAGGTCACTCCCTTCTCATCTTTTCCTTTGTCCAATATATATATATATTTTAATTTGATTTATATGCCGCCCTTCTCCGGAGACTCAGGGCGGCTTACAATGCGTTAAGCAATAGCCTTCATACTTTTGTATATTTTTACAAAGTCAGTTTATTGCCCCCACAAACTGGGTCCTCAATTTACCTACCTTAGAAAGGATGGAAGGCTGAGTCAACCTTGAGCCTGGCAAGATTCGAATTTACTAATTGCAGACAGCTGGAGTTAAATTACAATGCATTACTCTGCTGAGCTATCCAGGCTCCTTATAAATTAAATTAAATATATCTCTTTAATTTCCTCTGCAATCCAAAATAGTCTTAAAGGAGAAAAAAAAAAATAAACCCACAGCTTCAAAGCTCCAAATTCAACTTTTCAAATTACCGTTCATTAGCCAAAAATTCCTCTTTTCCCAATCTGCTTTCAGTTTGTTAAATTACTTTTTTTCAGATTTTGTTAATTAGCTTTTATTAATGGCTTCCGCTTCTTCGCCGCTGTTCCGGAAATGGGGAGGTAGCCTTTTTCCACTCCCTCCCCTCTCTTTGCCAATTTTCTCAAGTAAAATAGTTTTAAAAGTTCAGGAGTTAAATATATAAAGGAGTCTTGTTTTCAAGACCACAAATTCTCACCCAGATGATCCCACGTTCTCTTTTCCTTATCTTCTTGCGTGTGGCCGGCCCAGCTTGTGACAGTTCCTAATGACTGTCTTCCCTTGCTGCTGGGTCGGAGGCTATTGCAGACACGCCAGGGAACTTGCGGCTTCCCTGTTCGTGCCTGCCTGTGCCTTCATTCTTCATTGTCCCTACAGGACAGCTACGATCCCTGGGGATCCCCTAAAGCAGCTGAGATATCAGCATTTTCCATTTGCTGTGCTGCCGCTGGCATTGGCCACACCCTGGGAATGTTCCATGTGGTGATCACATGACTACAGGACTCTGCAACTATTGATAATAGGTCCTCTCACTTGACAATTGCCAAGCTCCCGAATTACAATCACATGACTGCAGGAACACCCTGTTGGTAATAAGTGAGAGGACCACTTTTAAGTAATTTTTCAGCACTGTTGTAACTTCAAGTGGTCACTAAGTAAATGATTGTAAGTCAAGGACTACCTGAATAGGCTTCCAACATGAGTTCTTCAGATTCACCTATGCAAATCTTTACAAACACTTAGCAACTCAGAAATTTTCTGTGCCTTTCTTAGAAGGGGATTCCTTGAACTGCTGTGAGTTTATTTCTGCATCTTTTTGATGACTTTGACTCAGTTTTTCTGCGTGGGCCATTTAATAATTTATTTTTAATTAAATAATAAATAATTTATTTTTAATTTAATAATTTAATAATTTAATAATTTAATAAGGGTTTCAGTTCCTACTAAATGGTTATAAAACTTTTATCTGCAAAGTTTATTGTTTCTGGTTTTTCACCAGATGCTGCCTGTAAAAGGTTTAAAATAAAATATACACTGTTGCTTTGTTGGTGGAGGTTTTCAAACTAAAAGGATTTTCTTTCTACTTCATCCTTCAGTGCAAGGTAGCCCTCTTGATCTGGCACTTTGCTTTTAGTGATGACTGTATAAGAAGCAAAAAAAACCCCAACCAAACCCAGAGGTTAGACAACAATAAGTGCAATTGATATTGATACATCTTTGTTTGTTTCAGGGGTGTGTCTAGCAATGACTTCCCTGCCATTGAAGTCTTGTGCAAGAAAATCATGAAAGAGAAACAACTTTTTGAGCGTCTGGAAATTAAGAAGGAAACTTTACTTGAAATGTTTAAGGTAGACCCTAAAATATGCTCTCATATCAACTTTAATTACTAGAGGAGCATTTAGGTACTTTTGCAACACCTCTAATCATATGACATATTTCAAATGATTTTTACGATTCAGTTGGTGCCTTTAGAATCTTAGTTTTTGTAACTTTGAGTGTCACCAAAGGCTGGTTGAATCCATCCTTTTTCTCTGTTTAAACTATTACATTATTTCTATGTTGGATTTATGTTTTACTGACAAAGAAATAAAGGAAGACTAAAGGTAAAGTTAAAGGTTCCCCTTGCACATACATGCTAGTCGTTCCCAACTATAGGGAGCGGTGCTCATCTCCGTTTCAAAGCCGAAGAGCCAGCGCTGTCCGAAGACGTCTCCGTGGTCATGTGGCCAGCATGACTAAACGCCAAAGGCGCACGGAACGCTGTTACCTTCCCACCAAAGGTGGTCCCTATTTTTCTACTTACATTTTTTACCTGCTTTCAAACTGCTAGGTTGGCAGAAGCTGGGGCAAGTAATGGGAGCTCATTCCGTTATGCAGTGCTAAGGATTTGAACTGCCGACTTTTCTGATCGACAAGCTCAGCGTCTTAGCCACTGAGCCACCGCGACCCCAAAGAGAGACACGTATAGATCTATTTCAAGCTATTTAGCTCTCATCAGCTAACCATACCTTTCTGGGATTCAAACCCAGGCTACTTGCATATTAGGTAGATGTATTAATTGGTAAGCCACGGGCTCTCCTTGCTTTGTCGTCTCCCTTTATTTCTTTGTTGGTAAAACATAAATTCAACACAAAAATAGTTTGTCATGAAAGCGACTGCCTGTGAAGGCTCCTGAATTGGGGCTGAAAGGTGAAAGCGGAAGCAGTGCTCTGTCCCATAACTGGGTAGACCAGGTTGCCCTGATAGACAGGTCTCATCAGAAAAATCACATTATTTCTAGACACCATGTTGAATGTGGGATGTCATGTCTGCAAAATAGGCCTTTCTTTATTTCACGGTTTTCCAACCTTGGCAACTTTTAAGATGTGTGGACTTCCCCAGCCAGCCATAGAGCTGAAACCCATGAGTCTTAAAATTGCCAAGGTTGTAAATCCTGCTTTATTGGCTTATACATCCCCCTTTCCCATCAAATATAGAATCCTCACTTTGCAAACCTAATATGGCTTCATCATCATCTTCTTTTAACGACCCCATAATCCCTTGTGGGGTGGAGTCTGGGCAACTGAATGGAGCTGAGTGTTTACTGCCTGGATGCCTTTCCTGTTGCCAGTGCCGAGCTTTGTATAATTTGATATAATTGTGCCCAGAGCGAGAAATATCTGCCCCTACCTAGGATTAAACTCACAGCCTCCTGATTGTGAGGCAAGAGCTCCACCTCTAGGCTACCGCACCACTCCGCAAACCTAATATGCGTTGATGCTTTTAAATTAAGTGTAAACACAGGACTGGTTTTTACAAGAAAGCTGCAGAGATCTAAGCAGGAAATACGGTCAGAATTCAGTCTTTCCCATTAATAAACCTTCCCCTTCATGAACCTCCTCTGTGCAAACACTACAGTATGGCTTTGTATATTCATCCCCTTCATTTTCAAAGTTGTGAAGTGACTTGCAGTAGGAAACATTGGACAACAATTATTAGGTTGTTGGTTTGAGCTCCAAGCTTTGCAATTTGGCTGCAAACGTTTTGTCACCATTCGAGGGGACATCGTCAGTGCGTTTTGAGTTTGAGACACAACTCAAAGTGCACAGACGATGTCCCAAATGGTGTCGAAACATTTGTAATCAAATTGCCAAGCTTGGAGCGCAAACCAACAGCCTAACTACCAACCTGAGCTGCTAATATTCAAACACATTTCAACAACAATTATTGCTTACAACCTCCTAATTTGCAACTACTTGGATAACAGAATGCTTAGTGACTGTTCAGAGTTCTGGTCAACCCAAAAAGGGGGACTTAGGACCCAGATTTGAAGTTCTGATGGTTAGGCCCACTCAGAAGTCACATGATCAAACTTTGGGCACTTGCAATATGGCTGCATTTACAGCTGTTTGCAACATCTTGCAGTCATGCGACCACGGTTTATGATGGTTTTGCTGAAAACCAGCACTTCCAGTTTTTGGCAAAACCACACCCACAGCAAACTATAGCAAAAACCCTCTTTACAATTGTTACGATGTATGACCATAATCTACAGGCTGCATTACAGTGGTATGTCAAGGACTACCCCTGTAATGCTGTCTCATTGGGTTCTGAGACATTAAGTGAGAATCTTAATGGTTTCCTGGCCTTTGGAATACATTAGTATGAAGGGAATGCAAGAAGAAATGCATGATTAAATTCATAGTGGAAATTTTGTGGAAAGCACAAATGCAATTGGCTGTTTTTCAAAGAATAGAAAGATACGTTTCTTATGGGTAAATAGAAGAATGTTTGCTTCAACATCAAATTACAGGCACAAGAAATTGTATCTTAAAATTAACATTAATTCTATATATTTTTAAAATTGTCTTTTCAAACAGTACAATAAATTCAAGTGTCGGATCTTAAATGAAAAAGTCATCACTCCAACTACTACTGTATACAGGTAAAACAAAAGGCAAACACCCACCTAGCCTGGACTTTCTATTACTAACAGTAGAGTCCCCAGTTTTAAACAAAATTGCCCCACTTGTAATTTGGAGAGTATATTATAGGCCCGTGATGGCGAACCTAGGACACGCATGCCACAGGTGGCACGCGGAGCCATATTGGTGGGCACACGAGCGTTGCCCTAGCTTAGCTCCAGCGTGCATGCGCGTGCCGGTCAGCTGATTTTCAGGCCTTCCAGGCCCACCAGAAATTGGGAAACAGGCTGTTTCTGGCCTCGGGGGGGGAGGGGGGGAGGCCGGTTTTTTGCTCTCCCCATGCTCCAGAGGCTTTCTAGGTGTGACAGGAAGTTGGCAAACGGGCCATTTCCGGCCTCCGGGGGTGGGTGGGGAAAGACGTTTTCGCCCTCCTCAGGCTCCTAGAAAGCCTCTGGAGCCTGGAGAAAGCGAAAAACGGACTTTCGGATCCCACCGTACCATCGCGTGCCAAAAGTGTGGGGTGCGGGTCGGGTCGGGCGCAATGAATTATGGGTGTGGGCACGCATGTGTGCGACACCTCCACCACCCCACCCCACCACCACCACCCCCGCTTTTGGCATGCAATGGCAAAAAGGTTAGCCATCACTGTTATAGGCCCTTCCACAAAATACCTACCATGGAGTTCTATCCAGTCATAACACCACTATATGGAATGTGGCCAATTGGAACAATTTATCTCCATTACATACCTTCATGTTTTGCAATCATGGTAACTTTAAGATGTGTGGAACTTCAACTCCCAGAATTCCCCAGCCAGCCATGGGAATTCTGGACTTTGAAGTCCACACCTCTTAAAGCTGTTATGATGGAGAAACACTGCTGTGATCCCTCAAGATGTTGTCTGACCATTTACCTTTCTCTGTTTTCTGGGCAGGAGGGCACAGTTCCAAAGAAAACCCTGATTTGCAGCAGTCTACTGTTTTATTTTATAAGAATATTGTTAGAGGCTGTTTGCTGCACATTCACTTTCCTTTAATTAAAAATAAGAAGTCAGTGCTTATGACACAATTTCAAGGAACTGAACCATATCATTACCTTTTAGGTGTGGCCCTTTGATTGATCTTTGTAGAGGGCCCCACGTCAGACATACTGGGAAAATAAAAGCCTTAAAAATACATAAGGTAAGAAATTAAATTTCATCCTGTAATTATAGTATATGTGGCTAGATCTTCATGACAAGAGCTTTGGGGCAATTTTTCTGGTTGAGTTTTTAAAATTGAGTCAAAACTTCCATGGAAAGATGCGTTGATTTGGTTTAGAGTTAGTAGAATCATTGGCTTTTAGTTTGAAATCATTGCAGTGTAAAAATGTTTTGAAAAGTTCTGTCTCTCTTACTGAAATGAAGAAGAGCAATTTAACTGTTAAAACACCTGGGCATACTTCGCTTTCATTGAAATCAGCAGGTCTTATATGGGAATAAATTGAACTCCTTTGTCATTTTTGCTTATTGCAGCTGTAATAAAAAAGTACCGGTACTTTACTTTAAAATATTTGTCAAACTCATTCCACGGTTATTTCAGAACTGGCAGCTGTGTTCATTGTTGCACACTAATTTACATGTCCTCGTGTTCCCTTCCATCAAAATGTTATTTAAGAGTTACTGTAGATTTGCACATCGTAAGATATCCTAAATTATTTCTGAATTGTAACAAATAACATACGCTTAAAATATAGCATTTTCTACCTATGTACAATTTTAATCGACTATAGTCCATATAGATTGGAGCTAAAATTTAAAATACCTGAACTGTGAGTTTGACGGAGTGGTTTCCACCACTGATCTCGTTGCCGTTTTGCACTTTAGTCTGGTCGTGTGCCAGCTATGTGTCTTGGATGTTTTGGGTTTTTTTGGTCTATGACCGCAATAAAGTATGCTGCATACGCTTAAACATAGACTGAAAATGTAGCATTGGTTTCCTGTGAAATCTAATTACTCAAAGTTGCTCTGTAATAATACAATTTGTTACTGAATCTTTTCTATAACTCCAGAATTCGTCTACCTATTGGGAAGGAAAGTCTGATATGGAAACCTTGCAAAGGGTTTATGGCATCTCCTTCCCTGATGCAAAAATGCTGAAAGAATGGGAAAAGTTCCAAGAAGAGGCAAAGAATCGGGATCACAGGAAAATTGGACGGGTAAGAGGAATTTCTCACCCACTCGAGTATGTGAGGAAATATTTCTCCTGAGGTTGGGATCAGTTTGCAGGAGACTCCTTGTCTTTTCACACGTTTCTGTCAATGACATTTAACTGCGTCCTGCTCAAATACAGGTAGTCCTCGACTTACAACAGTTCACTTAGTGACAATTCAAAGTTACAGTGGCACTGAAAAAAGTGACTTATGACCATTTTTCACAGTTATGACCTTTGAAGCATCCCCAGGATCATCTGATCAAAATTCAGATGCTTGGCAACTGGTTCACACTTATGACCATTGCTGTGTCCCAAGGTAATGTGATCACTTTTTGCGACCTGACAAGCAAAGTCAGATGGGGAAGCCAGATTCACTTAACAACCAGGTTCCTAAGATATCAACTGCAGTTGTGGCAAGAAAGGTTGTAAAATGGGGCACAACTAACTAAACAAATGTCTCACTTAAGAACAGAAATTTTGGGCTCTTGTGGTGGTAAGTCGAGGGCTACCTATAGTGCATGTTTTTTTTTAAACCAATTTCTCATTCTTCTTTGCTACCCTGTTTCCCCTAAAATAAGACATCCCTTGATAATAAGCCCAATCGGGCTTTTGAGCACATGCAGTAAAATAAGCCACCCCCCTGAAAATAAGCCCTTCCCAAAAACATTTAAACACATGTGCAGCCAGTCCCTGCCATTTCCTCTGGTTTTCTCCATGCACCCCAAAATAATAAGACCTCCCCAAAAATAAGGCCAAGTGCTTATTTCAAGGTTCAAAAAAATATAAGACAGGGTCTTATTTTCAGGGAAACACGGTATATAAAGTAATAGTATATCTGAAAGCAGATGCTATAAAAACTATGAGTGCATATTATGATTATTACAGAGAGGGGCAAAAGATGAATATAATGCATTTTTTCTTGCATCCTTTATAATTGCAGTGAGCTCTCTTTCTTCATCTTTGTTGGAATGTAAATTGAAGTTACTTTTTATTTTCTGTTCTCAGGAAGAAAGCCATGTGTACTTGAAAATCTGGGTATCAGGTTCCGTTAATGTGACATTTTGCAAAAACCACCCAAGATTCTCTTAAGCTTAAAACAAGGTTTTTTAGTAACATGGGGTAGACCTTTGCTCCTATTGGCTGCTTCAGACAACCAGGGAGGAAGGTCGAAAGTGAGATATGCTTTTTAAAGGGAGGAGACTGCGACTGCAGCTTTGAAGGAAGCCATAACGCACCTCCCTCTAAAGAAATCATCTCTTATCCTTGTTGTGTTGAGTAACTTCTATCCGGTCTCCAATCACTCCTTTTGGGGGAAGATTTTGGAGAAAGGAAGCAGATTCTCTGTATCCCTTTCAGCCTGGTTGCAAGCCTTGGTTTTAGGGCGTAGCCTGTTAGTATTGGGGATGCTGCCAACTTTATTTCTGGTTTAAGGGATTTTTTTTTAGTGGTTTTACTTGTTCCTTAATTACATTTTATTATTCGTGATGCACTTGGTTTTAGCAGTTTGTGGGAACACCCAGAGTCTGATGATCAATTAAGCAATTAATGTGATCTTAAAAAGGAATTGTTCATCTGAATATTCTCCAAAAATAATGCAACTGTTGTTGGAAAGAAATAGGAAAACTGGTTTTGTTTTTTATCCCAAAGGATCAAGAACTCTTTTTCTTCCACGAACTCAGTCCTGGTAGCTGTTTCTTCCTTCCGAAGGGCGCTTACATCTATAATACACTGATAGAATATATCAGGGTGAGTCATAACAATTCATCTCTGTGATACCAGCAGCACTCCTTGCTTCAATTCTTCATATAGAAGTTTGGATGCCTTTTTGCTGCAGCAGAAATGACCTTGGCTGCATTACAGTTCCTACACAATGTTCGGGTTTACACTAATCACGTTACCTTGGTTAATGCATTTATAGATGTCCATTTATAGATGTCACAAGCTGGACATTTATATATCCAGCTTGTGGCTAATATCACAATACACTCAACAGGCAAAGAATATAAGGTGCCTCCTGTATTCCCTTCCAAAGGTAGAATAAAATACCCTATTTTTAGACTATTTCATAAGCCTGGACAGCTCTAGAAGGCATTTGACTTGATAGGTCACAAGATATACAAGTCTGTAGTGCTCCAGTGAGCGGCTCAAGTATCTTGACAATTGGCAATTTGTGAACAATAGAATCGGCTCATTTACATACATTTCTATTACTGTATTTTTCGGACTATAAGACACACCTGACTATAAGATGCACCTAAATTTAAAAGAGGTAAAGAACAAAAAACGTTTTTGGCCTTCCTTTTTTAGGGCCTTTTCCAGCCTTTTTTCAGCCCGTTTTCGAGGCTTTTTTTGGCCCATCTTCAAGACTTTTTGGGCCCATTTTGGGGGCTTTTTTCAGCCCATTTTCGAGGCTTTTTTGGCCTGTTTTTTTCCAAAAAAAGGGGCCAAAAAAGCCTAGAAAACAGACCAGAAAAAATGGGCCTGAAAAAGGCCTAAAAAAGCCCCGAAAATGGGGCATGCAGAGGCCAAAAATTGGCTGGCGGGTGGGCGGGGCTTCGGCAATATTCAGTCTATAAGACACACAGACATTTTCACTCCCTTTTGGGAGACAAAAAAGTGTGTCTTATAGCCAAAAAATATGGTAATTTGGATCTGATTAAATGTCTAGCCAATCTATAGACCACTATTTCTCAACCTTGGCAACTGTGTGGACTTCAGCTCCCAGAATTCCCCAGCCAGCATGTTTTAATACCTCTAATGATTATAGAACAGAGCTGGTGATTATCTCTAATTGTTCTTGGTAATACTTGCTGAACTGTCAGAATATGTGATTATTACGAATATACAAAGTATTCCATGCATAAACTATTCCATGCGTAGAATAACTTTTTTGAGGAAGTCCGTGTCTGATCCAAAGCATAGATGTGGTAGAAATGGTTTGGGGCGAGAGTGGGGAGAAGCCAAGGAGCTCAGAGGCAGACAAGAAAAAGTATAGTGGTGGTCAGTACCATCAGTGGTGGTCGTGCCCGAAAGCAGTAGAATTCTGGGGGAAAATAAAAAAATGGCTGAATGATATTTTAAATCAAAAGATCGAATGGCGACCAGAGACATGCCTGCTCGGCTCCAAACCGGAAAGTATTAAAAGAGATTTATGGTATCTTGCACTACATATTATCACAGCAGCGATTGGCATATGCTCAACTTTGGAAAAATAAAAATATCCCATCAGAGGAAGCTATTATAAAAAAGATTTTAGACTGTGCAGAAGCAGATAAGTTGACCAAAAAATTAAAAGATAGAGATCAAACACAAGTATGTTTATCTTGGGAAAAATTCTATAGGTGGCTAGAGAAGAGGAAAATATAACCCAAATTAGAAGAGGAATTATATGTACTGAGAAATTTATATTATACAAGTAAAGCGAGGTCAGATAGACCTAATTGGTTTATAAAGATATGCAAGATGTTCTGTCTTCTCCGGATTATAATATAGATATACAGTACCGAGGTTATCAAGGTACTGTTTATAGATATGCTAGTTTTGTTGGTTTCTGTTGTGTTGCCTTGTATATTTTGTTTGTTATTTATATAATGTGTTGTATTTAATGGAAAATGTAAATAGAAATGTAAAAAGAAAAAGTATAGAAAGATGAGGCTGGTGTATTAATACTGTGGCCAAATTTACTATAGCAGCAGTGAAGACATGTCTTCAAAGAATGCATCCCTGATTACCATAGTACAGGTAGTCCTTTCTTAGTGACCACAAGTGGTAGCAATTCTGTCATTAAGTGCTTCAATTACAAAGCAGAAAATCATGTGACTTTAACAGGCTTATGATGTGACTTTCCATTTGGCTATTCAACAAAACAAAACTGGTTGGAAAGCAAGCAAATGGTGATCATGTGACTATGGCTTAATCAAAGCATTGGTCACAAAAATGTTTTAATACTGTTATTAATGGTCACTAAATGAGATAGTAAGGTAAGCAGGGACTAACTACCTGTATATTTAATTGTTTTAATTCTGAGTATGGCTCATTGGTCATGATAAAAGGATACACAGTTCTTTTATATCTTAATGACTATGGCTTATTGATTGTAATGAAGAATGTATCTGCAGTGATTAGCAGAAAATTGCTTAACTAAGCACGGATAGTCCTCGGTTTACAACCCATTTGTTTAGTGACTGAAGTTACAACAGCACAGAAGAAAATGACTTACGACCGTTTTTCACACATGCGACCATTGCAGCATCCTCATGGTCACATGATCCAAATTTGGATGTTTGGCAACTGGCTCATATTTACGACGGATGGAGTGTCCCAGGGACATGTGATCAACTTTTGCGGCCTTCTGGCCAGCAAAGTGAAGTTCAGTTAACAGCCATGTTACTAACTGAACTTCAGTGATTCACTTAACAAGTGTGGCAAGAAAGGTCATAAAATGGGGCAAAACTCACTTAACAGTTGTCTTGTTTAGCAACAAAAACGTTGGGCTCATTATGGTCATACATCGAGGACTACCTGTGTGTGATTCTCTCTGCTTAATGTGGCTCTGACTCTTCGATTTCTCACAGAGCGAGTATCGAAAACGAGGTTTCCAAGAAGTTGTGTCTCCAAACATCTACAACAGCAAGCTTTGGGTGACCTCTGGCCATTGGCAGCATTACAGTGACAACATGTTTTCATTTGAAGTGGAAAAGGAGATCTTCGCTCTGAAGCCCATGAACTGTCCTGGACACTGGTATTGGATTTGTGCCAATTTTTAGATTAATTGCTCTTTTTTTCCCCTTCCTATTCTGCTTTAAGGGACGCGGTGGCTCAGTGGCTAAGACGCTGAGCTTGTCGATCAAAAGGTCGGCAGTTCAGCGGTTCGAATCCCTAGTGCCGCGTAACGGGGTGAGCTCAGGGGCGAAATCCAGCAGGTTCTGACAGGTTCTGGAGAACCGGTAGTGGAAATTTTGAGTAGTTCAGAGAACCAGCAAATGTCACCTCTGGCTGGCCCCAGAGTGGGGTGGGAATGGAGATTTTGCAATATCCTTCCCCCAGGAGTGGGGAGGGAATAGAGATTTTGCAATATCCTTCCCCTGCCACACCTACAGAACCAGTAGTAAAAAAATTTGGATTTCATCACTGGGTGAGCTCCCATTACTTGTCCCAGCTTCTGCCAACCTAGCAGTTCAAAAGCACGTAAAAAATGCAAATAGAAGAATAGGGACCACCTTTGGTGGGAAGGTAACAGTGTTCTGTGCGCCTTTGGCATTTAGTCATGCCGGCCACATGACCACGGAGACGTCTTTGGACAGCGCTGGCTCTTTGGCTTTGAAACGGAGATGAGCACCACCCCCTAGAGTCGGGAACGACTAGCATATATGCGCGAGGGGACTCTTTACCTTTACCTTTTTATTCTGCTTTGGTCTAGAACAGTGATGGCGAACCTATGGCATGCATGCTAGAAGTGGCATGCAGAGCCATCTCTCTGGGCATGCCAGCCATTGCCCGTTGCTCTTCTGGATTCTGCAACGCATATGCATGCCGGCCAGCTGGTCTTTGTGCGCACGGGAGCGCTGGAAACCAGAAGAGCAGCTCCCAGGCACGCATGTGTGCGCGCCGGGGAACTGCTCTTCCGGTTTCCGGTGCTCCCCCGTGCATGCGTGCACGCTCCGGTTTCAGCACTCCGTGCCGAAAAGGTTTGCCAACACTGGTCTAGAATTTTATACCTTACTCTTGGAACATGCTTGCAGATATTTGTCACCAAAGCCCATATGGCAATGCTTCGTTGCTGTGGCTGCGATCAATTTAGTAACTGACACATATCTGTTTAGGTAAACATGGACTGTATCTACTCCCTCTGGTGCTGTGCTTGGCTAGCTGTTTCCCTTCTGTCTGATACCTTTGGAAAACAGACAACTGTCAACAGAAGGGATGGTCCTGGTTTTGTGTTTATAAATCTGCCTATAGATTACCACAAACCAGGGGTGAAATGCTCCCGGTCCGGACCGGATTGCCCGATCCTGTAGCGATGGAGGCGGGTGGTTCGGAGAACCGGTAGCAAAAATCCCTGGGCCCCCCCCCATGCCCAGTTGAGCCGCGCAATCATCAAAGGCTTTTTTTTTTACTTTTAAAAGCATTTTTTCTACAACCTCTTCAGGCAAAAAATGCTTTTAAAAGTAAAAAAAAAGCCTCTGATGATCACGCGGCTCAGCTGGGATCATCAAAGGCTTTTAAAAGAAAAAAAACCCTTTTTTTCTTTTAAATGCCTCTGACGATCCCAGCTGAGTTGCCTGATTGGCAGAGGCTTTTTTAAAAAGCCTCTGCCAATCAGGCAACTCAGCTGGGATCGTCAGAGCCTTTTGAAAGCATTTTTTTACAAAATGCTGAAGAGGTTGTAGAAAAAATGGTTTTAAAAGTTTAAAAAAAAATTGGCCACACCCACCCAGTCACATTACCCCACACCACCAAGCCACGCCCACAGAACCCGTAGTACACAGAACCCGTAGTAACAAATTTTAGATTTCACCATTGCCACAAATGTAATATAGTTTAAATGGGAAAGATAAAGGTAACATATTGAGAATCTGTTAGTAGGATGAATGAGGACAGCAGAGATTCAAGAAGGTAGAATTTGAGTCGGGAAGAAGGGAAAAGATGCTTTTAAAAAAAGGTCAGGTTTTTGTTCTGAATGCTAAAATAAATTACAAAAAGACTTTGCTTCATCTCTGTCCTGTTTAGAAATTACAACGGTATTGGAAATAAAAAAAAAGAACTTTACAACAGGTCCTCACACTTATGACCATTGCAGCATTCTTGTGGTCACATGATCAAGAATCGGGCACTTTGCAACCGACAGGCATTTACGACCATTGCAATGAGCCACGGTGGCGCAATGGTTAGAGTGCAGTAATGCAGTGCTACTTCTGCTGACTGCCGGCTGCCTGCAATTTGGCAGTTCAAATCTCACCAGGCTCAAGGTTGACTCAGCCGTCCATCCTTCTGAGGGGGGCAAAATGAGGACCTAGATTGTTGGGGGCAACGTGCTGACTCTGTAAAACTGCTTAGACAGGGCTGTAAAGCATTGTAAAGGGTTATATAAGTCTAAGTGCTATTGCTATTGCTATGTTCTGCCATCATGTGAACACTGCGTGCTTCACAACTGGCTTCCAACAAGCAGAGTCGATGGAGAAGCTGGCAATAAAATCTCAAGTCACGATCACATGATGTCTTGTTTAATGGCCATAGGTGACTCGCTTAACTGCTGCAGAAGTAAGGTTATAAATAAGTCTATTGCCGTCATGTGATGTCTCCTTTAATGACTGTCGTGATTAACAACAAGAGTTGCTGCTCCCATTTGTGGTTGCTAAATGAGAACTACCTGTTGTTGTAGTCCTTGTCTAATTTCTACATGAGGTAGTGACGTACAGTACAGGTAGTCCTCAACTTATGACTACAGTTGAGCCCAAAATTTCTGTTGCTAAGTAAGGCAGTCGTTAAATGATTTATGCCCCATTTTACGATCTTTTTTACCTCAGTTGTTAAGCGAATCCCCTCAGTTGTTAGGTGAATCATGGGGTTGTTAAGCGAATCTGGTTTCCCCATTGATTTTGCTTGTCGGAAGCTGGCTGGAAAGATTAAAAATGGTGATCATATGATCCCAGGACACTACAACTGTCATTAATATATGCCATTTACCAAGGGCCTGAATTTTGATCGCAGGGAGGCTGCAATGGTCATAAGTGTGAAAAATGGTTATAAGTCACTTTTTTCAGTGCTGTAGTGCCTTCAGTGATAAATGGTTGCAACTTGAGGATTGTCTGTAATATGTCTGTCAATGATCACTACTACACTGTAGATGTACCATAGAGATGTGCAGTGTTTCAAATCCAAAGTTGCAGAGATGCTTCAGAGCAGCCATGGGCTCGTATGTCACACCTGTCTGCATCTTTTTCAAACCTCTGAGTGATTTCCTGGGTGTGAAGAGTAAGAAATTACATGCTTGAGTTAAGGAGGTGGTGACAGCATGCCACACCCATTCCAAAGCACTTGAATTAAGCACCTGCTGGCACGTCCTCAATTCAAGAGCCTTGGTAGTACAGTGGTCTTAGACACCCTGTTATTAAGCTGGTTATTAAGACCAGCTGCCTGCAATTATTGCAGGTTCGAATCTCGCCAAGGCTCAAGGTTGACTCAGCCTTCCATCCTTTCTAAGGTAGGTAAATCGAAGACCCAGTTGTGGGGGCAATAAGCTGACTTTGTATAAATATACAAAAGGATGAAGGCTATTGCTGAGCACATTGTAAGCTGCCCTGAGTCTCCGGAGAAGGGTGGCATATAAATCAAATTAAAAAAAAAAAAGTGTGTAGAATATTTTTTGGGGGGGATTGTATAGCTACTATGCAAACTGAAGAAGTGATGGTGTTAAACCTGGGTGCTCAATCCCACACCAAGCATTGCTTACCACGCGACATTATATCAGCACTCTCTCCGAAGCTTCTCATCATGTTATGATCCTTTGTTTAAATCCCAGTTACAATGCCAGCTTGTTTGCTAGTTCATGTGAAACTCTTAAAGCAGAGATAAAAACTGATCCTGAAATCTCCTCGCCTTCCCTTTTTTTTTACTAAGCTTTGGCATAGCTTCACCATCCCTCGAAAACCTGCCAAAGATTGAACTGTTTAATGAAACAGGAGAGAGAATCAAAACCACGAGGATAACCATATTCATTGTATTTAATTAATTGCATGTAAATTCAAATTCATCAAACCTGGGCTTTGTCTTACTGTACCTGTGTTGTTAGAGAATGGTCTTTAGAGTACTGGTACCACTTGAAAAGCAAGCATGGTCTTCAGGCCAAACGTGGTAGCTGGAAGGAATTATAAAATGTCCTTCTTTGCTGAGCTGGAAATCCTGAAACTGTAGTCCTTAGCCTGTCTGGAAAACGTCTGGTTGGGGAAACTTGGCAGATTTGTAGAAAAGCATCTGTTTTTCAAGACTGTTTCTGATTCTTCATCTGGCTATTCTCAGCAATATAATCCCAGTCAGTTGTCAACTACTTGTCTTACTTTCTTCAGTCTTATGTTTGATCATCGGCCAAGATCTTGGAGGGAGCTGCCTCTGCGCCTGGCTGACTTTGGAGTTCTGCACCGTAACGAACTGTCTGGGACGCTAACCGGTCTCACCCGAGTGAGGCGGTTCCAGCAAGATGACGCTCACATATTTTGTGCCATGGAGCAGGTGGGAAATGATCTAGGGCAGGGGTGTCAAACTCAAGGCCTGAGGGTTGGATCTGGCCCATGGGATGCTTAGAATGGGTTGCGGGGCCGCCCTGGAAACAGCGAAGGACTGGCCCGCGGCCTCCCGAGCTCCGTTTTCACTGGCAGACGTACCACAGGCACTATAGGTGCCCCTGACACGAGTTATGTTGAGCTGGCCACACCCACCCTGGCCATGCCGCACCCCACCGCCCAAGGTCAAACACAACTGTCATGCGGCCCTCAATGAAATCGAGTTTGACACCCCTGATCTAGGGTAATTTAAGGAAGATAGTGTTGTAAAAATGAATGGATATTGATCGCATTGGATCTTTTTGTTTCATGGACAGATTGAAGGGGAGATCAAAAGTTGCCTGGAATTTTTGCGCACCGTGTATGAAGTTTTTGGTTTTTCCCTCAAACTTCACCTCTCTACCCGTCCCGAAAAGTTCCTTGGAGATATTGAAGTGTGGAATGAAGCCGAAAAGGTATTTGTGTCCTAAATATAGTGGTTTGTTCATTTATTTCCTATAATGTAGTAAGTGGGACAACATAAATCAGTCTAAGAAAGCTGTATCCAAATATATAATTTCCAATTAGTAGTTTGGGGGTTAAATTGTACGGAATCTGCAGTCCCTGATGTCCTCAAATAACCTTTCTCAAGGGGGATGAAAAAAGAACACATTCTTTATGTGGATTTTTTTTCAATAATCTTAGATACACAAGTTCCATATAGATTAGAGGCAGCAGGAAAGGAAAGAGCTGTTAGCATGAGGATTGAGGGGGACAAAATTTAGGAGGCCAAAAGGGACTGACCCTGTGAACTGAACAAATTTGGCACAACTTTTTGAACTGACAGCTTTTATTAAAAGGCATATAATTTTGTGAACTGTAGCACGGAGGTGATTCCTTCTGATCTTTGGCTATTATGGCCGTAGGCTGCCATGAACTTTAAATGGTTTTTAACTTTTAACTTTAAAGAACCATTTAAATGGTTCTGCTACCTAGTAAATTCAGACTGCAGAATACATTTCCAGGGAAAATAGTTTTAGTGGCTCATAAATTTAGTCTAAAAGCACATGTTAAGTATATAACTAACTGATGCTCAGCATATTTTTTGTGCACCTTAAGGGTTACTTGTCCCAGCTTCTGCCAACCTAGCAGTTCGAAAGCACGTAAAAAATGCAAGTAGAAAAATAGGGACCACCTTTGGTGGGAAGGGAACAGCGTTCCGAGCGCCTTTGGTGTTTAGTTATGCCGGGCACATGACCACAGATACATCTTCGGACAGCGCTGGCTCTTCAGCGTTGAAACGGAGATGAGCACCACCCCCTAGAGTCGGAAACAACTAGCACATATGTGCGAGGGGAACCTTTACCTTTACCTTTAAGGGATTCTGAGATCGGAAAGAAGAGAGTTTCCAGATAATAGGATAGCACTGTGATTCAGCCTAGCTTGGTGAATATCATATTTACTGATACAGAGTTTTATATATTGCCAGCTTCTTGAAACTCAAGGCAGTTAAGAAAGTAAAACAAGTAACTGTATAGCCACTGACTTGGCTATACAAACACACACACACACACTCACAAAAGTAAGACGTAAACTCCTCTAACGTTTCTGTTGTGAGGAAGAGAAACAACCAATCATTTGGCTTAGAACAAATCCATTAATATTTGGCATATCATTTTCCACTAGCAACTTGAAAATAGCCTGAATGAGTTTGGCGAGAAATGGGAACTGAACCCTGGAGATGGAGCTTTCTATGGGCCAAAGGTTAGTAAATCACCTTAGGAGCACATTTTAAAATACTGTTTCATTTTCACGAAATTGTTTTTGTAATTTGTTTTATTAGAGAAGCTATGGACTGGGTACTGTTCACTTAGCTGTGCTTGACTCCCATTATACCATAATTCTCTTCAGGGCTCTGCGGTTATTTAGCAGAATATTCAGGCAGGAGGGTAAGAAAAGTTCTCTACTTACTCCTGTATACCGTAAAATCGGGACAGGTTGGTGTAGTTGTGTGACAAGCTAGCTCATTTATTCTTAGCCTTCCTCTTTGCCTGTTGAATAAGTAATCCTTATCAGGGGAGTTGATCTGAGGAATGGAATCAGTGTTTCTCAACCTTGGCCACTTGAAACTGTGTAGACTTCAACTCCCAGAATTCCTCAGCCAGCAACACTGGCTGGGGAATTCTGGGAGTTGAAGTCCACACAGTTTGAAGTCCATCTTCAAGTGGCCAAGGTTGAGAAACATTGGACTAGACCTATGATGACGAACCTGTGGCACAGGTGGCATGCAGAGACCTCTCTGCGGGCACGCAAGCTGTCACCCCAGCTCAGCCCCACCACACATGCACGCATGCCTCCTGCCGTCCAGCTAGTTTTCACGTTTCTGCCTCGCATGCGGGGGGGTCGCGCGTGCATTGCTTTTGGCATGCAATAACAAAAAGGTTAGCCATCACTGGACTAGACTATTAGCTAAACAGAATTGTATATAGAAGAATTGCATGTATCAGATTTGTAAGTGTGATACAATGTGGTGATATTTTATATGAGAGAAATGGTGAAGACAGTCCCTCCCTAATCATTCTTAGAGTATATATGGTAGATGCAGATAGTCTTTCATCTGGCAAGATTATGTCTGTAGGAAACAATAAACAACTCAGCTTTGTATCATTCTTGGTTTTGGGGGGCCTGACAAGTACGGTGCTTGGAACAAAAATGTTAGATCTGATTGATAGCGTTTCACTGACACTTTGCAAAATGAAAATGAGGGGAACACACCCATTTCTGTGTAATTTAGAGACAAAGACAATTCTTTGCACTATTTGTACCAAGGTGAACTAGTTTGTAAAGCAGGATGGTAAACAAATTCCTAATGAAATATCTTAGGAAACCTTTTGCTTGGTTTGGGAGGAAGCTGCTGATTATAATGATTGTGAAATGAAATAAAATAAATAAAATAAAATAAGACAGATATAGGCACCATATTTTTTAATGAAGAAGTTAATCAAGATGTAATAGAAGCAGGAGGATAATCTTGAAGCTAGTCTCTCGGTGAAAAGCTCATTTGTTCGTTTTTCCTTTTGACAACAAGGTAACGTTTTCCTCAGCGGACTATTAGACAATGTGAGGATGTTTTTCATTATGACGCTAATTCCAAATTAAACACAAAATAGGATTTTAAAATGTGGAATTAAGTCATATTAAAAAATCAAGGCAACAAGGGATAGTAGCAGACTCGTTTAGAATTAAAAGCTTGAGTGAGCAAAAAAAAAATTCAGCTACTACTGAAGCTTGCAGGTCTTGGTGTGGGCTGAAATGAAACAAAAATATAGTTACAGAATCAATGTGTCTAAAACTCTGGCAAATGCCACACCATCCAAAGTATATTCTCTAAAGGCCAGGCTGGGGGGTATATGATTCATCAGATATCCAAACTACAGACTCTATATACGTCAGTGTCTCTATTCTCATAGCAGAGGTAAGTATAGGTAATCCTTGACTTAAGACCACAAGTGAGGCCAAAATTTATGTGGCTAAATGAGACAAAGTGGATTTTGCCCGATTTTACAAACTCTTGCCAAAGTGAATCACTACAGTTGTTAAGTTAGTAACATGGTTCTTAAGCGAATCTGGTTTGACTTTGCTTCCCTATTGACTTTGCTTGTCAGAAGGTTGCAAAAAGTGATCACATGATCACCGGGATACAGCAAAGGTCATAAATATGAGCCAAATCTGAATTTTGATCATTTAGATGTTGCAGTGGTCGTTAGGGTGAGAAGCAGTCATAAGTCACCTTTTTCAGTACTTTGTAACTTCAAACAGTCACTAAATGAAGCGTTATAAATCGAGGACTACCTGTACTGAAAAGTAACATAATCCAGAGATCCTTTTTCCTCAGAGTAGTTCATTGGTAGGGCTTGTTAGCTGTCAGTTTGAGATGCTGCCTCAAACTGAGTAGAAATTTTTAAAAGTGTTTTGCTGTAAAGAATATTTGTAAGTGTCTATGGAAATTCTCAGTCATCCAGGTCATGGTTGTCCCAAGGGTGTTTTTTCAAGAGGCAACTGAACTTCCTTTATTTTTTCCTTGAAGACATTTCACTTCTTATCCAAGAAGCTTCTTCACTTCTTCAATTTTTGTAAGAATCCTGTCCATGTTTGTTTGTCTCATCCTCTTCCTTTTTTTACTCCCCCAAAAGATTGATATCCAGATCAAAGATGCCATCGGGAGGTACCATCAATGTGCCACTATCCAGTTGGATTTCCAGCTCCCTCTGAGATTTAACCTCACATACATGAGGTAAGTACCGTATCTTTCAGAGTATAAAACGCACCTTAGTTTTTAGAGAGGAAAATAAGAAAAAAGCTGATTGGCAGGTGGATCGGCCTCCCTGAATACCCCCAAATCAGCTGTTTCCAGAAGTGAATTTTAGCAACAAGTTCCTTGGTTGTGTGCTCTGTGCCTTGCTTTTTTTTTTTTTTTTTGCTTTTTTTTTCTGCCTCTGAAAGCCTCCGAAACAGCTTCAGAAAAAAAAGCCTCTGAAACTTCCATTTGAAAAGTTGGGCGGGCTACATTCGTAGTATAAGACGCACCCAGATTTTCACCCTCTTTTTTTGGGAAAAAAGGTGCGTCTTATACTCTGAAAAATACAGTAGATCCTGTGATTTTATTCTGCATTTTATAATTCTAATCTAGTTAACCGGGTTTGAAAATTACACTTAATTTTATCTTCTAGCCACGATGGCAATGACAAAACAAGACCGGTGATTATACATCGTGCCATTTTGGGATCGGTGGAGAGGATGATTGCTATCCTGACTGAAAACTATGGAGGCAAATGGTATTGTATTGTTATTTTATACAGGTAGTCCTCGACTTACAACCATTCATTTAGTGACCATTCAAAGTTACAACAGCACTGAAAAAACAGGACTTGTGACTAGTTTTCACACTTACTATTTCAAGTTATCAAAATTTGGGTGATTGACAAGTGGATGTATTTATGACAGTTGCATTGTCCTGGGGACATGTGATAATCATGTATAACCTTCACAAATGGCTTACAACAAGCAAAGTCAATGGGGGAAACCCAGATTCACTTAACAACTGTGGCAAAAAAAAATGTAAAATGGGTGCAACTCAGTTAACAACTGTCTTGCTTATCAACGGAAATTTTGGGCTTCATTGTAGTCATAAGTCAAGGACTGTTCACAAAAATAGGAAATCACAACTGTCAGTTATCATTAGTATTATATTGTACTCCCCAAGGTGCTTTTTTAAGAGGCAACTGGACTTTGTTTTTGTTTTTTCTTTTGAAGATGTTTTGCTTCTCATACAAGAAGCTTCTTCAGCTCTGACAGGATAGTGGGGAATGGAAGGATTTATACTCCTTGCAGACAATAAATCCTTCCATGACTGAGAATCTCTACAGACTTTTAGATTGTACTCCATACAATTCCAGGTAGTGTATATAATGTCCCTGCTTGCTATTTCCCCCATAATAGCAATCTTAAATCAGGATCTGACCTATTCTGAGCTACGAAGAAGAATTATTTTCTTCTCATGCTGTAAGAGATGCACAGTTTTGAAGCCCATTCTGTGTACAGTTTCTAAGAAATGCTTACGATTAATAGCAGTGCAGAAGGTCATTGTTGCTAGCCCCACCCCCCACCCCCCAAGTTAGCAGGAATTTGCTGTTGTCTCTAAACATATAGCAGTGACGTCTGTTGTTTCTCTTTTGTCCAAGGCCACTCTGGTTATCTCCTCAGCAAGTGATGGTAATACCAGTTGGACCAACATGTGATGAATATGCACAAAAGGTAAGTTTTAACTTTTATTTTGTCCTATAGGCAAAGTCAATTTAGGAATGCCTAAAGATGTGAACATATCCAAAAAGAGAATGGGAAGCTCCTTGGAGAAAAAAAAGTCTTTGCTTTTTATGGGCAGCATAAATGGATTTTATGTCGTCAGAGACTAAAGTCCAAAAATCCTTTTAGGACACGTAAACAAAACCCACACAAGAACAGATGCAAATCACTCGCATTGCAAAGGGACTCTTTGTATGTATGGCCAATGTTTAACTCCTTATTTATAAATCTATTTTGAAAGTGAACATCTGTCAAAGGGGAACTAAGCTAGCTGTCCAATAGAGAGAAATATTTTGGGAGATTTGTCTATTTAAGTGTGATTAAAGACTGTTCTGCTTGGGTTTTGGATGGAATAGGAATAGCATAGAATAGAGTAGAGTAGAGTAGAGTAGAATAGAGTAGAATAAGTGGAATGGAATGGAATGGAATGGAATAGAATAGAATAGGTGGAATAGAATAGAATAGAATAGAATAGAATAGAATAGAATAGAATAGAATAGAATAGAATAGAATAGAATAGAATAGAATAGAATAGAATAGAATATTTATTGGCCTAGTATGATTGGACACATAAGGAATTTCTCTGGTGCATAAGCTCTCAGTATATATACAAGCAACAAATGATAAATCATGATTATAATACGATCATCATAAATCATAAGATACAACACTCAGTGATAGTCACAAGATACTAAATAAAAGCAATCAACATAAATCATAAGATAGAAACAACAAGTGATAATCATAAGGAATAGGTAATGGGAAAGACAAGAAGGATAATAATACTAATACTAATAATACTAATAATACTAATAATAATTAATAATAATAATAATACAACCCTACTACATGGTTTGATATCCTAGGGCATAAGACAGTGTTTTGGGAATTAGTTGTTTAGCAGTGATGGCATGGGAGGAAAACTGTTTTGTTTATGACTGTGCAGTTATATGTGTGTTTCTACATGTATGTATTGCATGTATTGCTATGTTCTTGAGTAATGTATCTAGATCAGAATCGCAATTTATTTTCATGTCTGCATCTAACTGAGTATCTTTGAAAAACATGTTATCCGAATACTTACTATATAAATATTGTAGGGCTTAACTTCTAAATGTTAATTTGATTACAGACTCTGTGACTATTCAAATGTTATATTCTGGGGCAAAATTTGCTCTTTTGATTTGGAGAACTGCAAAGCCCCGCCTTTCCCTCCAGCATTGTCTAAAACATTGTTGATTTGATTCTCCCAAAGGTGAAGCAACAGTTCCATGATGCTGGTTTAATGGCAGACGTTGATGTGGACCCTGGTTGCACTCTGAACAAGAAGATCAGAAATGCTCAGCTTGCCCAGTACAATTTTATTTTAGGTAAAAAGTGTCTCTGTGCAGTGTGTGTATGTGTCTAGCTCCATTTGAGCAATATCTGCTTTAAAGCAGGGGTCTCCAACCTTACTTTACTTTTACTTTACTTTTATTTGATTTATATACCGCCCTACTCCCAAAGGACTCAGGGCGGTGAACAGCCAACAATAAAATACATACATACAAAATTTAAAAAGCAGAAATAAAATCGAATTAAATAGTTTGGCCCAGACAGATTAAAACCCCAATCAATTTAAAACAAATTTAAACTTTAAATATTAAAAATACTAAAAAATATTAAAAATTGTTTAAAAAGAGGGAGAAAGTTAGGCCAGGCCCGCCTGGTGAAATAAAGAGGTCTTTAGAGCGCGGTGGAAGGTGCGCAGATCCGGGATCCTCCGTATCTCCGGGGGGGAGCTCGTTCCAGATAGTAGGTGCCCCCACAGAGGAGGCTCTCCTCCTGGGGGCTGCCAATTGACATTGTTTGGCTGACGGCACCCGGAGGAGCCCCTCTCTATGAGAGCGTACCGGTTGGTGGGAGGCTATTGGTGGTAGTAGGCGGTCCCACAAGTACCCAGGTCCTGAGCCATGGAGTGCTTTAAAGGTGGTAACCAAAACCTTGAAGCGCACCCAGAAGACCACCGGGAGCCAGTGCAGCTCACGCAGGAGGGGTGTTACACGGGAACGCCATGTCGCTCCCATTACCATCTGCGCGGCCGCACTCTGCGCCAGTTGGAGCCTCCGGGTGCTCCTCAAGGGGAGACCATATAGAGAGCGTTACAATAGTCCAGGCGGGTCTATTGTAACCTTGGCAACTTTAAGACTTGTGGACTTCAACTCCCAGAGTTCCTCAGCCAGCAAAGCTCATCAAACACAATTGTTACACACATACACACCCCATCAGAAATGGTGTAGGGTCTCCTACTGGGTAGGGGGGTTGACTAGATGACCTACAAAGTACCTTCCAACTCTGTTATTCTGTCTATTATTCTGTTACTATATGGTTTTTCCTTTCTATTTTAACACCTTCCTCATGCCTTTATTTGCTAGACGGGAGCAATTATACACAGGCCAGTCCTACTTCATGAATTTGCATCTAGTTTGCTTTTGTGTAAATGCTTTGAAATGCAAATAGCATGCAAAACCTCCTTTAAATGCACAATAAACAGTTGTCGATTTCCTGCTATTAATTTGGTAATGAAATCCAGTTGATGCTATTTCTGTCATAGCAGTGGTTTTTCTGCATGCTGTTCTGTAGATTTCTTTTGAGTCACATATCTATATTGCAGTTGTCATAAGAAGAGAGAGGAGTCAGGAGGGCAGAGAAACAGTAACAGAGCAATTCCAAATATTTCTGATAGAAACTGCTCCTGATAAAATGCCCAGAAAGTGTTCATTGTCCCCTTAAGCAAACAATTTTATTTCCAGTCTTCTAATGAGATTATTTAAAAGTGTTTCTCAAACTTGGCATTTCTTAAGATGTATGGTCTGCCACTTCTAGAATTCTGCCTGGGAAATTTTTGGAATTGGAGTTGCACATATCTTAACATTGCCAAGTTTGAGAGACACTACGTTAAATGATCTCATTTAACTTCTAATCTTCTAATTTAGAAACTTCTAATTCTGATCTCATTCAACTTTTAATCTTCTAATTTTCAGTGCTTTTTTTTCAAACGACCATTGTCAATATTTTACAGTGTATTTCTCCTTTGTATGAATTATCTTGATAGATTCCTTACTCTGTTCCCCACGAATCCTCCTCAGACAGTTCATTTTGATGCCGAAGACTGACTTTTTTCCATACACCATATTTAGAAATGTATAGAACAGTGGTGTCAAACTCAAGGCCCAGGGGCCAGATCTGGCCCACGGGGTGCTTAGATCTGGCCCTCGGGGCTGCCCTAGAAACAGTGAAGGACCAGCTCACGGTGCCTCTGCCAGTGAAAAAGGAGTTCGGGAGGCCACGCGCAGCCCTCCCAGGCTCCATTTTTGGCTGCGACGGCCTCCAGCCCTCTAACAGTGAAAAATGGAGCTCGTGGGGGCATACTCGGTTCCCCTCCTCCCCTCCTCCCCCCGAGCTCTGTTTTCACTGCAGAGGGCTGCAGGAGGCTGTCGTGGCCGAAAACTGAGTTTGGGAGCCTATTTTCGCTAGCAGAGCGCTCAGGCCACCACAGGTGCCCCCAACATGAGGAATTTCAAGATGGCCACGCCCACCCTGACCACGCACACACACTCACATGAGGTAAAACATAACCCTAATGCGGCCCTCAATGAAATCGAGTTTGACACCCCTGGTATAGAAGGAAACCCTATAATTTTTCCATACCGTTATATTGGTCATGACAATGATCATTTTCTAATAAAGGCACCATCATTCTTGAGTATTTTATAGTAATGTATTGCATCTACTTTTCTGATGTTGTCTTGTTTTTCTTCACTTTCTTCCTCTCGATCTGCCTTTTAGTTGTTGGTGAGAAAGAGAAGGCCTGTGGGACTGTGAATATCCGTACGAGAGACAACAAGATTCATGGTGAACGTACTGTGCCCGAAACAGTAGAAAGGCTGCTGCAGCTGAAGTGTGGCCACAGCAAAAATGCTGAAGAAGAATTTTAACCAAATCCTTTCCTTCTTTACCTCCAATTAGAGCTAGCTTTCTCGTTCTCTCCCACGTTAGTTTTGAGGGATAAACGTTTTGCACTATCCTGTCTTTGAAATAAGTCAAACGCATTTATAGGTTCAGAATTCAGATAGAGATGAAATTGAAAAATCTTTGTATGATGAGGGGGACTATTTTGATTAGCAACTGGATAAAAGCTTCTGAAATGATCTATCTAAGATCCAGAGAACAAAGGCTAATCAGGGATTCAGATCAAACCTCTTCAGTGTTTTTCTTCACAGAATAAATTTGGTTAAAAATGCCTTCTGATTTTCGACAAAGAGATTGTGCCTGTGTGTTCTTTGGTGGTTTGCAGTTCCTGTTCATTCTTCTGTTTCATTTACAACAGAGTTTGTCAAACTTGGCAGCTTTAAGAAGGCTGGGAAATTCTGTGAGTTGAAAGCCACACATTTTAGAGTTCCCAAGTTTGACCAACACTGATTTACAATATCATCTAATACAGAACATCAAACTGTCCCAATATTTTCCTGTGTCAGGTCAGTTCCATTGTAAATGGTTAGATTACATACACTTCTGAGTTTTAAAATGGGATCCACATCCTGCATAAAGTTGAATAAATGACATCTCCACTTATACAGCCATCATTAACTGTTTCTCCTGCATTTATCTGATGTTATGCAGTACAGAGTGGGAGACGCAGCCCTATTTATGGGTTTTCAGTTTAGGAAAGCTCATGACGTGAGCTGGGAAACATAATAGTTATAATGTCATTTGGGGAAAATTGAAAGAAGTACACTTCCTAATTTTCCAAGGGACAGAAATCTGATAAGGCTCTTAAGATGCTATTCTAAATATCTTGAGCTTTCCTGCTACTGACAAATTGGGTGAGGGGCCTCAGTTTCTTCCCTTTGGATACAAGGTAAAGGTAAAGGTTCCCCTTGCACATATGTGCTAGTCCTTCCTGACTGTAGGGGGCAGTGCTCATCTCCGTTTCAAAGCCGAAGAGCCAGCGCTGTCCAAAGATGTCTCCGTGGTCATGTGGTTGGCATGACTAAACGCCAAAGGCGCACAGAACACTGTTACCTTCCCACCAAAGGTGCTCCCTATTTTTTTACTTGCATTTTTTACGTGCTTTCAAACTGCTAGGTTGGCAGAAGCTGGGACAAGTAACGGGAGCTCACCCCGTTACGCGGCACTAGGGATTCAAACCGCTGAACTGCCGACCTTTTGATTGACAAGCTCAGCATCTTAGCCACTGAGTCACTGCATTTAAGCTTTACCTTAAATCTGAACACTGAAAACTCAGGAGAAAGACAGTCATGTTGAACCCAAGTGAGATGTCAACAAGTTCCAAATTCTGAACTAGGACTCTGGATCGGCAAAGGGGCGCACATGCCAGAAACCGGGCTGCGCAAACAAAGCCCAATCCGTGGAGATGCAGGCAGCATGTGAAACCACATACCTTCCAGTCCACGGTACAACTTCTCCATGGAACTGGTCCCTGGTGCCAAAAAATGGGGGGGGGGGGGCACTGATATAGGAGACTGTGATGTCCAGTTTTTCATTCCTACAACAGGAGTCTCCAATCTTTCTGGCTTGGCAGACTGGCAGAGGGGATGGCTGGGGGAGAGGGGATGGTTTCGTGTGCGTGCACACACTGCTTTCACGAATGCAATTTCGTGTGCATGCATGGCACGCTCACCCACTTCCGCACCCCAGAATGCCAACGTGGCTCAGCATTAGTGTTGGGACCCCTGTCCTACAATGAACAAATAATTTTTCCCCCAGAAGTTCTTCAAAAACACATTCAATGGTTGTCTCTGAACATCCAGCACTCATAAACAACCCTGGTTCTGCTGAAACAAGTCACTTCCTAATTTACTGTATTTTTCAGAGTATAAGGCGCACCTTAGTTTTTGGGGAGGAAAATAAGAAAAAAGCTGATTGGCAGGTGGATTGGTCTCCCAGAATACCCCCAATCAGCTGTTCCCAGAGGTGAATTTTAGCAACAGGTTCCTTGGTTGTGAGCTCTGTGCCTTGCTTTTTTTTTTTTTTTTTTCTTTTTTTCCTGCCTCTGAAAGCCTCTGAAACAGCTTCAGAAAAAAAGCCTCTGAAGCTCTGGGGGCTTCTTTTCTAAAGCTCTGTTTGAGGGCTTCTTTTTTGAAGCTCTGTTTGGGGGCTTCTTTTCTGAAGCTTCTTTTCTGATGCTTTTTTCAGCCTCTGAAACCTCCGTTTGAGAAGCTGGGCGGGGCGGGGCTACATTTGGACTATAAGACGCACCCAGGTTTTCACCCTCTTTGGGGAAAAGGTGTGTCTTATACTCTGAAAAATACGGTAAATACATTATTTCTCCATTAGAGTGGTGCAGTGGCCTAGAGGTGGAGCTCTCACCTCACAATCAGGCAGCTTTGAGTTTGATCCTAGGTAAAGACAGATATTTCTCTCTCTGGGCACACTGAGAATATATCTGCTGAACAAAACTCCACATTGGCAATAGGAAGGGCATCCGGCCATTAAAACACTGCCAGCTCCATTCAGTTGCCCAGACTCTACCCTGCAAGGGATTATGAGGTCGTTAAACGATGATGATACAATACACAGGGCTGAAAGTATATTACAGTAGCAATCCTTGAGGTGCAAAATGGCTCTGCATTTACTTATTTTACTTATTCAGCTCAATGGCTGTTTAAATTCAAATGATGTGAGTGGTTTAGCAATAATTTTAAAAAGGAACACTTCATAAGTGTGCAGAAGACAGACTCTAAATTGCAACATGACAACCTACAAGGGGCAACTTCTACCCTACCTCAAGGCCTGGGAGAACAGCCAAGGATTCATTGATTTTCAGAACGTCCTCAGGTGGGAACCATATACAGTAAATCTCTTGGGGATGCTGTTTCATGGGCAGGAGTTGCATACTAGAGATTTTTTTCCTTCCGTATGGACACCAGTTAGTTTGCGTGCATGCATGTGTGCTTTTCTTCCGCATCTTACGCACAATATGTAGTCTTCAGTTGCCTATGGTCCATGACTACACTAGTACAATGTAAATGCTGAAATCTGGAACAAACATTTAATTAAGAGAGTCAAGATCACCACCCACAGATAATACTACTTATTCAGGCATGATGTACTATTTGGTGATTTCATAGTGACTCACAACTCTCCCTTCAGCTTTCTCCATGCTGTCAGAAGACAAGAAATTTCATTGAATCTTCTGACAAGTACGTAGAAAATAGCTTTTCTGTGTTCAAGAAAGGGAAAAATAATCTGCATTAGGATGCAAATTATAAGAATGATCCCTGACTTGCTTTCATCTGTAAAGTTTTGAAGAAAAAGGCTGGAAGATAGAAAAAGAGGGAAGGGAGTCTTAACCTAGATAGACGACGGGCAAAAAATAGAGACTACATTTCCCTTGGACATAGATAGGAAATAATGTACACATCACAATTAATGTTCCAGCGTGACCATATAAAATACTTGTAATATATCTGCCCCCTATGTAAACCTTTGCAGATGTAAGCACTTCATAAATTAAGCAGGAAAAAATGCCATTCTATTTTATAAGCTGGGAAACAGAATTTTAAGTAGCAAACGGCAATTACATATATTAAAGCTTTACTTGAATAGCAAGAATAGGATTAGCTATATACAAAAGCTATATATATGTATTTAATGCAAGTCCCCCCCCCTCCCCAAAAGCAGTAAACACAATTCAATTTGTGAATCCATTTTCTGCTCTTTGGGCTGTAAATTGAACTGTCATTGCTTTTCAACAAAATCCTGAGAATATACGGGATTTTCTGGTAGAGATCTTAGCCATTTTTCAGTTGCATTTCTTTTAATGCAATTTATCTGGGCAGAAGCAGCACTGAGATTCTAAGAAGCCAGTTATAAGGGTTCTCTTATAATAAAAAGTCTTCTGTTTTCCTTGGTGGAAAGGAAGATCTCCAAAGGGAATATTTTTGCAGTTGTATTGGTAGAAAAAGAGATAAAGTCAGATCACTTGACATTCTTTCCTGATTCAAGAAAATTAATGTCTTTCTAAAAGGCCATTTCCACTATATTATCATGGGAGCCTTTTGGATACTATTTTCAACATTACTGAAAATACAGCCTATGAATAAATGTTGCTTATTTAACTACTCCTTGAAATCACTGGTATGAATCTACGTGTCTTCCAGGTTTCACTGTTCTTTCTGGCCAACAGATGGCAGGACAATTCCTGCAAATAAGGGGAAAAAGTGGACCTGCCGAACAAATTCTCCCGAAACTAGTGACCGAAGAATCTTGATAACACTGTTCAATTATGGTTGAAGCGATCTAAGGCTTGTGCAAGTAAAAACCATGATTGATAATTATTAAGGTAAAGGTTTGCACCTCACATATATGCTAGTCATTCCCGACTCTAGGGGGCGGTGCTCATCTCCGTTTGAAAGCTGAAGAGCCAGCGTTGTCCGAAGATGTCTCCGTGGTTATGTGGCCGGCATGACTAAATACCAAATGCACATGGAGCGCTGTTCCCTTCCCACCAAAGGTGGTCCCTATTTTTCTACTTGCATTTTTTACGTGCTTTCGAACTGCTAGGTTGGCAGAAGCTGGGACAAGTAATGGGAGCTCACCCCGTTATGCGACACTAGGGATTCGAGCTGCTGAACTGCCAACCTTTTGATCGACAAGCTCAGTGTCTTAGCCACTGAGCCACCATGTCCTCTTTGATTTATTACGCATCATCAAATTGGTTTTTCCCCCCCCTCCTAGTGGCCATAATCCTCTCCCCAAAAATTGGGAGAAAATTGGGGAAGAGCAGGGAGGGAGCAAAAAAGGAAAGAGGAAGTATTGACTCCAGCCATGGTCTGTTACTATATTTATGTTTGTCCACTTAGGTTTTTGTGTGTGTGTGTGTGTGTGTGTGTGTGTGTGTATTTCTGAGTTATGTGTGTTTTGTGTGACTAGTATTTTCAGTGTTAGGTCTATTAGCCTTTTAGATTTTATACATACAATACACTGTTTTCCTGTGACCCTCTTGTGGGTTGATTAGGCTGTTGAGGGTTGAGGATCTTATACAGGTATCTCAATGAAGAATGTGGGAAATCAGATACCAGTCCAATCCAACAAATCTTACTTGATGTTTTTTTCCAGAGTTAGTGACAGGTGAATTGTTTTGAATGCTTGACCACAAGCTGAACATAACTCATTAGTAAGAGACTGGTAGAAGGGCAAATACAATTCTTGGCAGAATTGGAAGAAGCTTTGTATCAAAAATGTGGGACTACTACTCAAATTGTGGAAACCACAATTGGAATTCTGTGTTGATTCTGAATGCTCCTTTTCCAGAGGGCTATTGACAGGTGGAGAAGGTTCAGAGGACTGCAATGAGACTTAAGAACATGGCCTCTGAGGACAGGCTAAAGCAATGGTTCTTAACCTTGGCAGTTTTAAGATATGTGAACTTCAATTCCCAGAATTCCTCAGCTAACATGGCTAGTTGGGGAATTCTGGGAATTGAAGTCCTCACACCTTAAGGTTGCAAAGGTTGAAAAATACAGGGCTGAAGGAACCTGGGATGTCCTAGTTTGAAGAAAAAAGTAAGGGGAGGCATGATAGCTGTGTTCAGGTTCAGCTGTAGGGAAGATGATCATAATTTTTTTCCCCTGTGCCCACAGAAACTATGACAAAAAGCCATAAATATGAACCAGTGGCAAAGCATTTTGATCACGCGACTATGGGGGCGCTGAAAAAGTCGTAACTATGAAAAACAGCCCATAAGCCACATTTTTCAATGCTGTTGTAAATTTGAACAGTCACTGAACACTGTTGTTAAATGGAGGACTACCTTTATAACAAAAATGTACAGCGGTGGAACAATCTATCTGCCTATTTTAAGAAAAGACTGGACAGTTAGTTTCAATATTGCAGAGCTCTGAATTGGAAGATGATTCCTTCCAACTCTATAATGCCATGAAATTGATTACGACCATTTTCAAGTGCATCTTTAGGCCTCTATGTTGTTGTGGCCCGTACGTGGCCTGTGCAGCTAGTAGCTGATTCAGACAGCGAGGAGGCTGGTGTGGTGCTGCGCCAGCAGCCTGTGCAGCTGGCACTCGAGTTGGACAATGAGGAGGCTGGAGAAGATGTGGTACCAGAGGCGGGGATTCAGCCAGGGCCTTCAGAACCTCCAGAAGCTCCCATAAGTGAAGAGGAAGAAGAGGAGGAAGCCTCTTCTTGATGCATGGGCGTGCAGAGCTGCCAAAAGGCAGGAGTGGCTCCTCTGGAGGAGGTCTCCTCAAGAGTAAGGCTTGGGGCTAATTGGCCACTCCCTTAGCCTATTTAAGGAGGAACGCCAACTGAAGCAATTTGCAGGGAACAACTTCGTTCACATACCTTCGTGTCTTGTCTTGCTTATCTTATCAGCTTCCTGCAAATTGCTTCTGGGCATTCTGCCAAACACAGTAAGCTTTCAGTATTATTCTTTGAATTCTTGGCAGCTATTAATGCAGTTAATTAACAGCCATTGTTGTAAAAAACTGGTTTATTTAGTAAACTAAGGTTTGAACAGACTTTGTGTGTGCTGCGTTCTTTGGGGTCCATAGCTAGGGCAGAACAATGTTTGATAGCTTTGGGCAACCAAGAGTGTCTGATGAAGACAAGCCAGTTGCTCTCATCTTTGGCTGGCTAGATGCAGCTCATTATCTGTGAACAGAAAGACTTTACCTGTTGACCTTCAAAGCTCTTGTTCATGTGCTTCGAAGCAATGCCATTCACCATACAGCCTTTCATGTAGAAATCCAATTAAACCCTTCGCAGCATCAAAGAAGCAGACACACTTGAAGCATGACCAAGGGGCCGTATGGCTTTCCCTAGTTTACAAATTAAAGCCTTTTTAGCAAAATATATCAAGTAATATTTTGAAAAAAGCAATACAGCCAGCATTGCACAGCAACACCCTGATAAAACATAATTTCAAGATTACATCATCCATTCATTTATACAAAAAATGTGTACATGTTTGCAACACTGGTTTCATCCACTAGCTTAAGCTATGATTTATTTAACTGTTTTTTCCCCCCACTATACCACAATTAGCTAGGTTGACATGCTAAGATCAAAACTCCAGGATTATAAATGGTGATGGTAGAATTCATCCATTGCAATGGATATTATTTACTTGGCGTTCGCTTAGTATCTTCTTTGAACCCAGCCGTAAAAAGAATGTTTTAGATGCCATACAGGTTTTAGCACCATGGTATAATAGCACCATACTGAAGAACAAAATTGATTAATTCAGTTAGAGGTATAAATCTGTTATACACAAATATAGCAACTTTTACAATTCTTCACATGTAGAATTTCAGAAGAAGAATCCTAGGAAGGGAAAGTATTGTCTGAAAACCTCCCATCAATTTTTTTTAGTATAAGTCAGGGGTATCAAATTCAAGGCCCAGGGACCGGATCCGGCCTATGGGGTGCTTAGATCTGGCCCATGGGGCTGCCCTGGAAACAGCAAAGGACCGGCCCGCGATGCACCTGCCAGTGAAAGCTCTGTTTCCACTGGCAGAGGGTTGCAGGAGGCCGTTGCACCTGAAAACGGAGGTCAGGAGCCCATTTTCACTGGCAGTGTTAAAAAGCAGTGTCACTCACCCCCAACACAAGTGACATTGAGCTGGGCATGCCCACCGTGGCCAAGCCCCCCCACCCCAGCAGTGAAATTCAGCAGGTTCTGACAGGTTCTGGAGAACCAGTAGCAGAAATTCTGAGTAGTTCGGAGAACTGGCAAATACCACTTCTGGCTGGCCCCCGAGTGGGGAGGAAATGGGGATTTTTCAGTATCCTTCCCCTGGAGTGGGGTGGGAATGGAGATTTTGCAATATTTTTCCCTGGAGTGGGGTGGGAATGGAGATTTTGCAGTATACTTCCCCTGCCATGCCCACCAAGCTACGCCCACAGAACCAGTAGTAAAAATTTTGAATTTCACCACTGCCCCACCCTTGAGGTCAAACACAACCCTGATGCGGCCCTCAATGAAATCGAGTTTGACACCCTGATATAAGCCATGCAGGCTGAATTCAAAAAATATCTGGAGAGCCTCAGGTTCTACAACTGTAGCTTCAAAAATGACAATATATATATTTATATATATATATATATATAAATCTTTTTTCTATTTCCTGTAGAGCTTTCTTGCCAAATCAGCATAAAAACTGATTCATTAAAGCAAGAAAACCTATTTAAAGTGGGCCAGAAAGTTTGAGCCAGGAGCGACCCAGAGAAGGAAAATGAAATTAAAGGAACTGCCAACAGGTACAGAAAAAAATAAGGATAATATATAGAACATACAAAAATAATGATGTCCAATGTTTGAAGAGGCCGTCTTGCCTCTGGAAAGGTTTAAATTATAGGTCCATAGAGCATGCTGGAAATTATAGACGAATTTTCTTTATTTCCCAAGTCCATCTTAGCAAGTTCAGTTTTTATTTGGATAATGATTCAGGTTTGGTTAATTCTCATTGCGGCCCATTGCGTTGACAGTCAAGGATCTTTTGCACGTTTGACAGCACTGAATCCTCACTGAGGGCGCAGAACATTTGCCAATATCTCGCACCTTCTCGCAGAAGTTCACGGATAGTCTGTCCTTGCTGCAAGATGAGCCTGTAAATGTGCATGAATACAAAAAGAAGTTACTGGGGTTTCATGCAACAGAGTTAAGATAAGACAAAATATCAGAGAGGAAATGAAAGACACCCAGCGATAAACAAAAAGTAAAGATCAAGAGTCAGATAGTTAGAACTTAGAAAAGGTTAGAGGAAGGATAGAAGAATAGAGAGGCATAAGCAAAATAGAAGATTAAGAAAGAAATAGGAGGCATAGGATAAATTAAATGGTTCTAAATAAAAAATGACAGGTAATCTTTCGTGACAAATGTTTGTAATAAAAGACTTTTCTAGCTGGAATTAATGTGTATACAACCACTCTGGAATCTGCACCAATCTGGAATCTGTGACAATAAACAGGTAATCCTCGATTTACAACAGTTTGTTTAGTGTGTTTTTAGTTACAACGGCACTGAAAAAATGGATTTGTGACCATTTTTCACACTTATGACCGTTGCAGCCTCCCCAGGGTCATGTGATCAAGATTTAGATGCTTGGCAGTTGCAGTGTCGCCACTTGTTCCAGGGTCCTGTGATCACCTTTTGCGACCTTCTGATGAGCAAAGTCAATGGGGAACTCAGATTCACTTAACAACCATGTTACCAATTTAATAACTGAAGTGCTTCACTTAACAACTGTGGCAAGAAAGGTCATAATATGGGGCAAAATTCACTGAACTGTCTCACTTAGCAACATAAATTCTGGGTGTAATTTTGGTTATAAGTCGAGGACTATCTGTAGTTGACAATGCTTAGTGTTGAAAAACAATCATTTGTTGGTCCAAACCAGCTTCTGAAGATGAAATGACAGGATATGTGAGGCAATAAATAAATAAATAAATCTTGTTCAACGCAAGGAACGAAATATCTCAGACCAGCTGGATGTGGGAAAATTGAAAATTCTGATTTGGAGGATGACACGTTGAGAGAGGTTGTGAAAAAATGAAAAGTCTATTTATTATTGCAATCTATTGTAATAGCATGTATTTCTTTGGATGTCTTTGCTCTTGATTAGTTTTTGCCATGAACGTATGACCCATTTTATTATAATAATAAACAGCTTCTGTAAGTGCTCTCAGGCTGTTTGGGAAAGATACACACACACACACACATACACCCACTTACATGTGTCTAATGAAATTTTTCTTTGTGGAAATCTGATGCTTCCTCCTGGATTAATCAATGTGTACATTAGAATATCATCCTCCTTCAGTATTTGTAATTCTAGGAAGTTTGTGATATACCAGGGGTGAAATCCAGCAGGTTCTGACAGGTTCTGGAGAACCGGTAGCGGAAATTTTGAGCAGTTCAGAGAACCAGCAAATATCACCTCTGGCTGGCCCCAGGGTGGGGTAGGAATGGAGATTTTGCAGTATCCTTCCCCTTCCACGCCCACCAAGCCACACCACACCACACCACGCCCACCAAGCCAAGCCCACAAAACTGGTAGTAAAAAATTTTGGATTTCACCACTGTGATATACCTTTTCAGCCCAAATGAGTGCAAAATACATTTACAAATGCTCATTTTATGCTAAATCTGTTATGAAGCATCTACTTCATGGTAACAGGTCTTCTGATATTGTGTCTCAAATAGTTCAGAACTAGTGAATATACCATGATATGTACACTTGGTTAATTTCAATGGGTTAAAATTGAGGGGAGTTATCAGTGTGTTATGAAAACCGATCCCATTTGGCTAATTTATGATCTAATATATAATGTGAACTCAGACATATAATGTGAATGGGTTATTTCCACAGCCTAGATAACCAAGTTCTATGGGCACAGCCAGTGTTTAGACATGCAAATACATCCACATATATTAAAAATACATATTCCAATAACCTTTTCTTGAGATTGCTCCCCATCCTAAAAGTCAGAGATTAATCCAAAAATATATCAACAAATGAAACTGTTTGCTCTTTGGAATGAGCAACGCCAGAAACTCTCCAATGGACCAGCTTGTAATATAGAACTGCCTGCCATTTTGCACCCGGGATAGTTTCCTTAGAGAGATCTTTGCTGGAATATACTCACCAGTATTTACCACACATTTTTGTAGGTTGCATTTCTGAGAATCTGGAGGCCTGGTCTCCCGCTCGCACCGGTTCTCCTCCTTGGTCGCAGGGTCGTCCACCCTGATGCACTGCACTGCTCTTTTCTGAGTACCCCCTCCACATGAAGCTGAGCACTGGAAGACATTTTGAATGACCAAGCACACATTCCAAGCACAAAGGTTTCATTGATTGGGAATTAACACCATGCCCTGTGTCCTCACAATAATTAGCTTGGCAAAGCTTTGCAAGCTAACTATTGACTTAGTAGACATTCCAGAGGAAAACTCTGCAGCTCTGGACCAGGAAGTTATTAACAGGAACTCCTATATCATTCCCGCTCCTGTGACTTCCTTCCTTCCTTCCCTCCCTTCCTAAAACCAAGATGCTCTTGGTCTTGCCACTTATCCCATCAGAGTAGCTGAAAGGAATGGAAAAGAAAGGAATGGAATGGAATGGAATGGAATGGAATGGAATAGAATAGAATAGAATAGAATAGAATAGAATAGAATAGAATAGAATAGAATAGAATAGAATAGAATAGCAGAGTTGGAAGGGACCTTGGAGGTCTTCTAGTCCAACCCCCTGCTTAGGCAGGAAACCCTACACCACTTCAGACAAATGGTTATCCAACATCTTCTTAAAAACTTCCAGTGTTGGAGCATTCGCAACTTCTGGAGGCAAGTTGTTCCACTGATTAATTGTTCTAACTGTCAGGAAATGTCTCCTTAGTTCTAAGTTGCTTCTTGCCACCGCTGCTCCCTGCCACCTGGAACTGGCCAAAAATGCAATGCATGAAGGCCAAAAACTGGGTGTGTGGAGGCCGAAAACATGATACCGAGGCTGAAAACACGACGCATGGAGGCGGCGATTGGCAGGGCCAGATTTAGATGAAAAGAGGCCTAGGCTATTCCACTTATGAGGCCCTTTCACCTATAGTGAAAGTGTAATTTTAATTTTGCTAACAATTTGAATGTAGGCCCCTCTTGATCTTGAGGCTGAAGCCTAGTTAGCCTATAGGAAAATCCGGCCCTGGCGATTGGCGATGATGTGCTGTGGCGATCCCCGCAGCCTGGAATGGGTCTAAAACAGAGCGTGTGGAGGCCAAAAATGTGACACGCTGAGGCCGAAAATGGCCAAAGGGTGGGGGCCAGCGAGTGGGCAGGGCTTCAGCAACATTTGGTATATAAGACGCACCACAGTTTTCACCCACTTTTAGGGGGGGAGGGAAGTGCATCTTATATGCCGAAAAGTACAGTAAATAATCAGAATGATACATTGTACCTCATTCCAGGACTCTGTGTGCCACATGAAGCATGGATCCATGTTACAGCTCATGTTCAGTACTGGCTGGCTTTGCACGGCCTGGCAGTGGAACGGCCTCAGGATTCTCTTTTCTCGCACATCAATGCAATGCGCATCGCGGGTCTTGAAACCCCCTCCACAGCTGGAGGAGCACTGTGTAGGGAACAAGGGCAAAAAGGTAACCTCTGTGGCTTCAAAGATCCCTGAGAGGCATTTGTTTTCTAAAGCACAGGGCAATTGTGTGATGCCATGCAGAAATAGGCGCTCCACAGGACTTCTCTTGCTGTCCAGGTCCAGACAGAGAGGAATCCTTTTTGAACTCCTTTAAAAGAGCTGTTTGAGTAGCTTTAAAGGGAAACAAATGACTAGAACATCTGCACAAGGCTCAACTCTGTTAATCTGTTAATTTGAAAAGATGTACTTTGAGGCTTTAAAAACAAGCCAAAAAAGATGTTTCTCTATCCAGTGGAGAGTGCTAAAGAGCCGGAGCAGCAAATTTTCAACAAAATTGCCGCTTGTGGACAAATCTCCTGAACTGGGCATGGATTTTCATAGAGAAAGCAGCATTCCCTCAAATAGCCTTTAAGTCATGGAGAGCTTTAAAGATAATGATTTCTTTGTATTTTCCAGAGAAATGAATTGGCAGTGCTTTAAGCACAGACAAAATGTGGTCAGCTTATGTTCTTCCCAAGACCATGTTGTCTACCAGCTGACATCTTTTCTCCCAGAAGAGTGTGTGTTACCACACTTGACCCTGGAGATTATTACAGCAGCATAATTTTAAAATATTTATTTTCCAGAAAGACATACAGTACAGTTGTCATATCAACCAAAGTTGATGAAATGTAGTTCTGGCATTAGCCATAATCTTGGAAGGAGAAAGGAAGACAGAGATTCAGGTCCCAAAGCATGGCCCAAATGGCATATCTGCTCCTTCTGGGAAAATATTATCCCACAATATTCAGAACAGGCAGACATACCTCCTTTATGTTCCTAATAATAAACACCTCTATCTTGTCTATGGGGATGCGGTGGCTCAGTGGCTAAGATGTGGAGCTTGTCGATCGAAAGGTCGGCAGTTCAGCAGTTCAAACCCCTAGCACTGCATAATGGGGTGAGCTCCCGTTACTTGTCCCAGCTTCTGCCAACCTAGCAGTTCGAAAGCACGTAAAAAATGCAAGTAGAAAAATAGGGACCACCTTTGGTGGGAAGGTAACAGCGTTCTGTGTGCCTTTGGCATTTAGTCATGCCGGCCACATGACCACCGAGACATCTTTGGACAGCGCTGGCTCTTTGGCTTTGAAACAGAGATGGGCACCGTCCCCTAGAGTCGGGAACAACTAGCACATATGTGTGAGGGGGAACCTTTACCTTTACCTTTATATCTTGTCTAGATAGTTTCAAGTTGTTATTCTTTACCTAGCACATTACTGACTGCAGACAGTATTGAGGCACTGCCAAAGACCCAACCTGGCCACCATGTTATCTTACCACAATACCTTGCTCTGAACAAAGACCCTTTAGAGCAGATCTGTCCAACCTTGGCAATTTATGGTGAACTTCAACCCCCAGAATTCCCCAGCCATCATGGCTGACTGTGGAATTTTGGGAGTTGAAGTCCACAAGTCTCAAAATTGCCAAGGTTGGACACATCTGCCTCAAAGCAAAGTATTTGGACTGGCAAGGAGTCTGTTTGGCCTGATACCTCAGAGCCTCAACACCTCAGAACAATCTAGGACTCCTTGGACCAAGGTACCAAAGCAGGTGCTACAACATTGCAATAACAACCTAGGTAAGAGGGCAAAAATCTTCCAGCTTTCTAAATTTGAAGGAAGGATTTCAGTCTGCCTTACGAAAAGATCCGATTGGCCAAGAGGGTGTGACTGCAATTAGGGCCACCAAATCTGGGGTTACAAAAATCTAGAACAACCAATTGATGGCAGCAAAAGGAAACAAAACATTAGCTCTTTGGAATCACCTCATGATCAACTGGATTTTTTTTTTTTTTTGCAGCTCAGGTCTGAAATAATGGGAAGCAAGACAGCCGGCTTATGGAGGTTTTCCAAGAAGCTAGATTTCTGAAGGAGAGGCAATTGATGAAAAAACCCTGACAATTTAAAACTTGAGCCGCTCAGCTCTACAGCACCATTCAAGACTGCACTGCATTCTGTCAGGGAGGAAAAGGTGAGAAGTATGTGTTTGCAGTTGGAGTTGCTTAAAACAAGATACAGTAGGAAGTTAGCACCCACCCCTCTCCTAGAAAAATGAAATATTTTAGGAAATATTAAAAGGGCAGAATATTTCTCCTAAAAGGGAGGCAGAAACTTAGTCCACCCTCCACCTTTGTCAATGGGCCATTAAGGCCTGGGCCAGTCTATTCTACATAACAAAGATCTACCTCCTTCAGGCAGAGTCATAGTAGGAATTGGCTAAAGCCCTTTCATTCAGGGGTGAAATCCAGCAGGTTCTGACAAGTTCTGGAGAACCAGTAGCGGGAATTTTGAGTAGTTCAGAGAACCGGCAAATACAACCTCTGGTTGGCCCTAGAGTGGGGTGGGAATGGAGATTTTGCAGTATCCTTCCCCTGCCATGCCCACCAAGCCACGCCCACCAAGCCACACCATGCCCACCAAGCCACGCCCACAGAACCAGTAGTAAAAAAATTTGGATTTCACCACTGCTTTCATTACATCATCACCCAGCAAGAGTCAACCAAGCTTGGGATGCAGGAGTTGCCCCTGCATGGCCCCATGGGAATCTAAGAACCAATCAGACTACAAGCTCAAATTCAAAAGCCCAGAGAGGGCATATAACCCAGACACTCTCACATCTCTTCCCTTTTTTCCCCTAGGACCTCAAACCATATGGTCCTGTCCGCCATTAAAAACCATCTTTCCAAGCAGTCTCCGTGTTTCCAGTGTCTTTCTTTCCCAATTGGAACTGAACCCAGATGGACATTTCTTCCAACAGTACATTGGATTCTTCTGAATGAGAAGCACATAAAGTTCAAGTCTTGAAGAACAGAAACTCCACCCTCCCAAGTCACGTCTCTAACTTCTTCAAGTTGAACATTGTAACTTCTGTGGAAATTCTAAAAAGAATATGTTCACCAATGTCATTATTCCCAGGATCTACTTTTGATGAGAGCCTGGAATAACAACATGTGGGGAACAGTTGAAATTTAACTAATGAAATGTTTAATTTTGAAGTATCCCAATTGGTAAGAAAAATAATAACAGCCAAGATGAATAGGAAATGCTCTTTGGAAAGAGATCTATCTCACAATTAGCTTTGAAAATGTATAACTATTCTGATTATTTTCATTTTCAATGTTTGGAAATGATCTTTACATTTAAATTTTAAATCTTACCAGTGGCAATTACCTTATTCAGGTATAATAACACTGGGAAACTTGAGGGTAAGAGAAATTATGCATTTCAGGGATATGTTAAAATGTATTATTTCCCTCCATTACTTGCTTACGGAAAAGAGTAAATGCTTTTACTCAGGGTCAGAAAACAAACTCTTTTGGCTTCCAAAAAGCAGAAGTCCACAATAAATAATATGTAAAATCACAGTGGGCCTACCTTGCTCCAATTTCCTATTCTCCACTGAGCACATGGCCGAAGGTGGCATCTTCTGGCTGGATCGGGTTTTTTTATGTGCTGGCAGTCAGACTCATTCTTGGTGTTGCATTCTACGGGTCTCCAAAAGGCCCCAACACCACATGTGGTAGAACACTGGAAAATTGGAGAGAAATAATGCTGCCATTTTTTAAGGGTGCAGGAGAAAGAAATGAGAGATCAGACTTTCTAATTTTTCCTGACAGTAATTTCTTGACATTAAAAATCAATAGAATGGTTTGCCTCCTGGAGTTGTGGGTGCTCCATCATTGGAGGCCTTCAAGAAAAGATCATCTAGTCTACCCTCCTGCTTAAGCAAGAAGTCCTATCCTATTGCAGACAAATGGTTGTCCAATCTCTTCTTAAAAACTTCCAGTGATGGAGCACCACAACTTCTGAAGGCAAGTCGTTCCACTGATTAATTGTTCTAACTGTGAGGAAATTTCTCCTTGGTTCTAGGTTGCTTCTCTCCTTGATTAGTTTCTATTCATTGTTCTGCCTTCAGATGCTTTGGAGAATAAGTTGGACCCCCCTCTTCTTAATAAAATAAGTAAGGGATAACTATCCAATCTTAGTCCCAAAGGTGCAACTGGACTTTCTGGTTTTTCTTTGAAGACATTTCACTTTTCATCCAAGAAGCTACTTCAGCTTTGAAGCTGAAGAAGCTTCTTGGATGAAAAGCGAAATGTCTTCAAAGAAAAACCAGAAAGTCCAGTTGCCTCTTGAAAAAAGCACCTTTGGGACAACCATGACTTGGATGACTGAGAATCTCCATACCCAACCTTAGTATACTCTTTTTCAGTTCTAAAACATTTAATTGCTCCATATTCTATTCAAACCGTTGCTTCCCAATTATCATATATATTCAATAGACAGATGAGACGGGCCCATGATACCTATGATTCTTAAGCACTATCCACAAATTGTGGATGTCTACAAATACAAAAGCCTTTGCATAATCAAAAAAGCAAAAATGGACATTTGTTTTCTTTGCTTTTTCCATATTAGCAATGTGATCTCAAGTGTCCTTGCCTCGGAGGAAATCAGTTTCTATGTCTGGCAATTCTCATTCCAAGTACTGTTGAGGTAAATTAAGAAGTAATTATTGAATGACAGGTGTTGCTAAAGGACAATCTTCAGTTGAATTAATAGAAAATGAAAATGTTCATCTTGCCATATGTATTCTGTCTATCCTCCAACTAATTTTCTCAAGGATGCTTTTGCTTCCATTAAAGCTAGGCTAAATATGCTACTCAATGAAAATTCAGCTGAATTTCTTTCTAGCTTGAAGAAAACTTGCAAGGCAATATTCATTTGATTTGAAATTAAGTTGAAACATGCCAGTTGAAATCTAAGTTGAAGTCTACGGCAGTTAGTTTCAAAGAATCAAATGTGGTAGTTTTGGTACCTTGCCTTAATAAATATGGTTGGGAGCTTCTGTTCTGTCAGCATGGTCATACTCCACTCAGTATCAAGGATGCAGCTGTAGAGGTGGTCAACAGTATTAAGTATCTGGGGGTGCAGATAACTAATAATCTGAACTGGTCTCTTCACACGTCATCCTTAGTGAAGTATGTAAACCAGTGTCTCCATTTCCTGCGTCGGATGAGGAGAGCACATCTTTCTCCTTCTGTTCTGTCCACTTTTTACAGAGGCTCGATTGGGAGCATTTTAACAAACTGACTCACTTTGGTTTGGTGGTAGCAGTGCCTCAGATAGAAAGCCCATACAAAGAATGATGAGGACAACCGAGAAGATTATAGGAAGCTTGCTTCCCTTTATTCAGGATACTGCTTATAAGCTGTATGTGCTTAGAGCTTCAAGCATTGTTAGAGACCCCACACACCAACTTTAGGGTCTGTTTCTGTTGTTCCCCTCTGGAAGGAGGCTTTGATGTATCTCTAACAGGACTACCAGATTCTGGAACAACTTTGTTCCCTATGTCATCCGTCTGGTAAACTTGCAAAATTCATTTTTCTCGTCATGTACATTTATACATCCAAACTAGACTGCATTGTTTCTCTGTGTCATATAATGTATGTGGATATATACATATTTCTTTCTTTTTTATTTGTTTGTTTGTTTGTTTAATTATTTATTTATACTTTTATCATGTTCATGTAGTGTATATTGGAGGTGGTGACGGTTTGAGAGCTGTATGCAACGGAATTTCATTTTAATGTATGCCAATTAGTGTACATTTAAAGTGACAATAAAGTTATTCTAAATCTAAGTTTCTCTAAAGCCTCAAAGAGATAAGCAACAGCTGTGCACCACTATTCAATTGCCTTGAAATTCTCCATGCTACTTTATTAATTAATTTGACACATTTGCAGTGAAATGCAACATAGGAAATAATCAATTTCACTTTGCTCTGTAGCATTCTCAAGTATTATGAATTTCTTTGTGACAGCAGCATCCCGGATTTTCCCAGAGTTATAATTTGTTACCTAATATGTAGTTTCCAGCATTTAAATGCAAAACATTGCACACAGACTTGCTCTGTGAGCAAAATGGGTGGTTTCTAAACTTGATGAATAAATAAACCTTTGCATAATAAAAAAAGCAAAAATGGACATTTGTTTTCTTTGCTTTTTCCATATTGCATTGATAGTTGTAAACAACATAAGACAATACTTACCTCAGTCCAGTTTCCCACCAACCAATAAGCATTGATATGCCCGTTTCTGGATTTTGAATCTGAATCAGAGTCATTTAGTAATCTCGTTTTGAAAACATTCTCACTGTTCTTTGGCATCGTGGTGTCTCGCACAAATGGACTTTCCGTGGCCCAAGGGGTCGTTTCACTGAAAGAGGGCTTTGATGGGGTTGTATCCGCAGATTTTTCTTCTAATTTATTCTCTAGTGTTGGTTGTTCCATAATGGGATCTGATGTCACAGGCGAATTTATTTGTACACGAAGGCCTTTGAGATCTGTCGTTGTCAATGAAACCTCAGTTCCTCTTGTGGGGGTAACAGAAAATGGGTTGAGGTTATTAGACTGATCATCTGTAGATGAGGTTCGTGAGACTTTGCTTGTAGTGAATGTAAGGAACCTCTCTGTTGGTCTTTCAGTCTGAATGTAGTCTTTTATTTCTCCCTCAGTACTGTTGGGTGTTGTGTCATTTGCTTCCATTAAATAATTAGTCTTTGGATTATACATGGGGTCAATGGTAAAGGAATCCTTGTTTATGGAGCTATCTTCTGAAGATATGTTCCAAGCGGTTAGGAGAGCTCCGTGAGTGATGTTTTGCAATGCCCTGTTGGCACTAGTTACACCGGAGTAGTTGCTGGGCATGCTTGAGTGAATGGAATTATTTTGCAACTTTTTTACTTCCAAGTCTTCATTTGGAGAAGAATTTACAAGACTTATGGAAGTGGGTATCAAAGTGATGTTTCTGAGCCTGGGTATTATTGTTGAAGGGATCCTTGGTAATGGTTCTGGCGTGGCCAATTTTTTTGAAGGGCCTCTTCTGGGAATAGTCCCTATTCGTCTAATAATCTTTCCATTATGGAACTTGAAACGAGTCATCAGCAATCTTTGAGTGGATAGGCATTGCTGTAAACCACACAGAGCTTTAGAATGGGGTTTCTTCGAAATGTCACATGGTTCCCCATTGTTTTTGGTACAAGTGACATAACGAGTACGTACTCCTCCACCGCAGGTAACTGTACACTGCAAAATAAACCACATTTACATATCTCATCCCCTCCCACTCCAGTGAGCCAAATAAAATACCTAACTTGCTTTTTAAATGCAATGTGTGAACCTAGCTAAGGAAGCCATTTGAATCTTGAACGTGAAATCTATAATTTAATTTACACCTGGCTTTGCCCAGGATATTTTGAAATAACGCTTAACTACTGCATGCTGAGAAGAAAATACATATACCGTAGTAATATCCTTCTGATATGTCAGCATCTATTATGAATTTGGAAGTCTATTAGGCATTGCTGAACAGATCATCAGCCTAGTTACAATCCATTTTAAGCGGGCATTAAACAATGGAGCCACATCTGGAGGTGCTTCCCAAGGTATATGCTCTACTGATGCACAAGATCCTTAATTTAGATGTTATGTTTCATCAATGCTATTAGCTGAAAATAACATTTAATTAACTTGTTCCAGATCTCAAGTTTTCATTTGCCTAGAAATTAGAAGAGACTTGATGGGTTGTATAAAATCAATCAGCGGAAGAATATTGATGAAATCATATCCAATGTTATGCTTCATTTAATTTATTATACAAGGGAAGAAAAAGCAGCTTGAAGCTGTATGGGTTAAAAGGTATTCTTGTGTCCCCTACTAATAACAGCTAAGGTATAAGAGGGTTTCTTAATAACAGGAGGCAGCAAACCTTTAAGCATTTTTTAATTAAAGAACTGCATAGAAATTAATTTTTAAAGCAGGAGGCATATTTGGTTTTATTGGGCAGAGACAGGCCAATTCAATGCATAGTCATTGCTAAGTTTGCTTTACTCTTATACTCTAGGTCAGGGGTGTCAAACTCATGTCGTCACGGCAGCGTCACATGACGTATTGGGACTTTTTTCTCTTCGCTAAACTGGGCGTGGGCGTGGCCAACATGTGATGCATCCAGCCCCGCGGGCCGGGAGTTTGACAGCCTTGCTTTAGGTCAGTGATGACTAACCTTTTTGCCGTCACGAGCCAAAAGCGGGAGGAATGGGGGGGGGGGCCTGCGCACGTGTGTGCCTACACTCATAATTCAATGTGCCTCGACTCCCATGCATGCATGCGTGACACACACACACACCCCACGGTCCCCTCACTTTTGGCACGTGATGGCATGGTAGGCAAGGTAGGCCCATTTTTCGCTCTCCCCAGAGGCTTTCTAGGAGCCTGAGGGAGGGCAAAAACAGCCTTCCCCACCCCCAGAGGCCCTCCGGAGGCCGGAAACAGCCTGTGTCCCGACTTCCAGTGGGCCCGGAAGGCTCAAAAATCAGCTGGCCAGTGCGCATATGCGCGCTGGAGCTTAGCTAGAGCAATACTCATGTGCCCACCGATATGGTTCCGCGTGCCACCTGTGGCACGCATGCCATAGATTTGCCATCACGGCTCTAGATTGAAGTTTTTTGGCTTTTTAAATCTGCATGAAAGCCTAAATTTAAATACTAATTATTCATCCCCTAATAAAATGAGCATTTTTAAATATACTTTTCTCATATTTGGCTATAAATATATTTGATTATGTCTTTATGCAAAAGACATCAGAAACAAACATACCGAAGACACAAACTGCCAATCTTCATTCTTTTTCTGCCTTCTTCCTTAATTAATGGGTTTTCCAATTCTTAGGGGTTTTTTATTAGCATAGGCAATCCCCAGCTTAAGAACATTCAATTTACAGATAATTCATACATACAAATGAGCTGCCTATTACTAAAAATGATAACATTGTCCTTCCTTGAGTTGATGAATCACTGAAGCTCTACAATATTTGTCAGCACTTCAACCTGCATTTACTCTAGTGCTGACATAAGGAGAAGAGGGGGCAGCTGGCAAGAGGACGCTTGACTTCTCACCTACTTATTTTCCCTGAAGATATTATCCCCTAGAGATGGGAGGGGGGACATTCCTGGGAGCTGAAGTAGTAGATATGGGGAGAGTGATTTGGAAGATGGCCAATGAGACGCAGAGAATTGGGGAACGGAAAGGGAAGGTTTGGGGTCAGGAAGTCAGTGTTGGCTACGCCACAATCGGGGACAGATTGTCGTGCTTAATAAATGAAAGATTTCATCAAAGACTATTTGTTTGGAAATGCAATTTATTTTATTTGAGACGACACCGAAACCTGACAATATTTTTATAAACCACTGAAGTCAAGAATTCTTAATAACCTGTTCTTAATTCTTAACCTGTTTTCAGTGGTTTATGAAAACATTGTACAGCTTCAATGGTTCAGCGGTTTGAGGAAGAGAAAACACTACACACCATTTTTAACAATAGGCAGTCTGTTAATATGCACTGTATGAGTTTCAACTTTCATACAAGGTTAAGTTAGAGTTAGGGAACTGAATTTGTTCTTAACCCAGGGACTGCCTGCCATTTTTTTTAACAACTGCCCTACTCCAGTGGTGAAATCTGAACTGGTTTACTACTGGTTTGCTGGCTGCGCATGCGCAGTGGACACCACACACCAAATGTGAGGTGCTCATGGGCAGTGCACGCCAAGCGGTAAGTAGAAGAGCATGTGACGGGGGAGGGGGTTATCAGCTGTGGCGCACAATTTTTTTTTTACTTTTAAAAGCATTTTTTGTACAACCTCTTCAGCCAAAGAGGTTGTTAAAAAAATGCTTTTAAAAGCCTTTGACGACCAGGCAACTCAGCTGGGATCACCAGAGGCTTTTAAAGGCATTTTAGAATGCCTTTGTAAGGCATTCTACAATGCCTTTAAAGGCATTGTAGAAAAAATGCTTTTAAAAGTAAAAAAAAAAAAGCCTCTGATGATCGTGCGGCTCAGCTGGGCACGAGGGGCGGGCAGGGATTTTTGCTGCCGGTTCTCAGAACCACCCGCCGCCATCTCTACCGGATCGGGCAATCCGGTCCAAATCGGGAGCATTTCACCCCTGCCCTACTCTCATTCCAGATGAAAATTTTAGGAAGAAATCATGAGTTAATTTTGGTGTGAAATGAGTGTGCTTTCATTTCTGGAACTTAAAAGAAATTTTTGGACTAAGTATGTGGTTGAAGATTACATAACTTTTAAGAGAATATATGTAGCTCAGGGTTGCAAAGTGTTCAATGCATCACAGTGCATCAGTGTGCTGATGATGTTACCTAGTTGGGTAATCAAAAGTCTGCAAATAACCCAGCTTGGAGAGCACTAAGAACTCCATAACTTATTAAGTTATAGCCTAGCCTGTGAACCACTACTTTGTGTTTGGCTCTGACAGGAGACTTCTAGAACAAAAAACAGAAGCAAACCTAACACTTTCCAGATGCTGGTTGTTTGCCCACACCTGTTTTAGTGTAGTCTTTTTTTAATCTGATATGCTCCATATATTTTGGACAACCAACATTCTAGGAGATGAAATCACAGTATTGCTTGAAACATTCTGGAAACTGAAACCCATCACACCTAGAAAGCAGCACATTGAGGAAAGTTGCTTTATAGCAGGTGCATTTTGAAATATATAATTGAATATCTGTGACGAAATGGTTCCTTCCTCATACTTTATAAGAAATAGAGGCTTATGACCTCTCAACTTGCCCATGATTTCACTGGACATGGAAATAACAAATACAGCAAGTACCACCAGAAATACATCACAGCTTTTTCTTGGCTTCAGGAGTACCACACTAGAGCCTTGGTGGCGCAGCAGACAAAAGCACTGTTAAGTAACACCAGCTGCCTGCAATTACTGCAAGTTCAAATCTCACCAGGCTCAAGGTTGACTCAGCCTTCCATCTTTTCGAGGTAGGTAAAATGAGGACCCGGATTGTGGGGGCAATAAGCTGACTTTGTATAAAAAAGAACACCGCTTGGGGGGGGGGCGAAAGCCCTACTAAGCAGGTATATAAAAAAGTATGAAGGCTGTTGCTTAACGCATTGTAAGCCGCCCTGAGTTTCCGGAAAAGAGCGGCATATAAATCGAACCAATAAACAATAAACCAATAATAATAATCAGTCCTTTCTTCTCTGAAATGTTAGCCTAGCCATTCTCAATGTAGATGCTCTTTAGATCAGAGTTCCCCAAATTTTCTGGCTTTGCATACAAGCCGGGGGGGGGGGGGGGAGGAAGGGGAAGGAGATTGTTTCACATGAGCGGAGGGCACATGTACATACCGCTTGTGAAAATGGAACGTGCGCAATGCCCTTGCCCGCTGCTTGCACAAGTGGAGGCGCACACGTGTGCATATTCAGCAGTGGTGGGATTCAACATTTTTTACTACCAGTTCTGTAGGCATGGCTTGGTGGGTGTGGCAGAGCTGTAAAATCTCCATTCCCATCCCACTCCAGGGGAAGGTTACTGCAAAATCCCCATTTCCTCCCGATCAGCTGGGACTTGGGAGGCAGAGAATAAATGGGGGCGGAGCCATTCAGAGGTGGTATTTACCGGTTCTCCAAACTACTCAAAATTTCCGCTACCGGTTCTCCAGAACTGGTCAGAACCTGCTGAAGACCACCTCTGATGCTCACCTAGCACTTCTGTGGCCCGGTCCCAAAAGACTCAAGGCCCAGTAGTGGGCCACAGCCTGGGGGTTGTGGACCCCTGATTTAGATAAGGGTAAAGGTTCCTCTCACACATATGTGCTAGTTGTTCCCGATTCTAGGGGCAGTGCTCATCTCCGTTTCAAAGCTGAAAAGCCAGCGCTGTCCAAAGATGTCTCCGTGGTCATGTGGCCGGCGTGACTAAATGCCAAAGGTGCATGGAACAGTGTTACCTTCCCACCAAAGATGGTCCCTATTTTTCTACTTGCATTTTTTACATGCTTTCAAACTGCTAGGTTGGCAGAAGCTAGGTTGGGACAAGTAACAGGAGCTCACCCCATTATGCGGCACTAGGGATTTGAACCACTGAACTGCTGACCTTTCGATCGACAAGCTCAGCATCTTAGCCACTGAGCCACTGCGTCCCTCTGCTTTAGATACATGACTTCAAATCTTAGAATTCTCACCAGGGTCTATGCTGTGTCCATCCATATTGGGGAAGTCTGGATTAGCACATGACAGATGGAGAAAGGACGATTAAAGGGCTAATTGTTTTATTAGTCCAACCTTTTTAAATCAAGAATGACTAAACTTAAATGCCTGGAGGCACATTTAAGTATTTGTGGGAGGACATCATAGACATGGCTGTATTTTCCTTTTTTGTGTTCTTATTAGAGAGTTGAGATTTAATTCTGTTTTTGCTTAATTGTGCTAAGTATAGGTTTCACATCGTTTATACTTTCAAGATGAGGAAGCAGTTAGGGTGATCATCCTGATTGCTAAAATATTATTTATTTCTTGCTTAGTTTATTTTAAAGGCCATGGGAATTCAGATATACTGGTTTTAGAATCGGCAGTTTCAGGTTTTTGTATTTTTGGTTTTTTTTAATTTATATGCCGCCCTTCTCCGGAGACTCAGGGCGGCTTACAGTGCGTTAAGCAATAGCCTTCATACTTTTGTATATTTATACAAAGTCAGTTTATTGCCCCCACAAACTGGATCCTCAATTTATCTACCTTAGAAAGGATGGAAGGCTGAGTCAACCTTGAGCCTGGCGAGATTCGATCTTACTTTTTAATTGCAGACAGCTGGTGTTAAATTACAGTGCTTCTGTCTGTTGAGCTAAACCAGGCTCCAGTTTTTCAAGTAGCTGGCAGGATTCAAAGCCCAATTTTTTCCTGAATGCAAAATAAACATATACACTAAAGGTACAATAGGAAAATAGCTCTTTTCACAGACCTAGAGAAAAAAATGGTCTAAATACATATCTCTTGCTTAATCTAAACTAAGGGTCTCCAACCTTGGCAACTTTAAGACGTGTGGTCTTCAGCTCCCAGAGTTCCTCAGCCAGCTTTGAGTTGAAGTCCACACGTCTTAAAGTTGCCAAGGTTGGAGACCCCTGATCTAAACCAAAGATGAATGCTAACACCAATTCTAAGCTGCCCCAAATTCTTATGAGCCAAGCTGATTTACAAATTTACCTCAGTCCAGTTGCTTACAGTCCAGTCGGATGGGCACAAGACATCCCTATTACACGAAAGGCGAGTTTTTGGTTTTAGCAGATGTTGGCATTCCTCCGCTGGCAGAGCCTGCTCATCAAATCCCAGTTTCTGGATACAAAGAACAGTGCGCTTTTTTTCCCCTGTGGGGCCACAGGTGCTGGAACATTTCTGCCATTCCCCTGCCCACCATCTGAAGAGAAAAAGCCAAAAGAGAACAAAGAACGTGAAGTAAAATTTGAAAGTCAAAATCTGAGCATTATGATGGAAGCAGCGCAAAGGGATGGCTGAAATACTTATATTCTGAGCCCAGATTTTTTTTTTCCATTTTAAATAGCTGGCTTTCAACACATTTTATTCCCTTAAATTGGGCTATTGGATAAAAGTAAACTCATGCTAGTTTAGAATAGAATAACAGAGTTGGAAGGGACCTTGGAGGTCTTCTAGTCCAACCTCATAACTTCTGGAGGCAAGTTGTTCCACTGATTAATTGTTCTAACTGTCAGGAAATTTCTCCTTAGTTCTAAGTTGCTTCTCTCCATGATTAGTTTCCACCCATTGCTTCTTGTCCTGCCCTCAGGTGCTTTGGAGAATAGTTTGAACCCCCCTCTTCTTTGTGGCAGCCCCTAAGAACATGATGGCGAACCTATGGCACGCATAACATATCGGTGGGCACGTGAGCATTGCCCTAGCTCAGCTGATTTTTGGGCCCACCAGAAGTCGGGAAACAGGGTATTTCCGGCCTCCGGAGGGCCTCTGGGGGGTGGGGAAGCCATTTTCGCTCTTCCCAGGCTCCTAGAAATGCTCTCCTGTCCCACCAGAAGTCAGCAAACAGGCCATTTCTGGCCTCCAGAAGGCCTCCGGGGGGATGGGGAAGGCTGTTTTTGCCCTACCCAGGCTCCAAGAAAGCCTCTTTGCGTGCCAAAAGCGGGGGGAGAGCAGGGGTGTTGCGTATGCATGCGCAGGGGTGCAGGCGGGGTGCACTGAATTATGGGTGTGGGCACATGTGGGCACGACCCCCCCCAGTGCTTCCCCCGCTTTTGGCACATGACAGCAAAAAGGTTAGCCATCACTGCCCTAAGATATTGGAACATTGCTATCATGTCTCCCCTAGTCCTTCTTTTCATTAAACTAGACATACCCAGTTCCTGCAGCCATTCTTCATATGTTTTAGCCTCCAGTCCCCTAATCATCTTGGTTGCTCTTCTCTGCGCTCTTTCTAGAGTCTCCACCTCTTTTTTACATCGTGGCGACCAAAACTTTAGTTCCGCAAGAGCATTTCCTTAATAGCAATCTTTAATTTGCTAGGAGAAATGCTAGCCACTCTCCCAATTATTACCACTGGAAGCAGCTTCCTACTAGAATTATATCTATTATTTTGCATTATTATTTTTTTACCTCAGCCCCGCTAGATAGGTCAGTCCAGAAAATTAGCTCAGCAGGAAGACTAAAACTACACTACAGTAACGGAATCTTTGGAGTCTAATCATGCATCACTTACTTTCCTATTTACAATAACACGAGTTAGGGAGGTTTCTGTCTAAGATCTTTTCTAGCATTTCTTCTTCATTTTTGGGCTTAAGCAGTGGTTCACTCCTGGTTGCTGTGGTAACAGATCTCCCCTCTCTCCATCAATATCCTCCTATTTTACTCTCCACAACATCTGTACAATCCACATTCAAAAGTGCACACACTGTGTGAGAAATAACTCCTCCAAAAGTTGCCACCAAACTGCAATTGTTATTATGGCAGAAGGAAATCATTACATTTGGGGAGATATAGCATATCTAGTGTATTATTATAAGATTGTGTTTTATAAAATGAGGAACCCTGGGTATATGATAGTATGTTGTATATAATTTCTAGTTAGCAGGATGTGGGGAATAGTATTTTTAAGGTATCTCAATGGTGCTTTTTCAAGAGGCAACTGAACTTTCTTGTTTTTTTCTTTTGAAGACATTTTGCTTCTCGTCCAAACTTCTTCAGCTCTATCAGCATCGTGGGGAATGGAAGGATTCCATTGGTATTCCTATTCCAGCTGTCTACAAGGAATATAAATCCTTCCATTCCCCACCATCCTGCCAGAGCTGAAGAAGCTTCTTGGATGAGAAGCAAAACGTCTTCAAAGAAAAAACAAGAAAGTCTAGTTGCCTCCTGAAAAAACATCTTTGGGACAACCATAACCTGGATGACTGATAATCTCTACAGACTATTTTTAAGGTAGTCTCTAGATTAGAGATCTGAGCTTGCATAGAATAATATGAGCATGCTTGGGTTCAAATTGGACTTTGGTTAAGCTTGTGCTATACTGGCCAAAGTATGGCTTATCCCAGGGGTGAAATCCAGCAGGTTCTGACAGGTTCTGGAGAACCGGTAGCGGAAATTTTGAGCAGTTCGGAGAACCGGTAGCGGAAATTTTGAGCAGTTCGGAGAACTAGTAGTAGAAATTTTGAGCAGTTTGGAGAACCGCTAGCGGAAATTTTGAGTAGTTCGGAGAACTGGCAAATACCACCTCTAGCTGGCCCCAGAGTGGGGTGGGAATGGAGATTTTGCAATATCCTTCTCCCAGGAGTGGGGAGGGAATTGGGATTTTGCAGTATCCTTCCCCTACCATGCCCACCAAGCCATGCCCACCAAGCCATGCCACACCCACCAAGCCACACCCACAGAACCGGTAGTAAAAAAAATTGGATTTCACCACTGGCGTATCCCCAAACACACACACACACACACACACACACACACACACAGTTTAGTCTGCCCTATTCTAGCATGTATTTTGTCTGTCCTACGCCCAACAATGACTTTGTTCTGATGCTGCTTAATTTTTCTGTGGTACAGTCAATAAAGGCAAAATGTGGCCCTAGATCCTAAAATAGTTCTATATTCTCCTTCCTAAGGAACAGCAATAATCAGTCAATTTTACTTAGAATCCAAGATAAGGGGAAACAATGTGGTGAGCAAATTCATAAATTATGTTTTTGTTCAATGCCTCAAGATGAAAAGTCCACCCAATTTTTGACATCATTTAATTGGAGCTAATACTCTATTATGGTATACTTTGTAAATTTTCCCAGTGATTCTATATATTCTTGCAATTTGCACTGAGAAAGCAAGACTTAGAAACAATGAGATTTAGAAATGCAGACTGAAAATAATTTAGCCTTCATTTTCACAGGCAGATGGCTTGCAATGGGACATTGAAAGTGCTTCGGCATAGATGATTAATTATAATACGCTATACCTTTGACATTTTCTAAGAAGTTTGCTTAATCCACCTCCATATATTAATGCTAAGCTTTAAACCTTAAACCTGTACATGTTCGGAAGCCAATCTTTTACCAACGATTTGCCTCTTGTATATTAGCTTCTGTGTGGGAAAACAGAGCTGCTCTAGCCTCGCTTTCAAAACTTTAAAATTTGGCTAATTCACCCAAAGCCAAAATGCTCACACTGTGCAATTTACTGCTCCCAACTGCATAGCCCAGATCTGCTCTCGCAGGGAGAGCAGATCTGGGCTATAAAAATCAGGACAATTATTAGTTGGCAGCAATGATTTTGGGTTTTAAAATCTCTTTATGATCATATACTGGTTACCAGGATGCTTGTGCCAGATCTAGATAAACCTGATTTAAAATATATCTCGGGGACGCGGTGGCTCAGTGGCTAAGACGCTGAGCTTGTTGATCGAAAGGTCGGCATTCAGCGGTTCGAATCCCTAATGCCGCGTAATGGGGTGAGCTTCTGTTACTTGTCCCAGCTTCTGTCAACCTAGCAGTTCAAAAGCACGTAAAAAATGCAAGTAGAAAAATAGGGACCACCTTTGGTGGGAAGGTAACAGCGTTCCCTGCGCCTTTGGCGTTTAGTCAAAGCTCTTCTGCTTTGAAATGGAGATGAGCACCGCCCCCTAGAGTCTGGAACGACTATCACGTATGTGCAAGGGGAACCTTTACCTTTAAAATATATCTCATAGGAGAAAGTTGCATTTCAAAAAACCTACAAACAAACATGTCATATTTGATTCTACTTCTGCTGACAATGTTCTTCAGTGAACTTAGACACGTGTCATATTGCATGGAACACAGCCCTGTTTTTAAAATGTCCCTATTCTTAAAGGTTATGCAATTCAAATCAAGTTAAGAATAAAAGAACACCAAAAATGTGAGCAACTGTCAAACTGCAAGAAAGCAACCAGAGATATTCATAAATAGCTAAAGTAAACAGCTTTTTTGTATCCTGCTTAAGTTATAAGAAACTCGCCAGTCTGTTTGCCTTCCCCTGGGAACAACCAGATCAGGCTTCATGGATCTTGGTGTGTGGGGAGGAGATTAGGATGCCAAGGACTCTAAGCAAAGCCCATGCATGACTACCCTCTTTCCAGCCTAGCTGGCAGTTTCCCAACAGCAAAGTTTCCCAAAAAGCAGAGGTGCTTTTTCTAGAGGCAACTGGGCTTTCTTTTTTTCCTTTGAAGATGTTTTGCTTCTCATCCAAGAAGCTTCTTCAGTTCTGACTAGATGGTGAGGAATGGGAAGGACAACCATAATCTGTATGACTGAGAATCTCCGTAGACATTTTTCCGACGGCAACAGAATTGGTCCATTACTTGGGGGTTTAGTTGCTTGGGTTTCTGACACATTTCAATATTGGCGTATTTGTGGCAAAGACTGTATGAGATGCTTTGGCACCGGTATTTTTATTTGGGATTTATTGTATTTGTATTCATGTGGTTTAATTGTTTGTGTACTGTGCATCACCCAGAATTTTTGCATAATAACAGAATTGGGACAGGGACAAAACAAAATGCCTTAAACCATTAAAACTGCTATTTTAACTGTACTGTACTTGAGAACAAATTGTACTGAATTCCTGTGTAAACATCTACAGTACATTGCATTAAAGTATAACTTGATGTACTAGTGATATTCCACTGTACCTCTCTGCCCCAGGCAACTTAAGTAATGCTGTTGATGTCCTGTCCTGGTGCCTGGAGGTTGTGAGTGTTTGGATGGGGAACAACAGGCTTCTAGTGAACCCTGGCACCACCGAGTGTCGTTAGGATTTAGAGCCTCCTTAATCTGGGACTTTACCATCTTTGGTTCTGGATGGGGTGGCACAATCCCAAATAGACCCAGTGCCCAACCTGGATATTCTCCTGGATTTACAACTTTTGCTTGAGGAGCAGGTGACAATTGTGGTTGTGAGGACCTTTATGCACCGGTTGGCCCATTCCCGAATCATGAGATTTTGGTCACAGTTACTTAGACCTTGGTCACCTCACAAATGGACTACTATAATGTGCTCTTCGTGGGTCTGCCCTTAAAGCTCCAGCTGGGACAAAATGCTGTGGCACAGGCAATTATGTGTGCCTCTAGCAGGACATACGTTACACCTCTGCTCCGTGAGCTACATTGGTTTCCAGTTTGCTTCGGGGTCCAATTCAAGATGTTGGTTTTGACCTGTAAAGCCCTACATGCAGTGGTGGGATTCAAATAAATTAACAACTGGTTCTCTGTCCTAATGGGCAGGTGTGGCTGGGTGGTCATGTGATTGGGTGGTCATGGTCAACTCGATGTCACTCATGTCAAGGGGGCGCTTCATCTCGCCTAGCCTCTCATGAACGTGGGGATGCTGCAATGTAACAAGGCTTAACCCAGAGGCAGTTTCGGAAAACACTTAAGCAGGCTAGAAACAACACACACAGGGACACTGGAACGCCTCCTTCCTGCCTTCCTGACAGGATTAACCTGTAAGGTGGGAAAAACAAAAGGCTGTTGGAAAGAGATTTCTTCCAACAGCCAGTTTGCCGAGCTGCTCGACAGTTAACTACTGGTTTGCACGAACCGGTGTGAACCAGCTGAATCCCACCACTGCCTACATGGGGACTGGTTATCTGAAGAACCATCTCTTCCCAGTTACATCAATCCATCCCATCAGGTCCAGCAGGAAAGACATGCTGAGGGACCTATCTAAAAAATTACATCTGGCAGGACTTGGGAGCTGTAGTAGCACCTCCTTATCGGAATATCATCTTCTCTGAGATGAGATTAGCCCCAGCTCTTATGTCCTCCCCAAAAATTTTCAAAACATGTTTTTTCCCCCAATCAGGCCCATAGATCTCTTGATAGCAGAGAGTCCATGCCGTAACTACATCACATGCAACATTCTGATCTTGACTCTCTTGACATTCTTGATTTTAATAATTCATTTGTTTTAATTGGTTTTATAATATATGTAAATAATTGGTTCTACTGTAGGCTGCTCAGAATTACCTTCTGTGAGATGACGGTTATATGAATTTGATTCAGGGGTGAAATGCTCCCGGTTCGGACCGGATCACTGGATCCGATAGTGATGGCGGCGGGTGGTTCGGAGAACCGGTAGCAAAAATCCCTGCGCGCCCCCCCCCAATGCCCAGCTGAGCCACGCGATCAACAGACGCTGTTTTTTTTTTACTTTAAAAAGCATTTTTTCTACAACCTCTTCAGTCAAAGAGGTTGTAGAAAAAAAATGCCTTTAAAAGCCTCTGACAATCCCAGCTGAGTTGCCTATCGTCAGAGGCTTCTAAAAGCATTTTTTTCTGCAACCTCTTAAGGTTGTAGAAAAAATGCTTTTAAAAGTTAAAAAAAAAGTTGGCCACACCCACCCAGTCACATTACCCCCCCAACCAATCCACGCCCACAGAACCGGTAGTAACAAATTTTAGATTTCACCCCTGATTTGATTAAATAAAAAAAAATTACCTTTTTTTTTGTGTGTGTGTGATTCTAGAACTTTATGCAGTGATGCCTCTGAACTTTTTTGGTCAGTATATCATATCATAGAGGCCATTAATTTTCAAATAAGATTATACTATCAGTTAGTGCCCAAATAATTAGCACAAGTTAATTATAGCTACTTTGTGGTTTATGCTTTAAAGAACAAGCATGTTATTTACAGGGACTATAATGGCATTCCAGATATGGCCACCCAGTGAGATGTGATCAGCATACATTGTTGTTACAGCGGCAGAAAACCCTGTAAATTCTTGCAGCAGATGTTCAATGTTTATTCTGCAAAAGCAGCAGGAGCCATCATAAAAATATCTGCTAGTTAGTTTAATCATGATTAACATTCTTAGACAATGAAATCCCCTCTGAGCGTTGCAAGTTCATAGCAAAGAGAGTATACAACAACAAATGCAGGTTGCAATCCTCCTTCCTACACAGAAAGTACATTTAAATTTTATGGGAATTATTTCTAAAGAGGCATATGAAATCATATATATTAGGGAAATACGTGGAAAGTTATGGAAAGTATGGAAATATGTAATAGAGTTGTTGCATTGAAATAATGTATTAGGAGAGTTGATGCATTTGAGATATGTTCAAATTACATGTATTAGGGAAATATATTGTGAAAAAGTCAGTCAGTATTTCTGATTGAAAGAAAGTGATTGGTAGTTAGAAATTTCAAAATTGAAGAGATCAGGACAAGTTTCCCAGAGTAAATCTTCAGACCGGTTTGACATCTGCTATAGAACTTATTTAGTCAGACATTAGCTACTAAGATGGCTTCCAACACAGGAAGTGTAAGAAGTGTTATATCAGAATATATTTTATTCTTTATACTATTTCCATCTTCCCTTAAAACATGAACAGAATCCACAATGGAGTGAGAATCAGCATCTCCACTAGATAATTGACAGTTAAGCTGAAACTAAGTTAATCAAGGAAAGATAGCAAACAGAAGAAAATTGTTTGACTCAAACTTCCTCAAAATAAGTTACCCAGACCTAATCCACATATCAAAGGATAAGGTCTGTAAACACAAATAGAATTAATTAAATTAAGTCTCTCAGCGGAACTGCATGTTCGTAAGAATAAGCATCATAGATGATATACCTACACACACACACACACATACACACCTCAAGTGTCACCCTAGAATCAGCACATAGACCAGGGGTCAGCAACCTGCGGCTCTGGAGCCGCATGTGGCTCCTTCATCCCTCTGCTGCGGCTCCCTGTCACTCAAAATACGCATCACAGCCGCCAATTTGCGACACCCACCGGCACGAGATTTATTGAGCTTTTCAACTCCCGGTCAGCCAACCATGAATAAATCCAAGAAAAGAAAAGTTTCAGAAGAAAACAGAACATTTAATTCAACTACATATGCTAATTTTGTGTCTGCTCAAGAAATAGTCAGGCACGGGAAGAGTTTTGTGGCTCCTGGTGTTTTCTTTTCTGTGGGAAATGGGTCCAAATGGCTCTTTGAGTGTTTAAGGTTGCAAACCCCTGACACAGACATTTCCACACTGGGACAAGCTCCTCTATAAAAATATGTCGTTGTAGCCGCCCCTAAAGACAAACTCTTTGCTTTTAGGAATAAATGTTTCTTCATTTCTCACAGCTGTCTGGATCTCATTTTTATTTATTCTTGCACAATCCCGGCTTGAGTTGGAACCCCAAATTAGTCTTCTGACAGGAGGAATATTTGAGCGCATGCTCAGGTAGGCCTTGTCAGAACTTGGAATGTTTAGATATGCAAATAGGACATTAATCAGAGAAAGGACATTGAACAACAGAATGGTGATAATGAAGACTGACCTTCAGGGTTTATTCAAAGGTTCTTTTCGTTACGTCTGATTCAAGGGGGAAAGGACTTTATCTCTCTGTGAGAAATGCCACAATCTTCACCAATACATCACATGATTTATGACTTTTCAATTTAAGGTCCTTCACTTATTATCTCAGTTCATGTTGCAAACAGGGTTGGGCAACTTTTTCAGATCAGCAATGGCCCTGCCAAAAATGACTGCTGAAATCTCACAGACCCCTTCTCTGAGATCTTATCTGTTCTTTTCAAGAATGCAAAAACGTCTAATTTTCACTTCAGATCTCTGTTAAAAAAAACCCCGAATCTTAAGAAAATTAAGCCAATGTTTACATTATGAATATTTACAATTTAAACTGTTTTATAGACGGTACTTTGGCAACACCTTGCTTGTAACAAACAACCTTCTAAAATATGCCATGCTGCAGGGGTGGAAACTGAGAGAATTGGTGAAGTTATAAAACATGATTTATTAAAGCACAGCATCTGTCACTGGGGGCGTCCGTGGGGGTAAAAAAAATCAGTATGGCCCTTGCGCAGAGCAATCACAGCACCTGCCTTTTGTGTGTGTGTCAATGTCACATGCACACACAAAGGGGTGGGACTTCAAGTGCACAATTGCAACTATCTCTTCTCAACTTTTTGAGTCCCTCCCTGTAGACACTGCTGTCCATCACCCTTTATTGCTGACTAGCTGGTAACCCAACACCCGGGTATTTATAGACATCGAAGCCTTTGTCTGACAGGGAGCCATTGAGAGGGGCCTTTCTTCCCCCTACTCCCATGCCCATCGTCCCTGCCCTCTCCCTTCCCCCTACCATGCTTTCCTCTTTCCCGCCCTGTCTACGATCCTGGCACTTTGCCCCAAATCCATCAGCGCTTCCCCATTGCTCCACTGGAAGAAGAACGTCATGGCTGCCTTTCCAGATGAAGCTGCGAAGGAACTGACATCACAAACAATTGATGCTATAGGACACTGCACTCACTCTCCTTAACAGCCCAGGTGTTCCAGAGTTATGCTGGAACACACACAGACACACACACACACACCAGGGGTGTCTTACCCCCCACAGTATTTGTTTCCAGATAGTAAGTCATCCGTGTACCAAGTTTGGTTGAAATTGCTCAAGGTGTTCCAGAGTTATGCTGGAACATACATATATACATCCCTTTTTATATAGATAGATCCTGCTGGTTCCTGAAAGCTTTAGTTCTTTTATTGTCGGAATGAGTGCAGATTCTGTATCATTGCCTCAGAAAATTGTTGACTTAGACAGAAACTGATAAAAAGTTGGGTTAAGGAATACTGGTTGAAACACTGCTGTGTGATTCACTTTGCTCACTCATTTTCATATAATTACTGATCTCTCTGACATATTTTAAAATTTTTTTCATTTGGATAGTTATTTTTCTTCAATCATATATGATCTGGGATGAAAAAAAATATAGTTTATTTGTCATCATTATCTTAAAATACCTTCCTCTATACCAGGGGTCCCCAACCCCTGGACCATGGCCCACTTCTAGGCCATGGCCTGTTTGGAACTGGGTCACATGCACACAGTTCAACTTGCATGAGTGTGATCTGTCCCCATACCCACACACACACAAACACAGCCAGCCGAGGGTTAAGGAAACACTTTGGAACGCACCCAGGTCTTATCTCCCACTTGGCAGCGATAGACACACCGTCTGCCAAATGCCTTTATTTTCACAAACAGAAAGATAAGGTACTTAACGTGCAAAAAGTCCAAGCAGAAACAATATTTCTCTCCGCAGTTCCGAACGAGGCTTTAGTGACTATCCAAGGTTTACTTTTGTTCATCACAAGGATCACTGACCACTACCCTCTATTATATAGTCTCTGGGGTGTGGTCCAGTGACTCAGTTCTAATCCCTAGCACGCCTCCTAAACTGCTGCAAACGTTTATCACGCCTTCGGAGGCGTGCGTCCAGGAATGATGTTTCTTCGTCACTCTGATCCGAGCCAGCTGTCTCCCTACTGATCTCCTCTCCCTCGGCCGGCACCTGAAACAATGCCAGAGGGGAGGGGCCTGGAGAGGGAGGCCTGGCTGACTTCTCTTCCTCATGCTCGGAGCTTTCTTCCTCCGATGGGACAGGCTCAGAGGGCGGGGCCACAACAGAGTGGCGGGGCCACAACAGAGTGGTGTATGCCTGGTTTCTCTCTCCCCCCTCCCCCCCAGCCGTGTTGCCAAGCCACAAAGATTGGTGACCTCTGCTCTGTATGATATTCATGCATACCTTGGTGGACAATCTTTTTCAATGCATTTTTTCTGTTTTGCCTTGGGTTGTGTTTCTGGGTCACAAAACAGGTTTTTCACCATACTCTTCCCCTTTTTCACACAATGGGCAATCTGTCGCTGAAACCCTACAAGAAAAATGAAAAAAAAAATTGAACTTCATCTTTAGATGTATCTTTAAGAAGATAAACATTTTGATTCATGGAGTAGCTCATATTAGACTTTAGCACTGCTAAGAATCTGCTGAATACACAATTTTTTGCAGGAGAACATCCTGCCTGCCATTAACGCTACCTGCCATCACCAAATGTTCAAAACTGCCAAGAAAAGCTGGCAGATGCTAATCTCTGCTGTCTACAAAATGCAGACAATAGATATGGCATCTGCCAGTTTTTATTCTTTTTATTTATATTTTTTGAGTGCCAAACTCCAGTGGACTTTACCTATATCATTGCAGAATGTGTGTGTCCCAGAGCATTTTAAAGAATAGAATAACAGAGTTGGAAAGGACTTTGGAAAGTCCAAAGGAGACCGTATACCATTCTGGACAAATGGCTGTCCAATCTCTTCTTAAAAACCTCCAATGTTGGAGCACCTAATTGTTCTCTCAGGAAATTTCTCCTTATTTCTAGATAGGTTATCTCCTTGATTAGTTTCTGTCCATTGCTCTTTGTCCTGCTTTTTGGTGCTTTGGAGAATAGGCTGGCTCCCTCTTCTTTGTGGCAGCTCCTCAAATATTGGAACACTGCTCTTATGTCACCCCTGTAATGGTAGTTAATACTATAGTTTGGTATTCCAGCTAAAAAAACTAATTCTACTACTAATATGTCCCTATGTCATCCACATTATGGATTTTTCATTCAAATAGGAGAAGTTGCCAATATGAAAGGATCAGTGAGATGCCCTACTATGACTTCCCCCCCACAAATGATAGAGTGTTGGAACGCCCTGCTGTTGAGAAGTCCATGTAGGCGCCTTTCTGCTAAAATCAGCCTTGGTTATATCTCAATACGGTAACTACAGTTTTGTCCTTTGTTTATACTCGTGCATTTGTTTCTGAAGGTTCCTGAATAAGGTCAAAGAGACATGAAAAGAAAAATGAAAGTAGGAGAGGAAACAGAAGAACATAAACAAGTTGCCTTATAGATGCTTGGGACTTTAGTTCCTCAAAATACTTCGCTAGCCATGTTGACTGGGAAAATGCAGAACCAAAGTACAACTCAATTTAGTCATCAGATTAGGCAAACCCACATTGACCCTCTTGGAATTTAAACTTTACATTAATCAGTTTTCTGCATCTGTAAACTAATGACAATAGATATACGGTAAATATTAGAGGCACTTTTGTCTCCTTTCTTATCTAAAGTATTTATGTACTCTATGTACAACAGGCCTGCTGTTGATTAGATTCATAATTTCGGTGCTTACAAATCCTTCTTCTTTCCTTCAGTTCAGTTCAAACCAGACCAGTACATAGAAACTGTTTTCAACAGGCTGAGGTGGTGAGGTAAGTTGATAATAAGAATTACTCAAGAAGAATGGATAATTATCATAAATTAACCGACAAGTTTGAAATTCCCTTTCTACCTTAATCATTCCACAGAAGCAACTAGGGGTCACCTCCAGCAATTACTTGGTAAGTTATTATTAGTTTGAACAGAGCTGATATAAAGAAGTCTATGTTTTGTTTTGTTTTTAAATGGGAAAAGATTGTTAATTGCACAGTGTGATTTCTGCATTAAATTAGGGCAAAACCCCCCACTGCTTTCATTACTTGGAATGGGAAAAATGCCATTGTTTGCCTGAGGTTTAACTAATTAATGATTAGTAGACACACAAAGTAGTTTTCGGTATGCTGATTTTATTGGTGGCCTTTCAAAGGGCATATAAATTAACTATTAATAAAATCACCAGTCTGAGGCAATTTACGTATACCCAAGTCGGTACATTGTTAGAACAATGAATGAGGAGACCAAAGCAGATGACGAGAGAGAGGAAAGGGACTTGGAAAATTGTGCTTTCTTACCATTGCCACAAGTTACACTGCAACTTGTCCACTTTCCATATTTCCAAACGTATTCAGGCTCCTCCACTTCATTTTCCAAGCTTGAGCTTTTGCGGACAGTGTATTCATATTTTATTCCAGGGTTGTTTTCTTGAAAAAGGAGCTGAACAACATTTATTGTACATTTCAATCACAAAATATCAAACCAGAATACTCTCTACTCTTCTCTGTTTTTAGGACTACCAGATTGGGGCTCCAAAGATCCAGTAGGCCAAGAGTTACGCCACCCATGACACATCACAATCAAGGAAGCAAGAACCACCCAGGCCTTAAAAAACTGCTCTGGTGTAAGAATTAAAGGTAATGGATTAAACGTGAAAACTGCAGGAGTCACTGCAGTCCTCTTTGATTTAGATATCTTGAGTTTGTCCACTTTGGTAGAAATAATAAATACATATGCCCATTGATGAAATCTCTTTGAACATTTTTAATCTCTTCCCACCAGGCTTCTTGCATGCTGGTATGAACTGTAGATATATTATAGAGTTATCTGCAGAGTATATTAAAAATGCCAAGCTGGTGGCCACAGCACTGTGATTGAAGCTCCAGCTATTTTTAATGCACACCACTTCAGTCCAGTGGTGAAATTCCATTTTTTTTTACTACCGGTTCTGTGGGCGTGGCTTGGTGGGCATGGTGTGGCTTGGTGGGCGTGACAGGGGAAGGATACTGCAAAATCTCCATTTCCACCCCACTCCAAGGGAAGGATACTGCAAAATCCCCATTCCCTCCCCACTCCAGGGGAAGAATATTGCAAAATCCCCATTCCCTCCCCACTCCAGGGGTGGGATACTGCAAAATCCGCATTCCCTCCCCACTCCAGGGGAAGGATACTGCAAAATCTCCATTCCCACCCCATTCCTGGGGAAAAGATATTGCAAAATCCCCATTCCCTCCCCTCTCCAGGGATGGGATACTGCAAAATCCCCATTCCCTCCCCACTCCAGGGGAAGGATACTGCAAAATCCCCATAACCTCCCCGCTCCAGGGGAAAGATACTGCAAAATCTCCATTCCCACCCCACTCCTGGGGAAAGGATATTGCAAAATCTCCATTTCCACCCGAGTCTGGGACCAGCCAGAGATGGTATTTACCGGTTCTCCAAACTACTCCCGCTACTGGTTCCCCAGAACCTGTCAGAACCTGCTGGATTTCACCCCTGCTTCAGTCTCATTGTCATGGCTACCATCTTGACTAGTGTAGATGTAAATTGCTAACAATTTCCTTTCCTGTCTGTGGATTGTGTCTAGAGTTCCTCCTATCTTCTTCCCAGCCTCCTCACCATCTCTGACAACAAGGTAGAATGACAGTTTTCTAATTTCTTTGCTTCCATTTATTTTTGCCTCCCTCCCAGATCTGGCAGCTGTAATATTTTGATGTGTTCAGTCAAAGAGATGGGAAACCTACAATCCTTTCCCTAAGGCCCCGGGAATGATAATCTAATTAAATCTGCCAGCCATATGCTCTACAGCTGCAAAATCTTCTTCTTGTCATTGTTGTTTTCCAAATAAGACAAAGGTGATCAATAAATATATCTAGGGCCGTGATGGCAAACCTATGGCATGCGTGCCACAGCTGGCACAGAGAGCCCTCTCTGCAGGCACGCCAGCTGTCGCCCCAGCCCAGTTCCACCACGCATGTGCGCGCGCCTCCCACCAGCCTGCTGGTCTTTTGGTCTCTGCCACGCATGCGTGGATGGATGGGCGCATGCAGGGGATGCACACACACATGGGCATGGTGCATGCATGGGGGGGTGCAGGTTGGTGCAGGAGTAGCCCAAAACGGGGTGCAGGGGAGCCTCGCGCCCCACCCCCGCAGCCCATTTTGGCTTCCAGGTTGGGCCTACAAAGTCTCCTGCACCAACCTGGAAGCCAAAATGGGGCGCGGGGGGGGCGCATGCAGACCCATGCACAGGGTGCATATGCAGGTATGCTCACATTGCATTTTGGGGGTTTGGGCACATGCTTGGGCACTCAGCACGAAAAAGGTTAACCATCACTGATCTAGGGCAGTCACAGTTACATGACAGAATCAAATCTTTGGCTCTGGTGGTAGATTGAGAAGAATGACAGATTAGTAGGAGTAGACTGAGACAATCTAACCAGAAATTGACTAGGATTGTTTTCTAGAAAACCTTCTCAGCCCACATGTCTAGTCAAGGGGTGGGTAATTATGGCCTCTTTACAATCTGTGGACTTCAGATCTCATGCTCAGAAACTCTGGGAGTTGAAGTCAACAGGTCATAAACAGCCCATAGTTGTCCACCCTGCTCTAGTCTAAGGAGCAGTTAAGGTATTATGGGTGGACAATTTTTGCTAAGTCCCCAACGAAGAGAAGGTGCCTGATGCACCTTAATGGAAACACATTGGATCCAACGTGTTTATTTGCAGCAGCAAAAGCATGTGACATGAGAAAGGTTACAAATGTTGACCATTCCCTTTCTGTACTACATTCACACCCATCACGTGACACGCTGGCATACCTGCAGCCACAAGGATTCGTTTGTGGGCCCAGAAGCAGTGAGGTTTTCCAAATCCCCTTTTCTTTCATACTGAAATATTGTTCCCGCCACTTTGTAATTTCCATTCCACTGAATAATAAACCCTCCGTTGAGATAATACTTCTGAGGGTCTTCGCTGCGAAGCGCAAGGAAATTGCCTGCTTCTGACATTTCGACCACTTTGATGTGCCTTGCGCCTTTGGGAATCAGGCCAATATCAACGTAACCTACGTGAGGAAGACAAAATGGATTTAAAAACATCTCCAGGTATTCTTGAAGCCCAATGGACATCATCGAGTGGTCCAAAATGTTGGGACTTGTAAGGTCCAAAAGACGATAAATAGCTTACCTTGGCTTAGAACAGAGGTGAGCAATATTGACCTCTAGCACTTTTAGTCCCATCTAGCAGTCCAGGATGTTTTTAACATATTAAAATATTAATTTTATTAATGAAATTTAATTGAAGAAACTCTTCACATCTTCTTTGTAATGGATGTATGTACACCTCTATGTAGATTTTTGGCCCAGAAATGTCTAACACATACATTAAAGGTCCTTCAAGTTTACCTTACAGGCAGTCATCCATTTGTTTAAGAACCATTTGAAGTTACAACAGCACTGAAAAAAGGTGATTTACAAGCAGTCCTCACACTTATGACCATCACAGCGTCCCTGTGATCAAAATTCAGACACTTGACCACTGACATGTATTTATGAAGGTTGCAGTGTCCTGGGATTGTGTGATCTCCATTTGTGAGCTGGGCTTCTGACAAGCAAGGTAAATGAAGCAAGTTGGATTTGTTTAAAGACTGCAGTGATATGCTTAACAACTATGACAAAAAAATGTCATAACATTGGGCTGCATTGCTTAGTGAAGAAGATTCCAGTCCCAACTATGGTTCTAAGTTGAGGACTATCAGTACAGAGTTTTATAGAACAATACTGGATATATTTCATTTCAAAACAGCTGTATACCCACAGATAAAACGTAATGGAGTGAACAACAAACTGAAGCTACATAACTTTTCTTTTCCCTTTTCCATAAGCACCAAACTAAAGTCTTACATAACTGTCAACAAAAGTGCATATAGTCAAGGCTATGATTTTCCCAGTTGCAACGTATGGCTGTGAAAGTTGGACCATAAGAAAGGCTGAGCGCCAAAGAATTGAGGCCTTTGAACTATGGTGCTGGAGAAGATTCCTGCGAGTCCCTTGGACTGCAAGGCGATCAAACTGGTCAGTCCTAGAGGAGATCAACCCTGACTGCTCTTTAGGTGGTCATATCCTGAAGATGAAACTGAAATACTTTGGCCACCTAATGAAGGACTCACTGAAGAAGAGCCTAATGCTGGGAAAGATTGAGGGCAAAAGAAGGGAACAACAAAGAAAGAGATGGCTGGATGGAGTCACTGAAGCAGTAGGTGTGAGCTTAAATGGACTCTGGGGGATGGTAGAGGACAGGAAGGCCTGGAGGAACGCTGTCCATGGGGTTGCAATGGGTCAGACATGACTTCGCAACTAACAACAACAATAAACTTTGGAATAGTTAAACATTGGTGTTCGGTTATGGATAAGTATTCTCAGTTCCCAGTTCGCACCACTTCGGGAGAACCAGTTGTTAACTTTCTGAGCAGTTTGGTGAACTGGTTGTTGGAAGAAATAATTAAGGCAGAGAACAGTTGTTAAATTATTTGAATCCCACCACTGAGTATTCTCCATGCTCTTTCCCCAAAAATGCCTTGTAGCAAAGCTTCTGTGCTTCCCTCATTTTCTCAAGGAGAAATTGATAACTTTCATCAGACAGAAAAGAAACAATAGCTGAAAATATGGATAATTTCCCCAGCTGTACAACAAATTTCAGCTGGCATTCTGGATAAAGCTGCGATTCCTATTCATATCATCAAATGAAAACCATCCTATTTAATAGGGCTTGGATGAATAAGCCTAAAGAAAGGGTTGTTGGTACATTTTGACAATGCTTACAAAGATGACGGCAGCTAGATTAGTGATGGCTAAATATTAGGGACGAAATTGGGATATTCAAAGAAATGAGTGATATAATGAAATTTGGAGTATGGCAACAAATGATAAATTAACAACAGAAATTAAATTTATTTTTTTCCATATTTTTTTTTATTATTAACATATATAAAAAAAGAAATTAACATACATAACATACATAACATACATGAATCATAATATATAATATATAGCAATATACAGAATACAAACAAACAACAAGTGCTCCCCCACCCCTCGGGATCATTCCTGCTTCCAGAATCTTAAAGTTTCTTCTGGTGGTGGTATCCCTCTTCCTCCAGAAAACACATATGTTAGGAACTGTTTCCAAATTCCATTGAAATCGTTTACCTTCATTATACCCCTCCTTACTTTAATATTGCAGGTCAATTTATCATTTATGGCAATATCCCATACCTCCTTATTTTTATTTATTTTTATTTTATATTGGATTTCTATACCGCCCTTCTCCCTGAGGACTCAGGGCGGTGTACAGCCAGATTAAAAAAAAAACATGCAGAACAAATATTAAAAACAATTAAAAGATATATAAATTTGGCCCAATTAAAACTCATTTACCAATTAAAAACGTTTAAAACATTTAAAAACAGTTAAAAATTTCATCTTAAGCCAGCCCGGCTTGTTTAAATAAATGGGTTTTAAGGGCGCGACGGAAGGCACTGAGGTCTTGGATTCTCCTTATCTCTGGGGGGAGCTGATTCCAGAGGGTAGGTGCCCCCACAGAGAAGGCCCTCCCCCTGGGGGTCACCAGCCTGCATTGTTTGGCTGATGGCACCCCGAGGAGGCCCTCTCTGTGGGAGCGCACGGGTCGCTGGGAGGTCGTCGGTAGCAGCAGGCGGTCTCGCAGATAGCTAGGCCCTATGCCATGGAGCGCTTTAAAGGTGATAACCAACACCTTGAAGCGCACCCGGAAGACAACTGGGAGCCAGTGCAGCTCGCGCAGGAGCGGTGTTACATGGGAGCGCCATGCTGCTCCCGTCACTACCCGCGCTGCTGCGTTCTGGACCAGCTGGAGCCTCCGGGTGCTCCTCAAGGGGGCCCCCATGTAGAGAGCGTTGCAGTAGTCAAGGCGAGAGGTGACGAGGGCATGAGTGACTGTGCACAGGGAATCCCGATCAAGAAAGGGCCGCAACTGGCGAATCAGGCGAACCTGACAAAAGGTCCCCCTGGTTACAGCCGTCAGATGTTCCTCCAAGGACAGCTGCATATCCAGGAGGACTCCCAGATTGCGAGCCTTCTCTGTGGGGGCCAATGACTCGCCCCCAATAGTCAGTGATGGGGTCAACTGACTATATCGGGATGCCGGGAGCCACAGCCACTCAGTCTTGGAAGGGTTGAGCTTGAGCCTGTTCCTCCCCATCCAGACCCGTACAGCCTCCAGGCACTGGGACATCACTTCAAGGGCATCGTTGGGGTGGCCTGGGGTGGAGATGTACAGCTGGGTGTCATCAGCGTACTGGTGGTATCTCACCCCAAAGCCACGGATGATCTCACCCAGCGGCTTCACATAAATGTTGAACAGAAGGGGCGAGAGGACCGATCCCTGCGGCACTCCACAAATGAGAGGCCTCGAGGTCGACCTCTGCCCCCCTGCCAACACAAACTGCGACCGGTCGGAGAGAAAGGAGGAGAACCACCGCAACACGGTGCCTCCCACCCCCAACTCTTCCAGCCGGTGCAGCATGATACCATGGTCGATGGTATCAAAAGCCGCTGAGAGGTCTAACAGGACCAGAACAGAGGAACAACCCCTGTCCCGAGCCCTCCAGAGATCATCAACCAACGCGACCAATGCCGTTTCTGTGCTGTGCCCAGACCTGAAACCCGACTGGAACGGATCTAGATAAGATGTTTCCTCCAGGAATTGCGGAAACTGTCGTGCGACCACACTCTCAACAACCTTCGCCATAAAGCGAAGGTTGGAGACAGGACGATAGTTGGCCAATATTGCCGGATCCAGGGACGGCTTCTTGAGGAGAGGCCTCACCACCGCCTCTTTCAAGGCGGTGGGGAAGTAACCCTCACTCAACGAAGCGTTGATAACACCCTGGAGCCAGCCTCGTGTAACCTCCCGGGAAGCCAGTACCAACCAGGAGGGACACGGGTCCAGTAAACATGTGGCCGCACTAAGTCTCCCCAAAATCCTGTCCACATCATCAGTAGTCACAGCATCAAACTCCTCCCAGATAACATTCTCAAGACTATTCCTCGTCACCCTGCCCTGATCTACCCAGTCAGAGTCCAAATCCCCCCGGATCTGGGCGATTTTGTCATACAGGTATTGTCCGAAATCCTCCGCCCTGCCTTCTAAGGGATCCTCCCGCACTCCTGGATGGAGCAGGGCGCGGGTCACCCTAAACAGGGCAGCCGGACGATTCCCTGATGACGCAATAGAGGCGGAAAAGTAGTTAGACTTTGCCGTCTCTATCGCCACTAGGTAGGCCTTAATATGCGACCTTACCAGTGTTCGATCAGATTCAGCGAGACTGGCCCTCCAACCGCTCTCCAGGCGTCTTTTCCGGCGCTTCATTTCCCTCAGCTCCTCAGTAAACCAAGGAGCCGCACGGGATCGGCATCGGGTCAGAGGCCGCAAAGGCACAACTCGGTCCAAGGCCCCACCAGCCGCCCGATCCCAGGCGGCTACCAGGTCCTCGGCCGAGTCATGTGCTAGATCCTCAGGAAATGGCCCAAGCTCCGTCTGGAACCTATCAGGATCCATCAGGCGCCTGGGGCGGATCCATCTAATTGGATCCACCTCCCTGCGGCGAGGGGTCGCGGTTCGAAGATCTAGGCGAAGGAGTGAGTGGTCAGACCATGACAAGGGTTCCATGTCTATATCCCCTATAACAAGACCACTCAACCACTGGCCAGAGACAAAAATCAGATCCAGAGTGTGACCTCCCCTGTGAGTAGGGCCATGAACTAACTGGGTCAGGTCCATGGCCGTCATGGAAGCCATGAACTCCCGAGCCACCTCAGACGTTTCACCGACGGATGGCAAGTTGAAATCACCCATGACTAAAAGCCTGGGTGTATCTACTGCCACCGTGGCTATCACGTCGAGTAGCTCAGGTAGGGCTGTTGCCACGCGGCAGGGAGCCAGGTACGTAAGCAACAAGCCCATCTGAACCCCACGGCCCCACCTCACAAGGAGGGACTCACATCCGGCTATCTGAGGCACAGTGGTCTCCCTCTTCCATTCTTCCAAATTATAAACTCCTTGTATCTTCCAATTCCTAGAAATCATTAGCCTTGCTGCGATCAACAAATTTATTATCAATTCTTTAGTCTCTTTTTTACATTTTATATCTTCCAATAGTGAGAGTTACCTTTGCTACCTTTGGTGCCTCTTCTACCTTTATTCCTACAATTTTTTCTATCTCCTTAAACACCATCTTCCACAATTTTTGCACAAATTTACAATCCCACCACATATGTAAATACGTTCCTTTTTCCCCACAACCTCTCCAACAGTTATCTGAATAGTGCTGATTCATATTGCTTAATCTAACCGGAGTTAAGTACCACTCCATACCATTTTGTAGTAATTCTCTTTTATTCTTACTGACATATTTCTCAACACTCTTTGTTGCCAAATCCTGTCCCAACTCTGTAGCCCTATTTGTATCTTCAAATCAGTTTCCCATACCATCTTTCCTAAATTTCCCCTCTCCTCTTCCTCCAACAATATTTTATAGATTCTGCTCATTAAGCCTTTTATCCCTTTTATTTAGAAAAGGGATGATCAAAGCAAACAATTATAATGAAATATGGGGGGATTTTATAAAATCAGTGTTGGTGGAAGGCAAAGGGAATAAACCTACTCAAGAATATACATTGTTTTGGAGGGGATAAGGGCACAATTGGAATATATTGTATATCTTTTAGTTGTTATAGACAAAGAAATATAAGGGGAAAAAATGGTCTCTGGGGGGTGGACGTGTAAAACTGTAATATTTGGTTTTTTTCCCTTTTCTTTTTTTCTTTCTTTTTTTGTATTTAAATGTATCTGTACTATGTTTGTATTATTTGTATTTTTTTAAAAAAAATAAGAAAAAGACAATGCTTACAAAGACATCTTTCTTGGGTGGGATAGCGGGTATTGAAACTGTAATACATATCTTATGTTTAACTATGTAGCCCCTAATATATAAGGAACTAATTACTCTTAATATTTATCTATTGAATGGGATGACATCACTAATCTCATTTAATATTATAGGCAAGTTTGAAATCAAATTTAATGCAGGTAGTCCTCAACTTATGGCCACAATGGAGGCCAAAATTTCTGTTGCTATGTGAGGCAGTTGTTAGGTGAGCTTTGCCCCATTTTATGACCTTGCTGGCCACAATCGTTAAGTGGATCACTGCAGTTGCTATTGGCACGTATCTGGTGAAAACCGATTCTGAAGGCTCCTGCGGTTTTCACCTACTGTATTTTTTGGACTATAAGACGCACAGGTGTATAAGATGCACCAAGATTTCGAAGGGGTAAGTAAGAAAAAAAAGTTTTTGTCCTCGCCCAGCCCCCAGGACCATTCTGCAGGCCTCTCAAACCCTCTGCGTGCCCTGTTTTCCACAAAAATGTAAAAACATTTTAAAAATGGGCGTTTTTGCCCTCCCCCAGCCCCCAGGAGCACTCTGCAGGCTCCCAAACCCTCTGCCATTTTTTTGTAAAAAATGGGATGAGCGGGGTGGGGCTTCAGAAGGCCAAAAATGGCTGTATTCGGTGTGTAAGACGCACCAACATTTTCACCCTCTTTTATGGGGGAAAAAGTGTGTCTTATACTCCGAAAAATACGGTAATTAAAGGTAAAAGTTTGTCACTTTCTCAAAACAATCAGTCACGTGGTCCAATCACAGTGCGTCTGGTTGCGTGGTGACATCACTCCGCATTCCTCCGACCAGGTGTGAGAATGTCCTTGGTTCCCAAGAGAAAATATTTTGTTTTGGCTACAGAATCCCAACTATCTTGAATCCCCCCTCCCTATCCCTCAGCTCCAGTGTGGCAACACTGAAGCGGTTCAAAATGAGTTCAGTCAGGATAGCTTCAGGGTTGACAGGCAGTTTATTAAGAGCTCTTATTGACCACTTGGGGACATTAATCCCAGTAGGCCCAGTGGCTTGTAATGAATACAAGTAGTCCTCAACTTACAACAGTTAACTTAGAGATCATTCAAAGTTACAGCAGCACTGAAAAAAGTGACTTGTGACTATTTTTCAGACTTATGACTGTTGCACCATCCCCATGGTCACGTGATTTACATTCGGTTGCTTGACAGCTGCAACTCACATTTATGATGGTTTAAGTATCCCTGTGATGATGTGACCACCTTTTGCAACCTTCTGAGAAACAAAGTCAATGGGGAAACCAGATTCACTTAACAACCAGGTTAGTGATTTAACAACTGCAGTGATTCACTTAACAACTGTGACAAGAAAAGTCGTAAAAATGGGGCAAAACTCGCTTAACAACTTTTTCACTTAGGAGCATAAATTTTGGGCTCAACTGTGATCATAAGTAGAGGACTACCTGTAAGTAGCTTGGTTGTTTAAATAATAATGAGATTTAGTACGGCTTAATAATAACAGTAAGATTATAGGACAAGATGTATGGACTTCAGTTGTGGACTGGGAGTTCAAGTCCACATAGCTTACATCAGGAGTCGGCAACATTAAATACTCAAAGAGCCACAAATATCCTAACCAGAAGCCCCCCATTCAATTCTGGAGCCGACCGGAAGTCTGGTTCCCCCACCATAGAGTCTCCTCCTAGCGCAGCGTCCCTTTTCCTCTACCTGTCCTAACCAAAAGCCCTATCAATTGTGGAGCCGCAGCAGAGGGATGAAAGAGCCACATGCAGCTCCAGAGCCGCAGGTTGCCGACTCTTGGTTTAAATGTTCTGAGATTGAGAAGCATTGATCTAATTCAGGGTTTCTTAAACTTGGCCACTTTAAGACACATGGACTTCAACTCCCAGAATTCCCCAGCCAGTTTGGGATCTCTTGAATTTTTGAGGAAGTTTGATAGGGGTAATGGTTTTGGTTTTCTGTGGGAACAAGAGTGGGTGGAAAAGTGGTTTTGTTTTATGGCCTTGCTGTCAACAAGCTGTCAACCTGAAGGAAAAACTGAAAGTGATCACCTATGTATTTGCATTTCTTATGGAAATGTATGGGTGCTAAAAAATAAATAATACTTTTTAGTTTGATTTATATTTTAACAATTTCACATAAGAATGGGTACACTACACACCGTAATCCTCAACTCCAGGAAAATCTTGAAAAGGAAATAATTTGCATTGCTATTCAGTTTTGTCTGTTTGCATCATTAGATCATGTAGTTAACTTTTTTTATGGCTAATCTGAATTGATATTGCAATAAAGCATGTAACAGACACCGAGAGCTTCAGTCAAAACCCCAAAGAATATCCTCATTATTTTATTTTAATTATAATGAAATGTGATAACAAATAAATAATTGATCTATAGCTGTCTACATCTTTCCACCAAAGCATTTACATAATGTTGCCAGAACATAATAAAATATACATCCATTTGCCTCCCAAATTAGTGCTGGTCCAACATAGCAAATTACTTCAGTGGAATTTATTTTGTTGTCTCGCCCAGGTTTCACAACACTTTGCCAGGGAAGGCAATAAAATATGCATGTAATCTTTCAAAAATGGTTTGAGGCCGAAACCTGAAATCTACTGGGACATACTAGCAACCAAACATGTCTAAGTCTGCACCAGCAAATTATAATATACGTAAAATATTCTCAACCAAAGTCTCCATTTTTATGCTGTAATAGAATAATGAATAAAGATCTACTTTTTCAGGCTGTGCAGAAATTGAGACAAACCCTATCACCCATGAGATATCCAGATGTAGCTATGCATGTAATTGTCTTCTACATAAATTAAACCACAATGCAATGTCACATTTTGCTTTTTAAAAAAATTAAAGAAAAATAGCACTTTTTGCAATGATGATGTAACTTTGAATGAAATGTACTGTTGTAAATCGAGGATTATCTGTATAGAACGTGTTATTCTTTCAGTGGAGCTCATTTTGATCAGATCTGCTGTGTCCCAAATGCATCACTTTGGCTGACCTTTGATCTCTGTCTCCCCTTGCTTCCCTCCCTCCTTCAGACAAGTATGAATAAAATTGCAGATCCAAATCTTATCACATTAAATGAAGCAGAACTGCAAAAAACTGTGCTACTTGGAACATCGTACATCTTAAGAAGGTACTTGGTTGATACCTAGGACGCTGGCAGCAACTCGTATCAACCATTAGCACCAGTCAATGGTATTTGTGATGCATTTTTGAATGTTCAGTTGACTGAGTTTCATGTTTATGAATAAAGTAGTAGTAGTAGTAGTAGTAGTAGTAGTAGTAGTAGTAATAATAATAATAATAATAATAATAATAGTAATCCAAGAATCTAATTGCAAAAGACCAGCAAATAGAAACTGACAAATCCTCGTCAAAAGAGAAAAGTAGTAATGCCAAAGACCCTCCATTTCTAAAAGCTAGTAATTATGGGCTATTTTTCCCTCTTGGAAGATAAATCCTAATCATAATTATGGGGCAGTAATAAAGCTTTGCTTAATTTAATGCACTTCATTTAATGTGATAAGATTTGGATCTGCAATTTTATTCATACTTGTCTGAATGCTTCCGTTCAATGCATTTCTTTGACTGCTTGGACTACTGGACCTTCAGAAATATTTCGAAATAAGCCGTTTATTTTGCAATTACTGTGCTTGGTTCACCAAATAGCACAGGGTCAAAGGGTAGAGCCCTTTGCTCTAATTCTTTCAGTGTCTCCCATCATGCGTTCCATCCTTTCTCTAACTATAGAAAATCCACATGGTGGGGTGGGGGAGAATAAATGAAGATAGCTGCAAAATGCCTTTCGATTCATAGTTAGGAACCTACCGTTAAAAACATTGCTTCACATTTTCCAGCTTTTCATTCCCTCTGCACCTGCCGACTTTTAAAAAGTCAAAATAATATACAGGTAGTCCTCGACTTACAACAGTTTGTTTAGTGACAAAGTTACAATGACACTGAAAAATGTGGCTTACGACTGTTTTTCATAGTTGTGACCTTTGCAGCATCCCCATGAACATGTGGTCAGAATTCAGATGCTTGGCAATTGATTCGTATTTATGACCTTTGTTGTGTCCCAAGATCTTGTGATCATCTTTTGTGACCTTCTGACAAAAAAAGTCAACGGGGAAGCCAGATTCACTTGAAAACCAGGTTACTAGTTTATCAGCTGCAGTGATTCACTTAACAACTATGGCAAGAAGGGTCATAACATGGGTCAAAGCTCACTTAACAAATGTCTCACTTAACAACAGAAATTTTGGGTTCAATTGTTGTAAGTTGAGGACTACCGGTACCCAAGAGAGAAGGGCTTTACTTAGGATCCTTTAATTAGTCCAAATAAAAAGAATGCTTCTTCAGAATTTGAGAATTTTTCTAATGGGGCAACTCAGCTAGTATGGTTTCTGTCCCTTCTCATTTATTGGAATCCCTGCACTGCAAAGAAGTCTTTGGATCCATGTATTTATATGGACTATACCAGGTCCATACCAGGACTATACCGAAATGCTACCAGTTCAGGCCAGTTCACCTGAACTGGTAGTAAAAAATGCTATCGGTTCAACGAACCGGTAGTAAAAAAATGTAAAAAAAAGTTCTGACAATCAGCTGAGCGAGGCGCAATCATCGGAACATTTTTTTTTACTTTTTAAGCATTTTTTTATTACCGGTTCGGGTGAACAGGTAGTAAAAAAATGCTTTTAAAAAAGTAAAAGAAAGGCTCGGATGATCACGCAGCACAACTGTGATCGTAGGAAGCTTTTTTTTTTTTTTTTTACATTTTTAAAGCATTTTTTACTACCTATTCGCCTGAACCAGTAGTAAAAATGCTTTAAAAAAGTTTTTAAAAGGTTCTGATGATCGCACGCCACAGCTGATTTCCCCCCCCCCAGCTGTTCTACTTACCTTCCCAAGCCTCCTTTTGGTGCGAACTGCACATGCAGTGCGCGCTTGGCGAGCAGTGCACATGCGCGGCCACTGAACCTGTAGCAAACCGGTTTAGATTTCACCACTGGACTATACAATACAGGTAGTTATCCTTGACATACGACCACAATTGAAACCAGACTTTCTGTTACTAAGTAAGGTGGTTGTTAAATTCGTCATATCCATTTTTACAGCCTTTTTTTTTTGCCGTGGTTACTAAGCAGATCATTACAGTTGTTAAGTGAACCATGCAGTTGTTAGTGAATCTGGTTTCCCCCATTGCTTGTCGGAAGCTGTCTGGGAAGGTTGCAAAAGGTGATCTCGTTACCCCCAGGACACTGCAACTGGCCATAAATATATGCCAGTTGTCAAGCCCTAAATTTGGATCGCCTGACTGTGAGGCTGCTGTGATGGTCATAAGTGCGAGGAATGATTGTAAGTCACTTTTTTCAGTGGTATTGTAACTTCAAATGGTCACTAAACAAATGGTTGTAAGTCAAGGACTACCTGTAATTGAATTATTTATTTATTTATTTATTGGTTCGATTTATATGCTGCCCTTCTCCGGAGACTCAGGGCGGCTTACAATGCGTTAAGCAATAGCCTTCCTACTTTTGTATATACCTGCTTAGTAGGGCTTTCGGGCCCCCCAAGCTGTGTTCTTTTATATACAAAGTCAGCTTATTGCCCCCACAATCCGGGTCCTCATTTTACCTACCTCGGAAGGATGGAAGGCTGAGTCAACCTTGAGCCTGGTGAGATTTGAACTCGCAGTAATTGCAGGCAGCTGGCAGCTAAGTGCTGCTTAACAGCACTTTAGTCCACTGCACTACCAAGGCTCTTGAACATCTAATGCAGGGGTGTCAAATTCAAGGCTTGTGGGCCGGATTCAGCCCACAGGGTGCTTAGATCTGGGCCAGTGGGCCAACCTATAAACAGCAACTGACTGGCCCATGGTAACTCTTCCAGCGAAAACATAGCTCGGAGGGCCATGTGGCCCTCCCAGGCTCCTTTTTTGGCTGCATCGGCCTCCTGCAGCCCTCTCCCAGCAAAAACGGAGCTCCAAGCTCCGTTTTTACTGGCAGAGGGCTGCAGGAGGCCTTCATGGCCGAAAATGGGGCCCGTGGGCCGCACACAGCCCCCCTGAGCTCTCTTTTTGCTGGCAGAGGACTGCAGGAGGTTGTTGCAGCTGAAAACAGAGTTCAGGCATCTATTTTCGCTGGCAGAGCACTGGGGCCACCACAGGCCCCCCCAACACAAGTGACGTCAAGCTGGCTACATCCACTCTGGCCACACACACCACCGCCACCCCAAGGTCAAACACAATCCTGATGCAGCCCTCAATGAAATCAAATTTGAGACCCCTGATCTAATGTTTTTGAACATTAATGGTTTTCATGAAGAATACGAGTCTCTCATTGGAAAGATGGGGAGAAAAACAAATAGAAATACTATTTTCCTACCTTTCCTCTGGGCTCCTTTTCAAGATTTATTCTTCTTGGACTAGTTGCTCATACTTTTCTGCAGAATATTTGAAATGGGTAAAGTGAATTGATAGTGTGAGGGAAAGTTTCTTTACCTAATCCTTGACTCTGATTGAATGTTATCTTCACTGTTTGGCAAGAAGATCCATCTCCTAAGCAAACTCCACACTGATCTTCAGTGGCGTTGGAATTGATTTCATAATCACAGCCAACAGTCTAAAAGAAAAAGAGCCTTTTTCAGAATAAATGTTACATGTGTTTGTCAGGATTGATACATGCATTTTTTTCTTTAAAGTATCAATTACGTATAAATTAAAAATAACTTTACTCTTAACTTTACATCCTATTAACCCATAGAGCTCATATATATCCCAAAGGTACTTTTTCAAAAGGCAAATTGAACTTTTGAAAAAGCACTTTTGGGACAACCATGTACCCGGATGACTGAGAATCTGCATAGACCTGGAGCTCATATATGTTTAAAGGAGCATTGATGAAGACAAATAACTTTCTCCCAAGTCCATCACCACTCTGACCAGTTCAAGCGTGTCAGTATGTTGGAGAAAATATTGCAGATGGTCCTGTTCTATTTCCTGATTTTGAACTTGCCAAACTCAAGCAAACTTCAGAAATGTGTGTAACATTGATGTGAAGTTAGCACTGATGAGGTTACCTAGTCTGGGTAATGACATGTCTGCAACTAAACAACGAAGCTCAGAGAGCACCAAGGACCCTGAGCTGTAGATATTCTCTTTTATTGGTGCTGTGTAGCATCCTGCAGAAAAACTATCCTACTTTTTCCCTATCCGTTCTCATGCAATATGTTGCTCTTAATGTTTTATCGTTTAGCTTTCCTTGCTTTGCATTGCACTCATGTGGTTTACATAGAGAAGCTACCAGCGGATGATGCAATGAAGGGCTTTGTTCTTCAGACAGTTAGTTGCTGGGGAATGGGACAACCTGCCACAGCCAACTTGCTGCAGCCAATTCAGCATGGACAACTCACCATGGACAACTTGCCGCAGCCAACTCATCACAGTCAACTCGCCACGGCCAACTCGCCATTGGACAACTTGCTGCGGGACAATTTAACAATTCCATTTAATTATTTAAAATAAATAAAAAATTATTTTAATTTTTGCCATTCACATTTCGTTCTGTCCCTCCTTTTGCATCCTTTCTTTTAATGGTTTTATTCCACCATTTCTTTGATATTACTGTAATTCTTATCCTGCACTGAGTTGTCCTGTGGTGAGATGGCTTTGGCAAGTTGTCTTGCAGCAAGTTGGCTGTGGTGAATTGTCGTTGGCAACCTTAAACACTCAAAGAGCCACAAAGGTCCTAACCGGAAGCCCCCCATTCAATTCTGGAGCCAACCAGAAGTCCAGTTCCCCCACCATAGAGACTCCACCTAGTGTGGTATCCTTTTTCTTCTGCTGACTGGAAGTCTGGCTCTCCCACCATAGAGTTTCCTCCTAGTACGGCGTCCTTTTTCCTCTACCTGTCTTAACCAAAAGCCCTATCAATTGTGGAGCTGACTAGCAACAGGGAGCTGCAGCAGAGGGATGAAAAAGCCACATGCGGCTCCAGAGCTGCAGGTTGCTGACCCCTGTCATAGACCCTAGTTGCTGAACCTGGCTCTCATCAGAGGGAGTGACTGATCCAAAGTGGCTTCCATAATTAAGGAAAGGCTAGATCCTGGGTCACCCTACTCCTAATCCAGCACTTTAACCATTATATCACTCTGGGTCTCACTTTTCACAGTAGAATGAAAAAAATGCTACTGAAAGACCTTTTCAAAAAGAAGACAAATTCTTATGGTGGCATAGTGGTTAGAGTGCAGTACTGCAGGCTACTTCTGCTGACTGCCGGCTGCCTGCAATTTGGCAGTTCAAATCTCACCAGGCTCAAGGTTGACTCAGCCTTCTGTCCTTCCGAGGTCGGTAAAATGAGGACTCAAATTGTTAACGGCAATATGCTGACTCTGTAAACCGCTTAGAGAGGGCTGTAAAGCACTGTAAAACAATATATAAGTCTTAAGTGCTATTGCTATTGCTATTATGTTCTTGTACTTTTTCAAGAGGGCCAAAGTATTGTTTTCTCTTTGAACAGATATTTGGCTTTCTAGTGATCTGCAGCTTCAAACATTTTCATTAAATCCTAAGAGATTTACAAGAGAACCATTCATTTTCTTGAGGCTTTTTCAGACTGGGTTTGTGAGGACTATACTGGCTATATACTGTCAGAAGTATAATGCTATCTCCACACAGTTTCTTTCTTTCATCTTTCCAGGAATATTATATGGTCAGAGTTAATAAAAAAAGCCACGGGGTATCTTCCTATGATATCCCAGGATGGCCGCCATAAAATTTTAAACTTAATTTTAAAAAAGGGTAGACTTGCAAAATGTTGATGCCTTCACATGAAATCGACTTTAGGTTGCGAAGCTAATCTCTCATCAGCTTTCAGATAAGAATGCAGGAAATGTTAGCTTATTCATGTCAGATCATATATACTTTTAGGGATAAAAATCAACAAAACCTTTCAAGTTTTGCCTAATAAGTTCTGAGCGTTTGTTGATTGGTTTAATGACTGGACCCTGAAATTTCGAAGTATTAGACTGTCCAATATAGCAGGTTTTATATTAATAATTTACCAGCTGTGAGATATTTCTTGACTCATTAGCATTTGTTCATAAAGACTTGAATTAGTAGTTTGTGTCAATTACTAGATTATTCAGATGTCAAGTCATTATTTCAAACCAAAGAACAGTTATGGGTTGACCTTAAGAGAATGCCTTTTATTCTCAGTAAGCATTATCAATATCACAACTTGAAATCATACAAAATAAACTTATGATTATTATATGAGCTGCGGTAGCGCAGTGGTTAGAGTGCAGTAGAGTGCAGGCTACTTCTGCTGATCACAGACTGCCAGCAGTTTGGCAGTTCGGGTCTCACCAGCTCAAGGTTGACTCAGCCTTCCATCCTTCTGAGGTTGGTAAAATGAGGACCCAGATTGTTAGGGGCAATATACTGACTTTGCAAACCGTTTAGAGAGGGCTGTAAAAGCACTATGAAGCGGTATATAAGTGCTATTGCTATTATAAACTGCCTTCCAGATTTATGCTTCTGCAGTTCCATTAAGAAGTCTGAAACTCTTACTCTGTTTGACAGTCATCATCTAAAATAATGTGTGTATTATTATTAGAACTATTATGGTGGTTTTGCAATGACAAAAATAGGCAGACACCCTCTCTGGGTCATCGGGAAAATGCTAGTCTGGGAAATTAGAAGAATAGAATTTCTCACAGCTAGCATAAAATATTTTGCCACTTTCAGCAGACATGGGTAACATTTGATGGGTATGGAGCTTCAACTCAACCTTCCCATTATTTGGGGGCCATCGAAAACTTATTGAGTGAAATGGAACATCATGAAGCGGAGAAGGCTTAACGATTTGCACCACTAGAGTTTTCTGCAATTTATTGGTGCGAAAGGAAACTCCCATCCCGTTCTTAAAACCATCCAATCTGTCAAATCTAATTAAATCCACCTCCACTGAACAAGCAATGTCAAATGGTTTTGAGAGTTAGACTATCAATTAGAAATATCTGATTATGTCCTGTGGACCAATTCCTATGAAATCTATTTTCCTTAATGAATTTCAAAGAAAGGATGAAGCCATGATCTACTTAAACAGCTATTAAGACATCTTCCCATCATGATTATGGAGATATTAAGATCAGCCTTATGTGCCACATTATTGATACTAAATATTTCATTGACATAAGTCCTCAAATTTTCAGTTTTTCAATCCTCCTACCAATGATAAATTCATTGGAATATCTGTAACTATATTTGGCACTCTCTAAATTAGTTGCTGGGCTGTCTCCATTGGAAACCATAGTATGCATATTAGTCCACTAATTGGGATTAAGCACTGTGATCATATGAAGTATGTTATCTTGCCAACAGCTTTCACTTCTGATCCTTTCTCCACCCAAATACAGTGATACAGTCCCAGCATTTAGAATACCTTATCTTTCAATGATCCTCAGCTTTTTTTTATTATTATTTATTTATTTATTTTGTCAAGTACATATTAGATAATATATATAAATATAAGCATGAATTGAATACATAAAATGAGTACAATTAAAGGGAACATTAGGACAGGGACGGTAGGCACGCTGGTGCTCTTATGCATGTCCCTTTCAGACTTTTTAGGAATGTCTGATTTTGTGATCCTGGCCACCCAATCCTATTCTTAGACTGTCTCCCATCTTTGAAGCAGAAATGTGTAAGTTTGGGTAGTTTATCCAGGAAGAGCCAAGAAGCTGATATGGGCAACTTTCAATCTCCAGAGCTTGCTGAATCTTGACAGTAAAATTGCCAAAGTTTAACAGATTAACAGAGTTGGAAGGAACTTTATAGGTCATCTAGTCCAACCCCCCGCTCAAGCAGGAGACCCTACACCATTTCTGACAAATGGCAATCCAAGACAAATTGAAAGTCATCATCACTTGAGACAAATTGAAAGTCTCAAGTGATGAAGCTCCCACAACTTCCGAAGGCAACTTCTGTTCCATTGGTTGATTGTTCTCACTGTCAGAAAGTTCCACCTCATTTCTAGGTTGAATCTCTCCTTGGTCAGTTTCCATCCATTATTCCTTGTCTGACCTTCAAGTGCCTTGGAAAATAGCTTGACCCCTTCCTCTCTGTGGCAGCCCCTCAAATATTGGAAGACTGTTATCATGCTCCCCTGGTCCTTCTCTTCACTAGACTAGCCATGCCCAGTTCCTGTAACCGCTCTTCATATGTTTTAGTCTCCAGTCCCCTAATCATCCTAGTTGCTCTCCTCTGCACTTTTTCTAGAGTCTCAACATCCTTTTTATAGTGTGGTGACCAAAACTGGATGCAGTACTCTAGGTATGGTCTTCAATGATATCTCCCTACCACCCATGTTGAAATAAAAAAGACACTGAGATAAAGAAAAGCACCAATTACCACCACCCATCATATTGACTTATCATCCACTTCCCAGATAATAACTTGGCCACCAAAACGTTTCCCACCACTGACATACAAATTGGCATCAGTATATAAAGCTGCAATCTGCCTGGCTCATTTTTGCAAGTCTGCAAATCTGAAGTCCCATGAAGATTCCAGAGAAGGAAACATACCCAATACCTTACACATGCCATTAATGCAGACGTCTCTGTAGCTGTTTCCTTCAAAGCAAGGTGTACCATCAATTACAGCATCTAACATCCTCTCTGAAAAATGGTGGTTTGTAGGAAGGCATTGCAGCTCACAGGGATTAGCTAGGAGAAATCCCAAATATTATATCAATAAAGCATATTTTAAAGTCCCATTGTAAGGCTTTGATAGGATCTTTCATTTGATACTAAAGATTCAAAATTAATATTGAATAATATTAATATTAAAGATTGTAAAAATTAATATTTCAGTGACTCACCCAACTAAAGTCAGATGAATTTACGTTCCAGTCTTTTTGCAGTTCCTAACCGAAACTTTACAACAGATACAGGAAAATTGGTGTACAGTTGTACCTTGGTACTCATCCTTAATTGGGTCCAGGAGGTGCGATGAATGCCAAAATCAATGAATACAATCAAAGTTTGCCCATAAGGAATAATGTAGTGAGTCACAAGGCAACCGAACACTGACAAGTTCTAGCTTGTGCGTTGAATACCAATCAAGCAATGAATACTGGGACAAAATTTTCACATCGAAATGCATTGAGTACCAAATTTGATGAGTTTCTAAGCAGTTGAGTACCAAGGTACCACTGTAATGGTATGTGAGGAAGACCTTGGGACTCAGATAGTGGCAGTTCCAACTGAAGACACAAGAGAGGGAAGGAGATTAGGCAGAGATGTTGCCAAGGGAGCTCTCAGATAAGAGACAACATAGCCCTTAGGTAGATAGGGGATGGAGCAAAAGAGTCAGGTTTACCTCACAAAACCAACAATTGGCATGAGTCATTTTATATAATGGAACTGCCATGCTGGTTCCTAAATCTGCCATAACAGCTGCTGATATTTACACATATTTGTAAATACCTTCCAAAACTATTTATTCTCAGCTGCGTTTGTGGGCCAAAAACATTATTAGCGGGAAACCAGACTGAGAATTTTAACTTTTACTGCTTAAATGTCCATACTTTGAAAATACAATAATTGACCAGTAGAAGTCATAAACTGTTTTTTCTTTTTGTTACTGGACAGGAAGTGTTAATTTTAGCTTAAGCCCCAACATTAGCTTTTAGGCATTTATGCACTCCGCTGCAAGCATGTAATTTTCTTTTATCCTTCATATTCATTAATTTGCCTCCTACTCACATTTCTTTTCAGTGCCCCTTATGTCAATATATTTTTTTTTTCCTCTCCTCCTTTGAAGTCAGCAACCCAAAATACAGGAATGTACAGAGTATCTCGAAATACTGAAGTTGCTCTCAGAATTATATTCCTTTTTAGTAAAAAAAGCAAAGAAAAGGAAAGACTGCTGGCTTTGCCAAAGCTTTTGGTTCTTTTGGAAGAACCAAAAAAGAAAGAAAGAAAGAAAGAATAACCAAAATGGGTAGTGGCGAAGAGCTGCCCCAGGAAGGCATTTTAGCCATTGGATCTAAGAATCCACCCCAGGAAGGAGTGGATTATTGGCTGGAAGGAGCAACCTCAACTGTAGTCCGCTCTATACTACAGATAGTCCTCAACATACAACAGATCGTTTAGCGACTGTTCGAAGTTACAACGGCACTGAAAAAAGTGACTTATGACCATTTTTCACACTTACAACCATTGCAGCATCCCCACAGTCACATGATCAAAATTCAGATGCTTGGAAACTGGCTTGTATTTATGATGGTTGAAGAGTCCAGGGTTCATTTCATCCCCTTTTGCGAACTTCTGATAAGCAGAGTCAACAGGGAAGCCAGGTTCACTTAACAACTGCTGATTCATTTAACAACTGTGGCAAGAAAGATCGTAAAATGGGGCAAAACTCACTAAATAATTGTCTTGCTTTGCAACAAAAATGTTGGGCTCCATTGAGTTTGCAAGTCAAGGACTACCTGTAGTAGCAGTATCCTTCTCCTAAAGGAACCATTCTTTAGTGCCAATATTTTTGAGGTATTTTCATAAACTGTGCCTGTATTGACAAGAAAACACTTATCTAAACGAAATCTAGATTGTTAACCAGATTATTATCCAGATTCTTAGCAGATTATTTTCCCTTTTTTACCTGTATTATAAATTGGAATCCATTGGTAGAATTCATTTTTGTAGGCAACTGTATCAAACTCACTGCACTGCATTTGTCGGAAATTCGGTGTCGACTTTTGGCACGCTTTAACATTGCACATACGATAGTGCTTTCTCTCCCCAGTGCAATACTTCCCTCCAAACTGTGGTCTAAAAATGAAGAAGTCACTTTTAAATAAAGAAATCAAACTTTTTTTTCATCCTTTCATTCTTTCCCAAGAGGCAAATGTATACAGAACTCTTGCCTCTCATTTTATCCTCACAGCAACACTGTGAGATAAATTTAGAAAAGAAATTACATTGAATAGGAAGTTAAACTCACTGGTTCCTAAAACTGCCATAAGAACTGCTGGTATTGATACAAATTTGAAAATATCTTCCAAAACTGTCACTTCTTGCGTTAATCTGACATGACCTTGGGCCAGTCACTCTCTCTCAGCCTAATTGTCCTCACAGGGTTGTTCTTGTGAGGAAAATAGGAGGAGGAAGGTGTGTTGGATATCATTGCCACCTTCAGTTAGTTGTAAAAATAATAAAGGTGGAATACACATGAATAAATAAAATACAATAAACATTAACAGAATCCAACCACTGTACCACACTGATGCTTTCCGAATCAAACTATAATCTCTTTCTTCATTTTTCACAACAGCAAATTACTTCCAAGAAACTTTTCAGTTTCTGCTTGTTTCTTAGATTTGTATTTCATCTTTTTTCTAGGCATTTTCTCTCTAATTTTTTCATATATTTCATTTTTATATATTTCTTCTTTCTCCCTTTTTTCCTCCATGCTGAGAAAAGATAACTGACTCTTGCAAAAGGCTACAGTTGCTGTATGAAACCTTGGAAAAGAATCTGTATAGCAAGGGGTGTCAAACTCACATCGTCACAGTGGTGTTGCGTAACGTATTGGGACTTTTTTCCCTTTCGCTAAACCGGGCATGGCTGTGGCCAGCGCATGACGCATCCAGCCCATGGTCCACAAGTTTGACAGCCCTGCTCTATAGAGATCACTCCAAAGACAGGAAATGCCACCCTTCAATGCAGCCATTCTTTAAGTACTCTGGAACCAGACTGTTAGGTTATAAAGAGATTGAAATCTTCAATGTTCTTACTCTGGGTTATTGCAGTGTCTTTCAGCTGCCTGAATGCCAGCTCCACATGTCCGAGTACAGTGTGACCAGGGTGACCAGGATCCCCACGCGCCATTAATTGCTTCAGGGCTCTTGCCCACCGTTATACATTCACCTGAGAAGCACCACTGAATAATAAAGCAGCAAATGCAATTGGTCAGGAGGGGAGGAAATCCAGTTAGGCATATAAAATACATGTCTACCACAGCAGCTCCTTGGTAACTGGCCTAAGAGAATTCATCTTTCATTGAAAGCCAAGGTTGAGCCCAACTATTTATATGCAACTGGAGAGGTGTGAGGTGTGCCATGCTGATCCAGAGGAATTGCTGCCTGAGCAGATGGGAAAAGGATTATAGAATCCTTCTTGTGCCTGTTGGTTTCCTCGCCCTGTCCTAGCTCATAGCAGATTGGATGGTGGAAGAGGGATGCGATCCGCTCCCTCAAACTTTTGACGAAGTTAGGGATTTGAAAAGAAAATGGGAGATCCAGTTACAGACTTTGCATAATCAATTGGATAAAGTGTATAGAGTGGTTAGGACATAGACTTTTGTGGCCAGAAAATTTTGGAAAAGATATATTATTCAACAATTTGTTTAGTTGTAAGACAACCAAAGGTGCTTTTTTCAAGGGGCAACTGAACTTTCTGGTCCAGTTGCCTCTTGAAAAAAACACCTTTGGGACAACCATGACCTGGATGACTGAGAATCTTCATAGACAGTTGCAACTCAGCTCGCAGGAACCCTTCCTTCCTTCCTTCCTTCCTTCCTTCCTTCCTTCCTTCCTTCCTTCCTTCCACTCTTCACCTTACCTCACCTCACCTCCACAGCCTTTGGTAAAATTCCTTCCTTCCTTCCTTCCTTCCTTCCTTCCTTCCTTCCTTCCTTCCTTCCTTCCTTCCTTCCTTCCTTCCTTCCTTCCACCTCACCTCACCTCACCTCACCTCCCTTGGGTAAATCAAACTCCTCCCTTCCTCCCTCCCTCTGTCCCTCCCCTCACTTCACCTCCCTTGGGTAAGTCAAATTCCTTCCTTGCTTCCTCCCTCCCTCCCTCCCTCCCTCTCCTTCCTTCCTTCCAAAATGTCTTTTGAAAAAGTTCAGCCCTGTTCTCAAAGGTACTCAAGCCTTCTGCAACTGTTAAAAGTTCTGTTCATGTAATTCTATTCTTCAGTACAAGATGAATTGATCTAATTTTAAAAATAAAATGTTCTGAAATGTAACCTGCCAAACTACATATGTGTGCATGAGTCTCTCCTAACCTGCTGTCCTTCTGATGTGTTAGAATTACCCTGGCTGCGGCCACTTGGAAATTTGAATGTATCTGAAAGACATCTTAGAGAAATGACTCTATTCATTATAAAATGAAGGCATAGCTTGGCATAAGAATAGTCCGCATCCATTGACTCTGAATAAATCAAAGTTCCTGTGGAAAAACCTATTGAATATTTTATGTGAACAATCCCGTAGACACAAAGTATTAAAATTCATCTGCTCAGGTATAAAACAAACTTGGATCTTCCAGAGATAGGGGAGAGTCAGTTATTGCAATAAAAAGGATGAACTAGGGGAAAAAGTTAGAAAAGGCAAAGAAAAGAACACTGGTGGGAGAACGCACCATTTATATTGCAAAAATAAATACTTCTGCATTTGACACAAATAAATGCTTGGAACAGAGGTGAGATTCTGAAACTTTTTCATTGCGCTGTCACTGCTACAAGGCATATCAAAAACACATCCCTGATCTGCAACAATGAGGAATTTATATTCCTACAGGAGGACGGAGGATCTGGCACCGGTTTAAAAAGAGAGCAAAGGTCTTGCTTCACCAGTGAAGAAAATGACAATACTCAGACGAGGATCAAGATTTCAGATTGAACTCACAGCAGAGATATTGTTGGGAGAAATGTTGAACGAAAGCAAAGTTTAGACGCAGGAAAAGAACATGTTGCCTAAGAGGCCACCAGGATTTGGCTTGAATTCTCGCAGCACTAATAAAAATAAGACAGAGACCCAGCTACCTTTCCCATTTTTGTCTTCTCCATCTTATCATCACCTTATTCTCCCCACATCTTGTCCCATCTGCTGCGGCATCCAGTTTGGAACGGCAAGAACCCTTCACAAAGCACCACAAGGTCTGGCAAATATTCTGAAAGAACAATAATTGGAAATGTAATAATAACACACATCAATAAACACTTTATGGAATCCCAAGAGAATGTCATGGATTATCCTTTGATAAATGTAGGAACAAAGAACAATGAAGCAGTATTGCACCCAGAGGTGCAATCGGGTTCGCTTCACTACCGGTTTGCTCATGGGCGCTCGCGCACTCGCGCAATGCTTCTGCACATGCGCAAAAGCTTCTGCACATGTGCAGAATCATCCGGGCGGGTGGGCGGAGCCTCCCACCACTGCCATCACTGGTTCGCCTGATCCGATGTGAACCGGTAGCAACCCACCACTGATTGCACCAAGCGTTCTTCCCTTGTCAACTGGGGTCAAAAAAAGTCACAATAACAGATGTGATTGTATACTCCAAGCCCTGGCCCTTTATTACATGCATGCAACATGTGCAATAAACATTAAAAGGGCTGGGGGGGTGTCTTTGATTGTGCAATCATAGTCACCATTTTGACTTTTTTGAAGTCTGAAGATATCCGTGCTTTTCAGTTCATTCAGGAGTTGCACAGGAGACAATTATTTCTTAAACTTAGTCGTTTGGTAGATTTATTAAATGAATAACAGAATAAACTCCCAGGAGAGAAAACATGGCATTTTGTTCCAATCCTATACTCATTTCCTGTTGAGCAGCAAACATAGTTTCTTGAACTCTGGGGAATCTAGAAAAGTCCATGAAGGTATTTACATCTCATTAACGGAAAGGGGTGGGGTGGGGAGAAAACATTTCTCATCCCATTAAATCACTGAATCTAAGCTAAGCAGAATGGAAAATAGGGGGTATTTCTGCATCAAGATTTTACATCAGTTTGAAAGGAATCTGGAACGACCCTTTCCAACAATAACAACAAGTTGGGAAGTTCTGGCTCGGCAGTATTGTAGCTGAAACAAATTTAAGCTAGAATTTTGTTTGCTTGTTTTGAAATGCTGTGCTTGCTTCCTCAGTGAAGGGATTCCTTGTCTCGCCTACACCCTCAGCTCCTAATTCCAGGCCCTGACCTATAAGAGAAATTTGATGGGTTTTTTCCTCTCTCAGAGTAGGTTAGTCAAAAATAGCAGGCATAAAATTTTTATCTTGTCTTCAACATAGTCATCAAGATACTAGATTCCTCCCTTCTACCAGTTCTTTTTTTGGCATACGGTGGCTCTCAACCCTGGACCACAAAAATCTGGGCAAACCCTAGACGGCATCCAAAGAGACAGGCAGTCCTCCAGAAAAGGAAGGCATTTGTACTGTTGCCAAACCTATAACAGGTCAGGTTAAGACAGTGATAGCATTTTAAGGAAGCAGAAGTGAAGGCCGTTACAATTTGGCTTGCCTTAAGGCTGCTCCCAAGGATTTGGTGAGAGAAAGAAGTAGCAGTGTGCGATCTAGCTGCCTAGAAATTTGGGAAGAAATTAAGAAGTAGTTATTTTTATGAAAGTTTAAAAAAAAAAGGTAAACTGTAAAATGTTCAATTCTTACAATTTCCTCAACTTCAAAGTGATGAGCTGACACAGGTCTCAACTAATTGTGGTGTAATAATCCAGTATGGATAGACCTCATCTCTACTGAAATAAGACGAAACAGCAAAGAATTGATACTACCCTATTTCAATTGGTATCAATCACTTTTCTAATAAATGTTATATGTATATTACATATATATAAACAAAACATCTTGATGGTAGAAATTGCTGATCACATGCCAGCAATTTCTACTATCAAAATGTTTTGTTTTCCACCATGCACACAAATGTTAAGGATTCTTTGCTCATTGTACAGTCGTCGTTATTTTGTTGCTTATTTAGTTCTAATACTTTGCCAAGTCCTTGAGGAAATTGCTTTCTACCTTCACTAATCTGCTACGCTGATTTATTAAGCATCTTTCACACACACACAAACCCCGCTATTTCCTGTATAATCTAAAGTAGTCTCAGATTTTAGAACGGTGTGAATAAATCACACATAATAATAACATTAATAAATATGTCTTCCACTGGGTTTTAATTTTGGTTTTAATGCTTTCCCATTATTGCAGAATAGCACAGAAAATCTTTTGTAGGAAGCAGAGGATTATAAACGGCAAACGAGTTTTCCTGAGTGAGTCACCCTTGTCATTTCCCAGCTAGGCTACTGCAATGTTCCCCAGTGAATTCTGGCAGTTGAAGCCTTCGCAGTTTAATATTGCTGAGGTTTAAAGTTACTGTAATTAACTTCAAATAGAACTGCTCTTGAAGACCAGTCAGAAATCTAAGTGATTTTGGTTCTACCATATGACATCACTACTAATGGAACTGCCCTGGAACTACTGTATTTGTAAGTACAATTCAGGTTTGTTGTAGCCTGATTGCTATCATCAAAGCCCTATATGGCTCAAGACCAGGGGTCGGATTCAGCCCGTTCGGACTGGTTTAGGGAAACCAGATGCTAATTTTACATCTGGTTCGCTGAACCGGTAGTTGCGAGGACTGTCTGGCCCTGCCCACCCTGCCCCGCCCTTCTCAGGAGTCTCCACATGGCCTATTTTGGATGCCAGGTAAGTGCAGTGTCCGTGTGGAGGCTCTGGGAGGGCGAAAAATGGGTCTCCCAGAAGTTCCGGAAGTCTGGAAACAGGCCCGTTTTTGGCCTCCAGAGGGCCTCCAGAGCCCAGGGGAGGCCATTTTTGCCTTCCCAGAGGCTTGAGGAAAGCCTCTAGAACTTGGAGAGGGCAACCCCCCCACCACCACCGTAGTGCAGGAAGCCGAATAGGCCCCATACACCATGGCCATGCCCATCCAGCAACTGGGCAGAGAACCAGTTGCTAAAATTTTTGAATCCCACCCCTGCTCAATACCTGGATATCTAAGAGACCATATTTTCCAAAGAGCCTCTGCCTATCCAATCCAGATGTCCAGACAGCACTTACTAATGGCTCCTATCACCAGCAGATGTGGTGGGAGAGACCTCAACATTGGGCATTCTTTGGGACAGACCCACTCCTGAGACAAGAATGGCTGCCATTCTCCCCCCTTTGACTCTTATGGAAGGCCTTTGGGAGACCAACTCAAGAGCCAGAGGCATCCCCTTGTGTGGAGATAACTTATTAACTCCAACTTTGCCCCCAATGTCCCATTTACTCTCCGGTCTGGAGAAGAACTCTCCCACAAAACTGTAACAGCCATTGGCTAAAAATACTCCAGTCCAAGTGTTATAAACAGAAAACTTCCAACTATAAATCCAACAAGGCAAGATAAGGTAATTAATCCGGCAGGGCAAGCAAGATAAGGAGTTCCAGAAATGAAGTAGCATGGCAGTAAATCAAACCAGTTGGGAGGATGCCAGGAACTCAGATAAAGCAGTTAACACAAGATGAACTCAGCGTTTGTTCCTGACAACCGCCCCCCCCTCATTTGCCTCTCCTTTAAACTCCATCTCCAGGTGTACCTTGTGAAGGGAATCGAGCAGGGGTGAAATCCAGCAGGTTCTGAAGAACTGGTAGCGGAAATTTTGAATAGTTTGGAGAACCGGCAAATACCACCTCTGGCTGGCCCCAGAGCGGGGTGGGAATGGGGATTTTGCAGTATCCTTCCCCTGCCCCACCCACCAAGCCCTGCCCACCAAGCCACGCCCACAGAACCAGTAGTAAAAAAAAATTGGATTTCACCACTGGAATCGGGGCCCTTTCCTCCCTCGTAAGCCACACAACCCACATTGCTCTCTTCTCCATTCTTCCCTGCGTGACCTAGGATGAGGAGGGGGTGGGCCTTGGTCTTCATCTGAACCTCCTCTTCTTTGTTCTACCTCTCCCCTGCTCTGCCCAACCTGACTTTGCCCTTCCACAGTTTCCTCCACAGCCAACAGAGTCATTCTCTCACTCTCTGTCAGCTGTTCGTCTTCCCTCTCGGATTCAGACTCCTAAGGGTGCATGACAGGCAATAGGAATAATGTTATGGATCAGAGCAAGAGCTGCAGCCAAGACAAGAGTTAAGATAAAAAAAATCCAAATCTGGGACAAAAAAAATTGGGTAAGTGCCTCAGTCCCTCTCTGGTTCACATGAAAATAAAGATAAATCGAGGGAGAAAGAACATTCAGACTTGGAAGATTATGTTACAATAAGCTTTTAATAAAGTAATATTAACATTTATACCTCTCATTTATAACTCTGGTGACTTAGTCTTCTTTGAAGGGCTGACATCAGTATGTAATGATTGCATATTTTTCTTATTATTTAATGGTAGAATTTTGGAATGTCACATCACTTAATGGAGCTTTAAAATATAATTTTATTTTATTGCTATTTTATTACCTGCAAAGCTATTTCGTACAGCTGGAGTTTGTGAGGAAATAAGGCAGTAGCTAAAAGGCACAAAGAAACAGATAATGTAATTGTCAAAGCCAATTTTGTACTGCAGTCTGTGACATCAAGGGAATGCTTTCTATGACTTTAGGCTACTAGTTCAAGTCGGTAGGATTAATGGGAAAATCCCCCATCTTGGCCATCAACTCAAGGCTCAATGTCCCATTTGGAGCTGAAAGCACCGAAAAACTGTAGGAAGAAAACAAATATCTTCTTTTTCATTTTTTCCCATATGCCCTTTTCCAGTTTTTTAAAATTATCCAAAAATATTGCTAGGGAAGGATTTTCAAATATTTTCTTACATTATCGTTTTACATGATGGTTAAATAGTTCAGATTTGAACTAAATCAGACTCCATCTGGACATATATATAACCTAACATGTGAAAAGGTAAAAAATATAGGCAGTCCTTGACTTCCAACACTTCGTTCAGTGACCCTTTGAAGTCACAACTGCACTGAAAAAAAGTGACTTGTGACTGTTTTTTACTCTTAGGGCCAAGTGTGAATATCCGAGGTCATGTGATCAAAATTCAGATGCTTAGCAACTGATTCATATTTATGACGGTTGCAGTGTACTGATCACCTTTTGCAACATTTTGACCAGCAAAATGGGAAAGCCAGATTCACTTAACAACCATGTTACTAACTTAACAACTGCAGTGATTCACTTAACAAATGTGGCAAGGAAGGTCGTAATGTGGAGCAAAATTCAGTTAACAAATAGCTCTCTTAGCCACAGAAATTTTGGGTTCAATTGTGGTTATAAATTGAGGACTACCTGCATTATGTTATTTTAAATTCATATATAATTAAAAGGGATAAAAACAGTTAAACTGAATATTTGCCGTATGTTTCATTACTTCTACCTTCTTTTAAAATACCTTTGAGAGACTATCTCTAACCCTGAGACGCCCTGTTATTCATCCACTTTAGGTCACATCAGTGGTGAAATCTAAAATTTGTTATTACCGGTTCTGTGGGCGTGGCTTGGTGGGGGGGGGGGTAATGTGACTCGGTGGGCGTGGCCATTTTTAAAAAACTTTTAAAACCATTTTTTCTACAATCTCTTCGGCAAAGAGGTTGTAAAAAAATGCTTTCAAAAGTTTTTTTCTTTTAAATGGCTCTGACGATCCAAGCTGAGTTGCCTGATCGGCAGAGGGTTTTTAAAAAACTCAGCTTGGATCGTTAGAGCTTGGATCGCCAGAGGCATTTAAAAGAAAAAAAGCCTCTGATGATTGCACGGCTCAGCTGGGCATGGGGGGGGCAGGGATTTTTGCTACCGGTTCTCCGAACCACTCGCCTCCATCGCTACCGGATCAGGCGATCTGGTCCGAACCGGGAGCATTTCACCCCTGGGTCACATGTATCCTATGGCAGATATGTAGGCATATTTTACTCAAGACACTGGCTTCCTCTAATCTGGCATTTGTATTGGCTATACAATTGCTACATTTCACAAGCAACGGGAAATTTCTGCTTCAGAGTTTGGAATCCACTGTTCTGAAGCAACATTTCTATGTGATGTGGTATTCATGGCAGAATAACAAAGTTGGAAGGGACCTTGGAGGTCTTCTAGTCCAACCCTCTGCTCAGGCAGGAGACTACATACCATTTCAGACAAATGGTTGTCCAATCTCTTCTTAAAAACTTACAGTGTTGCACCATTCACAACTTCTGCGAGCAAGTTGTTATTCCAGTCCTTCTCTTCATTAAATTAGACATACCTATTCCAGCAACCGTTCTTCGTATGTTTTAGCTTACAATCCCCTAATCATTTGGTTGCTCTTCTCTGCACTCTTTCTAGAATCTCAACATCTTTTTTTACCTCGTGGTGACCAAAACTGGATGCAGTATTCCAAGTGTGGCCTTACCAAGGCATTATACAGTGGTATTAACAGTTCAGGTGATCTTGATTCTAACCCTCTGTTAATGCAGCCTAGGATTGTGTTGGCTTTTTTTTTTGGCAGCTGCAGCACACCGCTGGCTCATATTCTTTAGTACTAAGCATGGTTGGGCTGGTTATTTTTGAAAGTGCTCCCTCCGCCTTTTCAACTTTTCAACTGCTCCATTTTTAATTTTGTTTTGATTCTGTATTTAATTTTGTTTTTGTGAAATGTAAAATTTGTTACTACCGGTTCTGTGGGCGTGGCTTGGGGGGGTAATGTGACTGGGTGGGCGTGGCCAACTTTTTTTTTTTAACTTTTCAAAGCATTTTTTCTAATGCTTTGAAAAGCCTCTGCCGATCAGGCAACTCAGCTGGGATCGTCAGAGAGGCTTTTTAAAAAATGCCTCTCTGATGATCAGGCAACTCAGCTGGGATCATCAGAGACTTTTCAAAGCATTTTTTTTACCACCTCTTCAGCCAAGAGGTTGCAGAAAAAAATGCTTTGAAAAGCATTTCTGATGATTGCGCGGCTCAGCTGGGCGGAGGGGGGGGCGCAGGGATTTTTGCTACCAGTTCTCCGAACCACGCGCTGCCATCGCTACTGGATCGGGTGATCCGGTCTGAACCGGGAGCATTTCACCCCTGAACTACGTTTTTTAATATGATTGTATGGTTTTGTTGTAAACCAGAGTCACGCAGGTGAGTGGTATAGGTATAGAGATTTGCTATATCAATAATGTAAGAATAAAATATGATCATTCCTGTTTTCTTTTAAATGACAATCCCCATCAATACTGGATACATGAACTTACATCCACTTGATCGCAGTACGTTGCATTGGGTCCATACTGTAACTGACACTGGTGATGAACATCATAAATGACTCCAGGTGCAATGAATGGTGGCTTTAGATCTTTCTTCTTGGGAACATCATCCAGGCAAAAGCCCCATCCTTGGCTGAAATGGACATCTAGGATTAATTCTTCACAAATTATGAGGGCAGAAGGGAGCGTTCAGTATTATTGTGAGGCAACTATAATAAAATATCATCGTATTTCAAGGAAGGACAGAAATATCAACCACTCCTTATCTTCTCTGTCAACCACTAACTTGGTTCCTTCTAAATGTCTTGTGTTACAAGTCACACACCTACTAGATGGTGGAGACTAAAGAAGTAGTTGATTGAATGGCTAATCCAGTACTTACAATAAAAATATTAAAATGGAGAAATTGATGATGGAGGAATCCTTCCAAGCCAGACTGCCCAGGATGGCTCCTGTGATCCCTTACTGCAAAAAATATTATATGTAACTGCGTGTAGGAGGTGAAGATACTGTTCTGTTCAGTGCTGGTCAGGCAACAGCTTCAACAGAGCATCCTGTTTTGATCAGTTCATTTTCTAATAAGCTAATGAGATGATTCAGAGTACGATGATGTGATTTAAGAGGCAAGGCATGTGAGGAAATGTTGCTCTTGGAATATTTTGTTTAAAGCAGTAGATAAAAACTCCAAGCCCTTTTATGGCCTCCCCTATTGCCCCAAGGTCACATCAGCAAAATTCAATGTCAATTAAAATCAGACTCTAATAAATTAAGCTTGACTCGTGATGACCTATGGACACATCCACATGTTTTCCTGATAACGGGATGAAAATATTTTGCCTTTGCTCTTTTTTTAAGGATGTTTTTTTAAATTACCCAGCCTAGCCTATAGCCCTCAGACTTCCCAGTACCATGTCTTCCATATATGAAGCCTGCTTAACCCTACTTAGCTATTTTGAGTTTAACCATGATTGGCCATCTGCTGCCCTTGCCATATAAGCAGTCAAGTAACAACAGCACAAATGTCCACCTATTTGGTGCGGACAGTTAAGTAAAATATTACATTTAAATAAAAGTTTCCACAAACTAAATACATTTTCAGAGTGGGGAGAATCATCTAAAAAGGATGAAGAGGGGAAAGTCCTAAAAATTGTGTTGTTATTTCACTGCCTGCTATCTGGAATCATTGATAACTACAAGAGGTGGAAGAGGAGGAGGAGAAGGTGACATGATATCAGTGAAATAAGATTTATAGTTCATCACTTGTCAGTCAGCAAGATAGACCTTCATTGTTACAGGATCTAATCTAACAGAGTGTTAAATTGCATCAGTGAAATTGGCAGGGATGTGTTACCCTATTCCTGTTGCAGCCCTAGAAGAATTCTCAGAATGTCTTCTAGTGCATCACTCAACAATCTGGAAGGCATTTGACAGATGATTTGGGAACTACAGTGGGAAAATAGGAGGAATTTATACAGTTAGAAGTCCACTGATGTGATCTTGGATTTCATATACCTAAGAAAAGCGTGGCATTTGCAGTCTAGGTGGCTTCACCTACCGTGTTTCTCCGAAAATAAGACCCTGTCTTATATTTTTTTTGAACCCCGAAATAAGTGCTTGGCCTTATTTTCGGGGAGGTCTTATTATTTTGGGCATGTGGAGCAAGATGGGGCTCCTCTTGCCATCTTACCTGATTTCCAGCTCTGTCTCCCTAACCCTAACCAGAGGAAATGGCAGGGACGAGCTGCACATGTGTTTAAATATTTTTGGGGAGGGCTTATTTTTGGGGAGGGCTTATTTTCGGGGGGGCTTATTTTAGTACATGTGCTCAAAAGCCCAATTGGTCTTATTATCAGGGCATGTCTTGTTTTAGGGGAAACAGGGTAGCAAGACTATTTTGAAATTAAAATTTATTTATTTATTTATTATTCGTATTTCTATGCCACCCAACTCTCCGAGGACTCTGGGCGGCTTACAACAAAGACAGTATAAACAATATACAATAAAAGACATTAAAAAAACCCATACACACCGCTCATGACCGGATCTCGCAAGATCACAGTGGCGAGATCAACAGCCCCAAGCCGGAAAAGCCAGGTTTTCATCATTTTCCAGAAGGCCAGTAGGGTGGGAGCGGTCCAGGCCTCAGGAGGTAGCTGATTCCAGAGAGCCAGGGCAGCCACAGAGAAGGCCCTCCCCCGTGGACCCGCCAGCCGACATTGTTTAGCTGACGGGACCCGGAGGAGGCCAACTCTGTGGGATATTGCAGGGGAAATTAATTTTGCACATGAAATACCCTATTATGAAATGGTTTATTCTATAGCACAGAGTACAGCTGGGTTAGTTTTTACCCAGAATAAGACAGGTAGGATTAATCAACAAAGGGAGCATTCCAATAACAATTGGTTCTCTATCACCAACTGGCTGCCTAGTACAGTGATTATTCACAGTTACAGCAGTGATGAAGAAGTAATGTGATCAATCCTCACATTTATGACTTTCATAGGTCTGTAAAACAAAGGAAAGTCAAAGTAAAATTGTAAGCACAGTCACTGTTTCACTTAGCAACTTCTTTGTTTAACAACCAAGTTGCTCCTTCCAACTGTGATCCCTAAATTATTACCTGTAGTGACTAACAGTATATTCAAGATAATATAGTACATATATTATCCAACCATCACTGAGACAGTGTAAAGCCTGACTTAAGTACTGTTATGTCAGCACAAGATTTACAGTATAACTCTAGAAAAATCCCAACTGGCTCCTAAAATTATATTTGTAGACCCACCTTCATCCATCTGCAAGCCTATAGCCCAATATATGAGTACCAAGGTAGCTGAAAGATGCTTAGAGCCATTTTGTTCCATTTTTCAAATTGTCACTTTGACTCACTCTAAGAAACGGGTGATGTATTCCTTGCTGCATCGTGACCAGGTGAGTGGTGTGGGGTCATACTGGAGCTGCCGAGACATAATGTATGGCCTTCTTCCCACTGGTTCACAGTCATTTTCTTTTCCATCGTGCTGAATGCCAAAACTGAAGAGAAGGAAACCCAAGGAATAAATAAACAAATCTCAAAACAAAGTTCTGCCATGGAAGTTTATGAGGGCAGGACACCTGATTGATTGATTGATTGATTATAGTTTTCTTATGTACGATGTGCACTGAAGATGGCATTTAATTTTGTTGTACGAGGTGCAATGACAATAAAGTAATTTAATTTTTTTGCCGCCCACAGGCGATTCTCTTAACCTGATCCTAAATAACCTAAAGAAGGAAAAACCTGTTGCAGGTTGTTGGATGTTGCAATTCGTTTGGGTACCCTCTTTAGCATCCTGTTTGCGTTTTCTTAAAAAAAATAATACTTGAATTTCAGAGAATGGATGAAGAGAGTTATGTAAATAGAAAAAGTTGGTTTTAATATATTTTGGTTACCATTAACAGATTACATTAAAGGCAATTCATAATGGCAAACAGTTTTTAAATTAAAAAGAAGGCTGTGCAAATATTGGAATGATTCAAAGAATCTCCTAACATCCTTTAAGGATGATACAGCAAAAAAAAAAAAAAAAAAGGACTGACCTTTTATTTATAAGGACACGAAGGGAACATATAGAATCAGCACAATCCTGATGGTACTGTATGAAATAAAAGCTGCATTTCCTACACTTTAATTATCAATAATGCTACATAATGCTATTAATGGTTAATATTAAGAGCCTTGGTGGCGCAGCAGACTAAAGCACTGTTAAGTAAAACCAGCTGCCTGCAATTACTGCAAGTTCAAATCTCACCAGGCTCAAGGTTGACTCAGCCTTCCATCCTTTCGAGGTAGGTAAAATGAGGACCTGGATTGTGGGGGCAATAAACTGACTTTGTATAAAAAAGAACACCGCTTGGGGAGGGGGGGGTTGAAAGCAGGTAGATACAAAAGTATGAAGGCTATTGCTTAACGCATTGTAAGCCGCCCTGAGTCTCTGGAAAAGGGCGGCATATAAATCGAACCAATAAATAAATAAATAAATAAATAAATAAATAAATAAATAAATAAATAATGGTTAGTTTATTTCATAGAGAATCATAGGACTGGAAGGGACATTGGAGATCTTCTAGTCCAACTGCCTGCCCAAGGTAGGAGTCCTTATGCTATCCCAGGCAAACCGGTTGTCCAATCTTGAACATCTCCAGCAATGGAACAAACACAATTCCAGAGAAAAGCTGTTCCACTGATTAATCATCTCACTATCAGGAAATTCTTCCTTATTTCCAGGTTGAATCTCCCTCTGACAAGCTTCCACCCACTGCTTCTTGTTCTGCCTTCAGGAGAGATGGAGAATAAATTAACGTCATCTTTCCTATAAACAACCCTTCAAGTGTTAGAAGACTAGTATCATGTCTCCCTTGAGCCTCCTCTTCATTAGGCTAAACATACCTAGTTCCCTTAGCTGTTCATCGTATGAATTAGCCTCTAGGTAAGTTTTGCTCATTTGCACTTTCTTAACTCCTTTTCCCAAGTAACCACTGTGACCAAATGGGATTGTTCCAGAGAACATTTCCTTGTGGTTAAACCAGATGCAGCTAGCCAAGAGATGAACTGCTAAGATAGCTCTCACCAGTGGTGGGTTCTTCCCGGTTTGGCCCGGTTCAGCCGAGCCGATAGAGGTGATGATATGACGTCACCGAACTGGTTCTCTTTGTCCAGGAGCTGGGCCCTCCCGCCTGCCCCTGTGTTATTCCTACCTTTTATTTCTTCTTTTTTAGCCCAGCTGATAGGTGCGGCAGAGTAGATTGCTGCACCTCAGCTGGGCATATTTCTAACACGCTTGCGCGAAGCGCGTGCACAAAGAGAACTAGTAGTAAAGCCGGTTGGAACCCACCACTGCTTCTCACCCATATTGACAAGGCAAGCCACTTGTATATAAACAAAGATCAAACTCCACTCCCTTTTCTAGCTGATGTTTCTCTAGTTTGGTAATGAAACATCTGCAAGAAAACAATCAAGCCAGGAGAGCAACAAGGATTCCACTGACACCTCTATTTATCACTTCCAATATGTTTAAAGTTCAAGGTGGAAATATATAGGTAGTGGGTTAGCAGTTGAAGTAATAAATGTAAGGGAAGTGGAGAAGGCATAACATTTTTTTACTAATTATCTTCTACTTTGTTTTGTGTATCTTTAGTCTTATGCAATTTCTGCCTGAAGAATTTAAAAAAAATCTATTTACCATATTTTTAGGAGTATAAGACACACCTTTTCCCCCCAAAAAAGAGGGTGAAAATCTGGGTGCATCTTATACTCCGAATGTACCCCGCTCAGCTTCTCAAATGGAGGTTTCAGAGGCTGAAAAAAGCATCAGAAACGAAGCTTCAGAAAAGAAGCCCCCAAACAGAGCTTCAGAGGCTTTTTTTCTAAAGCTCTGTTTCGGAGGCTTTCAGAGGCAGGGAAAAGTTTTTTCTGAAACAGAGTTTCAGAAGTTTCAGAGGCAGAAAAAAAAAGCAAAAAAAAAGCAAGGCACAGAGCTCACAACCAAGGAACCTGTTGCTAAAATTCATCTCTGGGAACAGCTGATTGGGGGTATTCCGGGAGGCCAATCCACCTGCCAATCGGCTTTTTTCTTATTTTCCACCCCAAAAACTAAGGTGCGTCTTGTACTCTGATGCATCTTATACTTCGAAAATTGTGCCCCACCTCCACAAGACTTCCAACTTATTCTTACCTGTGTCCAAGTTCGTGGGCAATCGTGAAGGCCAAAGGTAGGCCAGAGTCTTCATTGATGTTACAGCTCCGATGTGGTTGACACATTCCCGAGAGATGGGACAAGCCTAAGGTTTCACAGGGTTGATTCATGCTGGCACAAATGTCTTTTCTGTGACCACAGCAAAAAAGCTTGATGTTAAAAAAACAAAACAAAACCCTGTGTATTCAAGGTAATCCAGGGTGAAATCCAGCAGGTTCTGACAGGTAGCAGAAATTCTGAGCAGTTCGGAGAACCAGCAAATACCACCTCTGGCTGGCCCAGAGTGGGGTGGGAATGGAGATTTTGCAATATCCTTCCCTCAGGAATAGGGAGGGAATGGGGATTTTGCAGTATCCTTCCCCTGGAGTGGGGTGGGAATGGAGATTTTGCAGTATCCTTCCCCTGCCTTGCCCTCCAAGCCACACCATGCCCATCAAGCCACACCCACAGAACCGGTAGTAAAAAAAATTGGATTTCATCAGTGAGGTAATCCCACACTCAGAACATAGGGCCACTGTTTTTAGTGCTCTTAATTCTAAAAAAGTATACACAAAGAGGTTGATGCAAACATCACTTTTGGGGATCTACTAAGATTCATATTTCATCAGAAATCTAGAGGTTCAACCTCCAGAGTTCCTGGCTTTGCATTTTCTCCTTTTTGTAACCACATTCTTTTTATGTGTCCCCTAAATAATAGAAAGAAGGAGAAGGGGCTATGAAATTTTAAAAAATGTTAATAATAATCTCAGAGATACTCTTGTTTATTTAATATGAATAACAGAACAACAGAGTTGGAAGGAACCTTGGAGGTCTTCTAATCCAACTCGCTGCTCAAACAGGAAACCCTATATGATTTCAGATAAATAGTTGTCCAATCTCTTCTTAAAAACTTCCAGTGTTGAAGCACACACAACGTCTGGAGGCAAGTTATTCCACTGATTAATTGTTCTAACTGTCAGGAAATTTCTCCTTAGTTCTAAGTTGCTTCTCTCCATGATTAGTCGCCCTAAATGAACTTTTTTTAACAAATGTCCTTCTGCATCTGTTACAGCTTTTTTCCCTCCGGTCAGTATTTTCCATGGTCTAACAATATTTTTATTCTCATTCTTTGTAATCCTTACCATAAACTGTGTTCAGAAGCTGAATTATAACTTCCTAAATTAGAAATGAGGCATTATAGCATATGGAATCAACTTTTTACAAAATGCAAAGTGACTCACAGATTTCAGGTCATTATAGCAGTATTCAAAAGTGCGCAATTATTGTTAACAAGCACTGTTGTGGGAAAAGTCGCAGACAAGATAGCGCTGTGATTACTGTAGCCAAACAACACTGATAATTAAGAACCAAAAATATTTGCTTCTGCATTTATCTATCTGGGAAAGAGTTTTGAAGGACAGGAGTTGTTTTCCAAAAACATTTCCCCTTCATTTTATGTCCTTTAGTAGATTAGGCTCTGATTTGTTAAGATTTTTGAATATAATTTGATGCAAAGTTAGGCAGTATAATCCAGAAATTACCAGAGGTATGAGTGTAAATCTTCACCACAAATCCTGCATAATCTTTTACCTAGGAACTGGTTTACTCTGAGGTAATTTTATAGCCTTGACCATGCTAGATTAGTTTCATTATTGATGACCAGGTCAGACAATACATCTGCATGCATGGGGGTTGAAAACTTGGGGTTTCCTCCCCCCACCATCTTTCTAGGTGAATGGGTGTTTGGGGAACTGCCAAAAAGATGGATGGATGGATAGGTGGGTGGGTGGGTGGGTGGGTGGATGGATGGATGGATGGATGGATTACATTTGCACAGTCTCCCCCCCTCAAGATCTTAAACCAACCTCTGTGTGGCTTACAACCAAGAATAAAGTGACACATCTAAAATAAAAACAAAGCCTGAGTGATGTAGGAGGCTAATGCCTCCTAAGGCAGCATTTAACATCCAGCTGCCTGCAATTACTGCGAGTTCAATTCTCATCAGGCTCAAGGTCGACTCAGCCTTCCATCCTTTCTAAGGTGGGTAAATTGAGGACCCAGTTTGTGGGGGCAATAAGCTGACTTTGTATAAATATACAAAAGTATGAAGGCTATTGCTTAACGCATTGTAAGCTGCCCTGAGTCTCCGGAGAAGGGCGGCATATAAATCAAATTTTTTTTAAAAATGAAACTAATATACTCAAAGATAGAAAAACCACAGTCTACATTTCTCTCTTGCAACCCCCCCCCCACATTCTCTTCCATTCTAACCTCACCCTATCCCAAAGCTTGGGGGGAGAGGAATTTGTCATCCAAATGGGTGGATAAGCAGTCATCACCACCACCCAATCTAGAACAGATTAAAGACAGACAGGTATAATAGGGACTGCCTTATACGTGATGGTGACGATGTGACAATATGCCAAACGGTGTTTTGGTAAATTAGTGCTTAGCAGAGTAATGACAGCCAGAGAATAATGGATTCAAATGAGCAAATACTGAGAGAAAGTTAGGGGAAAAAACTGAAGAGTAAGAGTTGTTTGACAGTGAATTAATGAACTGGAGATATGACAAGTTCTCGGTTACTAAATGGATTCAAGCAGAAGCTGTTGAAGATGCTTTAATTTAGATTCCTGAATCGAGCTGAAGGTAGGATTGAGTAGCCTAAATGTCCCCTTCCTACTCTTTTGATTTAAGAGAGGATAAGAGCGAATGATACTTGAATGTTATGGAAAGGAGGATTAAGAATTAGAAGAAAAGAACCAACAAAAAAACAACAACCCCACATAGGTTCTGGATATGGTACAATCAATAGCCCCTTCTCCTTGTTTCTATTATTTAGGGGACACATAAAAAGAATGTGGTTATAAAAAGGAGGAAATGCAAAGCCAAGAAATTAAAAGACGCTTGATCCTGGGGAGGAAAGCCATGGCAAATCTAGACAGCATATTAAAAAGCAGAGACATCACCCTGCCAACAAAAGTGTGTATAGTCAAGGCTATGGTTTTCCCAGTTGCAATGTATGGCTGTGAAAGTTAGACCGTAAGAAAGGCTGAGTGCCAAAGAATTGAGGCCTTTGAACTATGGTGCTGGAGAAGACTCCTGCGAGTCTCTTGGACTGCAAGGCGATCAAACTGGTCAGTCCTAGAGGAGATCAACCCTGACTGCTCTTTAGAAGGCCAGGTCCTGAAGATGAAACTCAAATACTTTGGCCACCTAATGAGAAGAAAGGACTCACTGGAGAAGAGCCTAATGCTGGGAACGATTGAGGGCAAAAGAACGGGACAACAGAGAACGAGGTGGCTGGATGGAGTCACTGAAGCAGTAGGCATGAGCTTAAATGGACTCCAGAAGATGGTAGGGGACAGGAAGACCTGGAGGAATGTTGTTCATGGGGTCATGATGGGTTGGACATGACTTCACAATTAACAACAACAACTATTTCTTTCTCACCAATACAGTATAACACAAGAGACATGTACAGTGTCATATTGCAATCATTCTAATGAAAGAATGATTAAAAGAGAACAGTGTGGTTCCCTCTGCTGCAAATGTATGCATAAAGAGGGAGAGTCTCAACAGAATGGCACAGCAAAGACTACCTCATACGTTCAAAAAAGAGGTGACATTCAAAGGAACAACTTTTTGATGTATGGATCTTTGTAACTTATTTATTTATTTATTTATTTTATTGAATTTGTATACCGCCCTACTCCCGAAGGACTCAGGGCGGTGAACAGCCATAGAATAAAACATATAAATACAAAATTTAAAATAAAATAAAACGAATTAAATAATTTGGCTGGACAAATTTAAAACCCCAATAATTTAAAACCAAATTTAAAATTTCCATTTAAAAAGGGGAAAGACTTAGGTTAGGCCAGCTTGATGAAATAAGAACGTCTTGAGCGCGCGACGGAAGGTACAGAGATCCGGGATCCTCCGTATCTCCGGTGGGGGAGCTCGTTCCAGATAGTAGGTGCCCCCACAGAGAAGGCTCTCCCCCTGGGGGCCGCCAGTTGACATTGTTTGGCTGACGGCACCCGGAGGAGCCCCTCTCTATGGGAGCGTACTGGTCGGTGGGAGGCTATTGGTGGTAGCAGGTGGTCCCGTAAATAACCAGGTCCTAAGCCATGGAGCGCTCTAAAGGTGATAACCAAGACCTTGAAGCACACTCGGAAGACCACCGGGAGCCAGTGCAGCTCGCGCAGGAGAGGTGTTACTTGGGAGCACCACGTCGCTCCCATTACCACCCACGCGGCCGCACTCTGCGCCAGTTGGAGCCTCCGAGTGCTTAAGTCCTTAAGGGGAGCCCCATGTAGAGAGCGTTGCAATAATCCAGACGGGAGGTGACGAGGGCATGAGCGACCGTGCGTAAGGAGTCCCGATCTAGAAAGGGACGCAACTGGCGGATCAGGCGAACCTGATGGAAAATCCTCCCGGTCACGGCCATCAAGTGCTCTTCTAAAGACAGCCGTGAATCCAGGAGGAACCCAAGTTGCGAGCCCTTTCCGTGGGGGCCAATGATTCGCCCCCAATAGTCAGCGATGGCACCAGCTGACTATATCGGGACGTCGGAAACCATAGCCACTCGGTCTTGGATGGGTTGAGCCTGAGCCTGTTTCTCCCTATCCAGATCCGTACGTCCTCCAGGCACAGGGACATCACTTCAAGGGCATCGTTAAGCCACACACACTCATAATTAAAAGTAGGAAGGGAATAAGGATATTTTAGGATAAGAATGGGAAAAAGTGCCTGTCCAGATGTGATAGAACCACAGTAGTTCCAGCCACAATAGTCATGGTGAAGGATACTAGAGGTTGTAATTCGGATGATCAAATGAGGTTTACCAGAAGCAGCAGCCTGACTGCTTCTTTTGGCAAACTTCATTTGATCATTTGTATATTTGGAAGCAAAAGAATTGGGAAATTTCTCCTCTGATGTGTGGAATTCAGTTATCCAATTTTGCATAGTTCTTGGCTCAAGTAAGGTACCAAAGTATTGTAAAATACATAAAAGTATATGAGGCAAAACATTAGATAGTCCATAAAGCTGCTTTCAACTATAGTAATTCTACTGAGAAATCCAGCTTTCCCTACTCCTGTTTTTTCTGAAAAGCTAAATAGTAACTTACAACCATTTGTTTAACAAATTATAATGACACTGAAAAAAAGTGACTTACAACAGGTCATCATACTAATGACTCTCATAGCATCCCTACGGACATTTGATAAAAATTCATGCAACTGGCATGTATTTATGAAGGCTGCAGCATCATATGAACTTCCCAACTGGCTTCCAACAAACAAAGTCAATGTGGGAAGCTGGATTCGCTTAATGACCATATGATTCACTTACCAACTCCAGTGATTGGCTTAACAACTGTGGCAAAAAAAAAAGGTTGCAAAATCAGGCATGGCTTATTTAACAACTGCCTTACTTAGCAACAGAAATTTGGTCTCAATTGTGGTTATAAGTCAAGGACTACCCATCTGTAGAGATTCTCAATCATCCAGGTCATGGTTGTCCCAAAGGTGCTTTTTCAAGAGGCAACTGGACTTCCTTGTTTTTTCTTTTGAAGACGTTTCGCTTCTCATCTAAGAAGCTTCTTCAGTTCTGACAGGGTAGTGGGGGAAGGAAGGATTTATATTCCTTGCAGCCAGCTGGTAATTAGTATCCTTTTAGAGCAGGGCTGTCAAACGCACAGCCTGTGGGCTGGATGCGATACACACTGGCCATGCCCACGCCCGGTTTAGCAAAGGGGGAAAAAGTCATGATACATCATGTGACAATGCCATGTCAATGCAACTTTGACACCCCTGTTTTTGTTGTGGTCTGCCAGCAGCTTGTGGAGCTGGCAGCGGAGTCAGACAGTGAGGAGGCTGGGGAGGAACATGGATCAGTCCTGGAGTCTGGGGAAGGCTCGGATGAGGGCTCTGCATCAGAGGCAGAGATGGGGCCAGGGCCATCTTGGAGGGATGCATGGACTCTGGAGCCCCCAGAGTCAGACAGAAGAGAGGCAGAGGATCAGGAGGAGCCTGTTCCTAGTGCACGCATGCACAGAGCTGCCAGAAGGCAAGAGCAGCTAAAGCAAAAGGGATGACTCGGGAGTAAGGCCAGGAGATGATTGGACCCTCCCATAAGGCTTAAAAGAGAAACAAAGGCACTTGGGCCTTTTTGCAGGAAAGCAACGTTGCTAACTCTGTTTCCAGTCAGCATCTCTTGTTTGTTTCTGAACTTCGTGGAGCTTTGCCAAATAAGGCCTTTGGCAGGGTGTCAAAGAAGATAAAGGTTGGTGATTATCCCGAAGGACTTCTTCCGAAGGACTTGTTTTGCAACTAATTGGGATTCAGCTGGGAATGAACGTAATTCTCAGCTGTTACAATAAACTAGGTTTATTTGGGACTATTTGTGTCTTGTAATGACTCAGTAAGCCTAGGTCACAACAGTTTTAGAGGGTCATTGAAGCCCTTGGAGGTTTATCTGTCTCCTCAGGCTCACCTGAGTAGTGCTCCTGCTTCCTGTAGTCTGAAATTGTTTTCCTCTGGAAATCCATTCCTACTCCCACACCATTCAAAGGGTGTTCATCCCAAATTGAATAGCTAAAAGTCATCCAGGATGACTGAGAATCTCTACAGACTCTACAATTTGGGATGAAAACCCTCAAGGGCTTCAACGACCCACTAAAAGGATGCAAATGACCAGCTGTCTGCAAGGAATATAAATCCTTCCATTCCCCACCATCCAGTCAGAGCTGAAGAAGCTTCTTGGATGAGAAGTGAAACATCTTCAAAAGAAAAAACAAGAAAGTCCAGTTGTCTCCTGAAAAGAAAGCACCTTTTATTTATTTATTTATTGGTTCGATTTATATGCTGCCCTTTCTCCAGAGACTCAGGGCGGCTTACAATGCGTTAAGCAATAGCCTTCATACTTTTGTATACACAAAGTCAGCTTATTGCCCCCACAATCCGGGTCCTCATTTTACCTACCTCGAAAGGATGGAAGGCTGAGTCAACCTTGAGCCTGGTGAGATTTGAACTTGCAGTAATTGCAGGCAGTTGGTGCTACTTAATAGCACTTTAGTCTGCTGCGCCACCAAGGCTCTGCGCCGACAAGGACCACCCGTATCTCATTCAGAAATAGAACAAGAACCCCATATGTAAGGAGAATATCCTACCTGGTAAGAAGTACAGCTACATCATGGTGAAGTGGGTTTGTATCCAATTTCGGGTTGATACTCTTTTGCCATTTACAAAAGCTGGCTAAAGTCTTTTCTGCATGGTGGGTGATTTTCAGTCCTTGCTATAAATAGATGGGGAAATGAATTATCTTGTCAGAAGCCTATCAGTATCTGCAATAATTACAAAGCCTGGCAAATTAATTTAGTTTTAATAAATATTGCCATTGCATGAGGTGAGAGACATGATTATAATAGTAATTTATTGAATCCTGGCATGTGATTAAAAAAGGGGTTATTAGTGAAGATAGATCAGGGGAGAAAAAAAAACCCAATACAATAGGAAAAAGTCTTCACAGGATGGGGAAAAAAACAAAAAGAAACTGCAATATCTTTCTTAAGTTAGAACCAGGGGTGAAATGCTCCTGGTTCGGACCGGCTCAGGCGAGTAGGTAGCGATGGAGGCGGGCAGTTCGGAGAACCGGTAGCAAAAATCCCTGCCCCCGCCCCCCCATGCCCAGCTGAGCCACGCGATCATCAGAGGCTTTTTTCTTTTAAATGCCTCTGACGAGCCAAGCTCTGACGATCCCAGCTGAGTTGCCTGCCGATCAGGCAACTCAGCTTGGATCGGCAGAGCCATTTTAAAAAAAACTTTTTCTTTTAAATGGCTCTGACGATCCAAGCTCTGACGATCCCAGCTGAGTTGCCTGATCGGCAGAGGGTTTTTAAAAAACCCTCTGACGATCAGGCAACTCAGCTGGGATCGTCAGAGCTTTTTGAAAGCATTTTTTTACATGGTTTTACATGTAAAAAATGGTTTTAAAAGTAAAAAAAAAATTGGCCACGCCCACCCAGTCACATTACCTCCCCCACTAAGCCACGCCCACAAAATCGGTAGTAACAAATTTTAGATTTCACCACTGGTTAGAACATTATTATTTTTTCTACTTTGAAACAGATGTTATCCCTAAACCAAAGGATAGGTGCAGCATAATGGGAAATTTATAGCATTTTATCTTATTTGAAAGCAGGCATGTTGGAATCAATACTAACTCTTCTTCTACAGAGTGCATTTCTGAAGAGGAAAAATAAAAAGTTGGATTCTTTGTAAAAGTTGACTGAGTAGATCCTAGATCTATTGTATTCCAATTGTACCCATTTCTGGAACCGGAGGCCCAAGTGATGGTCATTCATGCCTTACTTCTCTGGTGCAATGCTTGACCTGTGGAACATCATGCCCTGTGAAGTTCAGATAGCAGGAACAGGGGTGAAATCCAGCAGGTTCTGATAGGTTCTGGAGAACCAGTAGCGGAAATTTTGAGCAGTTCAGAGAACCGGCAAATACCACCACTGGCTGGTCCCGGAGTGGGGTAGGAATGGAGATTTTGCAATATCCATCCTCCAGGAGTGGGGAGGGAATGGAGATTTTGCAATATCCATCCTCTGGAGTGGGGTGGGATTTGAGATTTTGCAGTAGCCTTCCCCTGCCACGGCCACCAAGCCACTCCCACAGAACCAGTAATAGAAAGATTTGAATTTCACCAAGCAAGAACCCTTCTGTTCTTTTGCAAGGCCCTATAAACTTGCTTTTTCCTTCGAGCATCTCCCTTCAATGACATGACCAAGGCAAGGATTAATTGGGAGACCAAGTTCTTACCTCCTCTTCTTCAAGAAGAATAAGCCGAACAAGCACAATATGGATCGCGTTGCCAATGCTCGGATCATGGAATAATCCTGCCACCTAAATCAAAGCCAGGCAATATGAAGTTAGCGGATTCTTCTTCTTCAATATTTTTTCCTAATAGTGATGAGGTCTCTATGGAGGGGTGTCAAAGAAGTCAAGATGACAGACACAGTCCTACTATTGAACCTCCACCTTTTTTTTTTAAAATGTGCTTTGATTGCATGGTTGTGGCTAACATCTGTTGTGATCCGCGAGCTGGCAGCGGAGTCAGACAGCGATGAGGCTGAGGAAGAACATGGCCCAGTCCTGGAGGCTGGGGAAGGACCAGATGAAGGCTCTGCGTCAAGAGGCAGAGATGGGGCCAGGGCCATCGGGGACTGAGGTGCGGACTCCAGAGTGTTCTGCCCCAGCTATGGGTCCCAAGAAGTGTAGCACACACACACACAGCTCCAAAAACTCTGTTTAATACAAACAGACTCCTTTCAAAATGCAGGCTTTAACCACAAATGTCCTTATCAGCCTGCTATGAATTACAGAGATTAAACAAAGTCGGACAAGGGTTGGCAATCAACCCAGAAACCAAATTGTAACAAAAAACTCACTCTCAAATTGCTCTGCATAGGACCAAAACGTTGTTTCCAGCAACATTTGCTATCTGTGTGCAAACTTAAATAGGCTAAGGGAGTGGCCAATTAACCCCAAGCCTTACTCTCGAGGAGACCTCCTCCTGAGTAGCCACTCCTGCCTTTTGGCAGCCCTGCGTGCTCGAGCATTGAGAAGAGGCTCCTCCACTTCACTCTCTTCACTTGAAGGAGCCTCTGGAGGTTCTGAAGGCCCCGGCTGAGTCTCTGCCTCTGGCACCACATCCTCTTCAGCCTCCTCGCTCTCCGACTCGAGCGTTGGCTGCACAGGCTGCTGGCGCAACACCACACCAGCCTCCTCATCGACGGGATCAGCCACAATCCATGCAGGCCGCTGGCGGGCCACAACACAGAGCCTCCAGAGACTGATAGGAGTGAGGCAGAGGAACAGGAGGAGCCTGTTCCTAATGCACACATGAGAAGAGCTGTCAGAAGGCAAGAGCAGCTCAAGCAAAGAGAACAACTTGGGAGTAGGGCCAAGAGATGATTGGCCCCTCCATAAGGCTTAAAACAGACCAGCAACGGCCTTTGGACTTTGCCGGAAAACAACGTTGGTAGTTTTGTCTTCTTCTTCGTCTACGTCTTGTATTTATTTTTGTATCTGTGATTTCTGAACATTTGCCAAGAAAGGCCTTTGGCAGTTTGCCTAATTGGACCAATGTTTGTGATAGGACTGAGGAATTTGTGTTGGGAGGAATTTGCTTTAATTTAGTTGAATGACACTGGGAATGAAGTAATTCTCAGCTGTTCGAATAAAGTTTGTTTGTTTTTTCACTGACTGGTTTTCCTACTATTTACTTGGGCCTGGGTCACAACAACATCTTGACTTTTTTGGACACATGTTCCTCAGTCCCATGAACACAGTGGTGAAATCCTCCGTGGATCACCACGAGTTCGCTGTCTGCGCATGCATGGTGCACGCCAAATGTGCACCACGGGTGTGCATGCGCAGTGCATGCTAAAAGCACATATGCGCGCATGCACAACACATACCAAATGCATGCTTCGTGCAGAAAAAGAAGACTTCACTGGGTAAGTAGAACAGTGGGGAGGAACAGCTGTGCCGTGTGATTTAGCTTCGTTAGAAAGCAGGATTTCCTGCTTTCTAGTGAATATAAACCGTGCAGCAAAGCTGATTATCGGAAATACCGGTTCAGATTATCATTTTTAAACTACTGGTTCAGCTGAACCGGTAGTGGTTTTTTTACTACCGGTTCGCCTGAACCGGTAATTTTTATCACTACCGATTCGCCCGAACCGGAGCAACCCGGTAGCATTTCACCCCTGCATGAACACCGTCAGTCAACATCAAAGTATCTGGCAGCTAACAAAAGATAATTCCTTTCTCCAAAGAACTTACAAACTAAATATGACTGGGGAAAGAAGAAGAGACAAAAGGAAAAGGAAGAGGTTCTGAGATGTCAAGTGGGAATTACTGGAACATATAATAACTGAAGCAAATTAAACAAAATGCAAGGCAAACTTATATAGAGTTTGTTTTGGTTGCTATGGATAAGGATTAAGTTGCTTAGATGAACTGGAAGTGTTGCTGCTTTTGCTAAAATATTTTGAGTCAAATTTTACACAGTTTTCCCCATCTGTATTTGGCATACTTCTTCAGGCGCATTTAGGATAAAGGACTGTGCTTCCACAAAAGCATCATTCTGTTTTGAAGATGACAGGAGAAAATAATTCAATATAGGGGATAATCACATTCATTGAACTGAATCAAATAGAATTAAAATCAAAATCAAATCAAAATCAAATCCACCCCAATAGAAACAAATTATGTGACCCACCATATTTATGATAGTGAGGATATAGGATTCCACATTTTCGCTTCCGTGGTATTCAATCATTTTACTGTCAGCAACTACCAAAGTCTCCACCCATCTTTCTCTACTGACAGAACGCCGATAGGTTGTTCTTGGTGTCACACGGTTCCTTTCCCACTTCATCCTTCGAAGTTCTTGCTGTTTGAAAAAAATGGATGTTTCTGAAACAAACAAACAAAAAATCAAATAGTGTTGAATGTACTTTCTGTGAAGGTAGCATCAATAACAGATTTCTCTTTCTCGCAGGCACATAATGTTACATGGATTAGTTTGGTCAAAAGTCTACCTCAAGACATGGGGAACAACCAAAAGAACATGTCTCAAGAATCGGTGTAAGTAGTTCTAGACCTCAGAACTTTGACAAGGCAGGAACAGACCCATCATCCTTGGCCTAGACTCACAAGACTCTAATCCAGAACCAGATGCTTCTTCCATCCAGTGCTTGGGAATATCTTCATGTTGTCAGAAGTGTGTCTTTGGTGGCACTAACTCTTCAACATCACAAAAACTATTGATCAGAAAGGCTAGCTGGATGTAGAAAGAAAATTAAGGATCTATCAACCCATGGAACAGAAGTTGCCTTCAGAAGTTGTGGGAGCTTCATCACTGGAAGCTTTCAAGAAAAGACTGGACTGCCATTTGTCAGAAATGGTGTAGGGTCTCCTGCTTGGGTGGGGTGTTGGACTAGATGACTTACAAGGTCCCTTCCAACTCTGTTAACCTGAATCTGAATTATTCTTATATCCCCTCTTTTTCTGTCATTCTTCCTGCTGCTTGTCCATGATCATTTTTTTCCTGCTCTTTGTTCCCAGGCGACCAGAGAAACTATTGTGTAGTGGACTTCAGCAGGCAAGAAATAGACCATAATAGATACAACAGCATTCATTGACTCAAAACTGGAATTGAGGAACTGCAGGCAAATCCCTGTAATTTATACTCTGGGCCCACAGGGCCTTAACCAATCATAATACTTGAAAAAGCTCGCCCAAATATGAATGTTCTAAGTTTCCCTCCACAAGAGTTGACGTTAACAGTTAGGGTCATCTAAAGATTAGTTTCATTTTAGCAGGACTTAACACAACTATATATATATTCAATACATAACAGAGACCATTTGCTCTCTGGCCCTTCTCTTGATAGGATATAGTTAGCTAGGTGATAGGTGATGCCCTTCACCCACTGGTTTTCTGCCCCCGCATGCGTGGTGGTGCCAAATGCGCATTGTGTGCATGCATGTCTGTGCACATGTGCAGTGTGTGTCAAAAGCATGCTGCGCGCGCACATGTGCACCAAATACGCGCTTCACATGGAAAAAGAAAGCTTAACAAGGTAAGTAGAACAATGGGGGGGGAACAGCTCAGATGAACTGGTAGCTTTTTTTTTTACTACAGGTTTGCCCAAATCAGTGCAAACTGGTAGCATTTCACCCAGGGGTGAAATCCAGCAGGTTCCGACAGGTTCTGGAGAACTGTTAGCGGAAATTTTGAGCAGTTTGGAGAACCGGTAGTGGAAATTTTGAGTAGTTCAGAGAACAGGCAAATATCACCTCTGGCTGGCCGCATAGTGGGGTGGGAATGGAGATTTTGCAGTATCCTTCCCCTGGAGTGGGGTGGGAATGGAGATTTTGCAGTATCCTTCCCCTGGAGTGGGGTGGGATTGGAGATTTTGCAGTATCCTTCCCCTGCCACGCCCACCAAGCCACACCCACCAAGCCACACCACGCCCACCAAGCTACACCCACAGAACTGGTAGTAAAAAAAATTGGACTTCACCACTGATTTCACCCCTGCCTTCACTCATCCCTTTCACACACAGGAAAAGAACACTTTCATCTTCTTCATCTCCATCTCCATCTCCGTAAGCAGAACATCAGGAGAGAGAGAGAGAGGTAGAGGCTCTCAGCAATGCCACGAGGCAACTGAAGCAGGAAGGATTATTTGAGAGAAACAAAACCTGATCAGAGCAACTATATTTGCTCTCCGCTTATAAAATTTAGGGAGCAAATATGCCCAGCAAAGCTGCTGGAACAATTTCCCTTTTAAAATAATATGACACTTTGTAATAAACATAAAGTGACATAGCTTCACTTTATATTCTTCAAGCTAATAGCAAAAATAAAAAATAGAAATAGAAAAGCAAAATGTTGAAATAACATTTATTTATTTATTTGTTTGTTTGTTTGTTTGTTTGTTTATTTATTTGTTGGTTCGATTTATATGCCGCCCTTTCTCCGGAGACTCAGGGCAGCTTACAATGCGTTAAGCAATAGTCTTCATACTTTTGTATATACCTGCTTAGTAGGGCTTTCGGCCCCCCCTAAGCCGTGTTCTTTTTGCACAAAGTCAGCTTATTGCCCCCACAATCCGGGTCCTCATTTTACCTACCTCGAAAGGATGGAAGGCTGAGTCAACCATCATGATAATAAACCATCTTCAAAGAGGAACTTTTATTAGCTTTCTTTTCCCTTCCCTTCCATTATCTCTGTTCATTAATCACTACTTAGGAGTTTGTCCTTTTCTTGAGACATGAGAGATTGTTGCTTATGTTTATTTAAACAGTTTATTTTATTTCTAAAGTAACTTCTTAACTCCCCCCCCCCTAAAAATCAATCTCAAGTTTCTAAGGCTGCCTTGTTTTGTGATATATTATATACAAGGGAGTCATTTCTGCTTGAGTTGAATGAGAAGCTAAACATCTTCAAAGAAAAACCAGAAAGTCCAGTTGCCTCTTGAAAAAGCACCTTTGAGGCAACCATGACCTGGATGACTGAGAATCTCCTTAGACTACAGACCCATCACATCCTGAACATAAACTGTTTCAACTCCTCCCCTCAGGACCCTACTGTAGGGCATTGCATGCCAAAACTAGACCTTGAGACAGTTTTCCTCCACTCTGCTAAATACCTAATTCCCACAGCACTGTCTTATGCCTAAGGATCAGGGGTGAAATCCAGCAGGTTCTGACAGGTTCTGGAGAACCGGTAGCGGAAATTTTGAGCAGTTCGGAGAACCAGCAAATACCACCTCAGGCTGGCCCCAGAGTGGGGTAGGAATGGAGATTTTGCAATATCCTTCCCCTGGAGTGGGGTGGGGTTGGAGATTTTGCAGTATCCTTCCCCTGCCCCATTATGGGGCCAGCCAGAGGTGGTATTTGCTGGTTCTTTGAACTACTCAAAATTTCCGCTACCGGTTCTCCAGAACCTGTCAGAACCTACTGGATTTCACCCCTGCTCAGTAGCTATGGCTGCACAATCACATCTAGCGAACTACAACTTCTGAAAAATAAAAGAGAATATTTATTGCTCAGGTAACATCTAGCACTGTTGATGTTACTTAGTTTGGATAATGAAACATCTGTAAGAAAACAAATCCAGCTCAGATGCCCTCAAGGACCCCTAACATTTGAAGAAGCCTCAACTCCAAAGTCACTGGATGCTTCAAATAATCCTGATAAAACTTTCACACAGATTTTATACCCTCACTCTTAGACCCAGGTGTTTTTCAGCAAGAACAGATCTGGCTTGAATTTCAGCATACTTTACTGCAGCTCTCAATTATATTCTGTTCAGTAAACTGAAAAATAAAGAAACCTGACAAGATAAAATAAAATGAATTTTCCATTTCCAGGGTTGTTTTTTTTTTTATTACCAGAAATCATTAAACAATTTTCAATGTATCACCTCTGCGAGATCAAATATTTCACACAAAAGCCTTTTTTTTTCCTCACCAGACTTTAATAACCTTTGTGTATTATTAAAAAGGCACAATATCTCATTCAGCTGGAACAGAATTTGTTAAGTAATGAAGCTAAGCCTTCCATTCCTTCCCATGAATTTAATATAAGGCATACGGTACTTCTGGTGAGCTGGATTGCACAGCACGCTTATATCACACTTAATTGAGTCAACGGTAGTCAAGGATGCCAGCAGGAAAGGAATAGTAGGCAAAATGACAATCTATGTTTGATGAGATCATCACACAAATGAGATTATTTACATAATACAAGTATGTAAATCATACCACTTGCACAATGACATTGTCATGCAAGTTTTCATCCATTTGACATCACTGAAGCTGGTTGTAGACTATTCTAATGGCTTGAGTCTCTTGCAAATCAAGAGAGAATTAGTTTTAATCAAAAGATGTTTGACATTAAAGTATTTTATTTATTTATTTATTTATTTAATTTATTTAATTTTATTTAACTTATATGCCGCCCTATCTCCAATGGACTCAGGGCGGCTCACAACAATAAAATCCACAATAACCACAGTACAAAGTTAAAATACCTAATTAAACCAGATAAAAGTTAAAAACCCATATAAAACTCCATCAGTCCAGGCCGGGGGACTTGAATAACCAAGTTTTTAATTCGCGGCGGAAAGTGCAAAGGTCAGGGGCCAGCCGGATTCCCAAGGAGAGTTGATTCCAGAGGGTGGGCGCGCCCACAGAGAAGGCTCTACCCCTGGGGGCCGCCAGCCGACATTGTCTAGCCGATGGCACCCTGAGCAGGCCGTTCCTATGGGCGCGAACTGGATGATGGGAAGTTGTTGCTGGCTGCAGGTGGTCCGCCAAATATCCTGGGCCTAAGCCATGTAGGGCTTTATAGGACATCACCAGCACCTCGAATCTCACCCAGAGGGCAACCGGCAACCAATGCAAGTCGCGCAGGAGAGGTGTTACATGGGAGTATCAGGATTCTCCCATCACAACCCGTGCGGCTGCATTTTGTACCAGCTGAAGCCTCCGAGTGATCCTCAAGGGCAGCTCCATGTAGAGAGCATTACAGTAGTCAATACGGGAGGTGACTAGCGCATGAGTAACCTATTGCATGAGTAAAGTAACCTATGAAGTTCTCTGTGTAGCTTCTCTGTGAGAAAATGTTGCAACGTTTAGGGTTTTTTAATCTAGAAAGCATGCAAATGAGAGGTAACATGATTGAAGTGTACAAAATTATGCATGCTGTGGATAAAGGGAACAAGGAGGAGCTATTTCTCCCTTCCCAATCTATTAAAACCAGAGGTTTCCCAATGAAATTTGAATTCTGGAAGAAATGGGAAAAAATGATTTTCTTTTTCTTTTACACAATGTACAATTCAATTTTGAAATTCACCACCGTGAATTATGGTGCTAGCTACCTCCTTGGCTGGTTTCAAAATGAACATCATGGAGGTTATTGATTGATGGCAATGTGACTCAGTGTAAAGGCCATTTACTAGGTGACTAATGGGCTTTCTGATAGTTACTTCTTAAGTCTACTGCTGATATAGGTACCTCTTCCTATTTAGTCTCACTTCTCTCTGCAGCTATTCTGGAGAAATATCAACAACCTCAAATATGCAGATGATACCACTCTAATGGCAGAAAGTAAAGAGGAACTAAAGAGCCTCTTGACGCGGATGAAGGAGAGTACAAAAGTTGGCTTGAAACTCAACATTAAGAAAACTAAGATCATGGCAACCGGCCCTCTCAATTCATGGCAAATAGATGGGGAAGAAATGGAAGTATTGACAGATTTTATTTTCCTGGGCTCCAAGATCACCGGAGATGGCGACTGAACCAAGAAATTAAAAGATGCTTGATCCTGGGGAGGAAAGCTATGGCAATTCTAAACAGCATACTAAAAAGCAGAGACATCACCCTGCCAACAAAAGTGCATATAGTCAAGGCTATGGTTTTCCCAGTTGCAATGTATGGCTGTGAAAGTTAGGCCATAAGAAAGGCTGAGCGCCAAAGAATTGAGGCCTTTGAACCATGGTGCTGGAGAAGATTCCTGCAAGTCCCTTGGACTGCAAGGAGATCAAACCGGTCACTCCTAGAGGAGATCAACTCTGACTGCTCTTTAGAAGGCCAGATCCTGAAGATGAAACTCAAATACTTTGGCTACCTAATGAGAAGGAAGGACTCACTGGAGAAGAGCCTAATGCTGGGAAAGATTGAGAGCAAAAGAAGAAGGGGATGACAGAGAATAAGGTGGCTGGATGGAGTAACTGAAGCAGTAGGCATGAGCTTAAATGGACTCCAGAGGATAACAGAGGACAGGAAGGCCTGGAAGAATGTTGTCCATGGGGTTGTGATGGGTCAGACACGACTTCGCAACTAACAACAAAACAACAATGTGCTTTCTGATGGTTACTAAAGTCTACTGCTGATATACCTCTTCCTATTTAGTCTCACTTCTCTCTGCAGCTATTCAGTCTGGTTTGGGAAAGAGACCAGCGGCTTGACCAGCAAAGAATAGGCATTAATGCTGGAATAGTGGGTGGAGGGAGGGAGGGAGAGAGAGAAAGAGAAAGGATGAGACAGAGAAGTGTCTTTCAATGCATTCTGATCTTGAATTAATGGCACAATTTTCTGGAATAGAATTTCTGAAGCTAGCAATGTTTAGCAGCTAGGGTATAACTTACTACAAGTATTTCTCATTTAGTGACCACAATTGGGCTCATCAATGCTGTCGCTAAATGAAACCATGACTGTCCTTATTATTTACTTCAGCTTTCCTTTGCTTTACAAACCTGGGTGGGTCATAAATGGGAGGACTGGTCCCAAAATTACCTTTTCATCACCACTAAAATTGTGAACAATTGCTAAACAAGGCAGTCACTAAACAAGGACTACCCATAAACTCTGCTAAGAAATTGTTCTGGAAGAAAGAGGTGATATCAGGAGAATCATTTCTAATCATTGGAAAAACTTCATCCCGATGAGCCTGAAGAAAAGCATCTGTGTGATGGAAATAGGGCCCTCAAGCAGGAGGCAAATATCTTGATTGCAGCTTGTTCAAGACTTCATTAGCATCTGTTCTGATTTTGCACAGCAAGACATTTTAGGACATGAAGGAGCAGATGGAAAAAGACAGGAAGGAGAGAAGAGAAATACCACTTCTAGGTGCACCTCAGACATTTTGACTGTTCATCTCTTTGGCCTTTAATTGCCTTGTCTTGTGCGTAACCCACCCATCAGAAGGTTGAGTCATGAGATGTACTACACTTTAAAAGTTTGTAGGGTTTATACCAGAGGTCTTCAAACTTGGCAGCTTTAAGACTTGTGGACTTCAACTCCCAGAATTCTCCAATCAGCATAGCATAATTCTGGGAGTTGAAGTCCACAAGTCTTACAGCTGCCAAGTTTGAAGACCTCTGGTTTATACATTTGCATTTAGTACCATTAATTGTATGCATAGTTTCACACCAGTGTAGTCTTTGAATACTCCCATTTTGGGGATTGCTACACTCTGCCCTGCATCCGTTTTTCTGCAAGAGCCAAATAATGCTAAGACCAAGAAATACAGGTAGCAATTCTTCCAAACTGAGTTCCTTCTTTATTATTTCACACCTACAGGTAGTGGCCAAAATTGTGGAAACCTTTTGGGAAAAGTGTATTTTCTAAAACCAGCTAATAACACCACTTTTTTTGGGGGGGAGTAGTACCATAAAATTATATATCAACGGAAAGATAATTTAATCAAGAATGTAATAATGCAGTAACTTTTATGAAGGATTTGCTATTAGAATAGCAGTTACAGTATAAAGAAGAAAAGTGAAACACGTAGAAAAAACGAGATATACAAAAATTATCACGTCAATTAATACTTAGTTGGGTAACCTTAAGCATGAATTCCGGCCTTACAACGTCTTCCCATGGAGTGAACCAAGTCTTTTAGTTCTGCAGCTGTTACAATGTGAAACCAAGATTGAATGATTGCTTCTATTAACTGGGTTTTATTGCTGGGTTTTATTGCTTCTGACTAACAAGATTCTTTAGTCAGCTCCATAGATTTTCAATTGGGTTAAGGTCTGGGTTATTCCCAGGCCATTCCAGCAGTGGAATATGATTATCTTGAAACTCAAAAAAAAAAAAAAAAGTGGTGTTATTAGCTATCAAACCTAAAAAATACACTTTTCGCAAAAGATTTGCACAATTTTGGCCACTACTGTATAGACATAACTTGCCAGACTAAAAACTCCATTAACACCATCTACAATATCAATATACTCTCTCAACTGTTTGGGAGGGGCTGTCTTCACCCTCTTTCTCTCACACACCATATCTGGGCTGAGTTGCCTCTTACTCCTCTGAAACTCACCCCATCCCTCCTGGGAAGCCACCTCCTCACTGCATTCTATCACAAAAAAATAATTAAGAAAAGCCTATAAGCAAGGCACAAGAACAATCCCATTCTCGCTGTTTCCTATTCCTGAATTAATATTCACAGGCATGCTGTTGTCCTGTTTCACAGTTGACATATATATATAATGCTACATCGGCTTATCCTGAAACGGTACATTTAGCAGACTAATTCCAGTCATTTATGTTAAGACTTTATTCTTAAAGGCCCAACAGTCTCTGCTTCCTCCCCCACAACAAAACTGTCTTGTGTTGTCACTATAACAACAAAACACCGTGGGGAGGGAAAGTGCCTACAGACTTCCTTTCCTTTCTTTCATTAGTTAAATATTTGTGATTAATCTTTCTGTTGCCATTGAAGTGTCTGGAAAAGCAGAGAGTTTGTTTGAAAGAAAAAAAAGGCTATGGAGCAAATAAGATACACTCAGGTGTGTGCAAAAATAAGACAAATGGCAGTGTAACTACATCAACAACTGAATGACCTGAGTAGGAAGTGAGTGTTATTGTTGTAAAGCATGAATATTTGTTAAATCTGTATGTTTGTTGGTGAGGTCATGTGTCTTCAGGACAGCCTAAAATTGTGTGTGAAGCTTGGCAAGTTAATTTTATGCTATATAGCAATCGTTTGTAACTTTTTTCCATTAGGGGATATAGTTGTAATTTTACAACATGTGATGGATTGATTATATGCTATCAAGGTGGATCTTAGCAATCACATAGATCATGTCTGCGTGACTTGTCTAGGCAGTCTCCAAAAAATCAGACATAATTGAATGGAAGGGAAAAAATTTCCTTGAAGTTGTTTTTTTTAAAGTAGATATCAGATATTGTTCTTGTTTTAAATGTTTAAATGAATAGAGTATGTTCTAAACTTAAAATGTTTGGTATCTGTAATGAAATAGTCACACTTTGTTCACTCACTTAAATAGATGATCTTGGTCCACAGTCTCTGACAAGATCTTACTTTCTTGGAGAATAAAACAATCATAATTAAGGTTCACGAAGGCTAACTATTACTTGCAGGGTAGAAGATATTATGGTCTCTTTTAGAAATATGTGTAGATCCATCAGTAGATCAGCTTCTTCCCTCCCATAATGCTCCTTTCATGAGGTTGTTAAATCATTCCTGCTTCACTCTCATTTCATGCGACAGAAGTGTTTGGAAAGAAATATCCAGGTCCAGGTCCAAGCTGGGAGAAAGGAACTGGAGACAAAATGGAGGCTGGAAGCTGATTGGAAAGAGGATCCATTTATTGAGGAAGCAGAAGCAAATGGGTAGTTCTGGGCAGCTGACCACATGGAGTTGAGAGTGGGAGTATTATACCTTCTCTTGGGTTTTTCATTTGAGCTTCCTGTTCCTGTGCAAGAACATGTATTCTGTTGGCTGTTGTCAGATTCCATGGTGCCATTATAAATCCTAGCAGTTTGTCTGAGCTACATTTGGTTGAGGTTTGGGCTGATGCAATGAAGAGGCTTGTTGGGCAATTCTTATTGTGGCTGAGGGATAATCCTACCTTTGTTCAGACTTTGCTGCAGGGAATTTGCTTATGAAAAGGGCTAGCTATCTCTTTATCTCTTAAGGGCTGACATCTGCAGAGCGCTATTAAGAATGGTGGGGGCTGGGACTTCCGGTGGCTCCGCATTCCCCGAATGGACGCTCCTTTAGGAGCTCCAGCCCCATGATTCCGTTTGCTGCTAGAACAGCGAAAATCAGCTGTTTAGCGGCTCGAAACTCTCCCCCAGGGAAAAAGGGGGAGAGAAGAGCAGAAGGATCTGGGTAGAGCTCCCCTAGACCCCCAGGCTTTTTTTTTTTTAAGCCTGGGGTTTGCAGGGTGAGAGCTCCCTGAAAGCCCTTCAGTACTCCGGATCCGGGACGATTTTGCTCTATACAGAACAAGGGGTCACGACCACACCAGTAGTGCAATTTTAAGGACTATGAGAAAATTTGAACCTGGATGCTGGCAGAGCAAATCAGGAGAACAGAAAATGCAAGTATTAAACTTTAACTCCATTTAAAAGAAAGAAAAAAGATGGCACTTAAGGGTGTTAAAACGAAACTTACAAGTGAAAGTGATCGTTAAAGATGCAACATTGTAAAAGCTACCGGATTACGCGGCAAGAAAAAGATTTAAAGTCATAGTGAAATGAAAAAGACTATGGTAATGACCTCAACTACTTTATACTTCTAAATTGTGTGGAAAATTATTGGATTTATTGACCTGATAGCTGAATAAACTTAAAGTGGGAATTGAAATATGGCTGACATCAAGGATGGAGGATCATTACTATATGAGCCAGCAAATTCACAAGTTGTGACTGTAGAGGTTTTACAAGAACTTTTAAATTTCTATACTTCTGCTATACTGGAATCAATTGAAAGGACTATTCAAAATTATAATCTGGAGAACAACAATGATTTGCTGGCTGGAAAAGAGGAAGAAAATCAAACTAATCTGTTTTTGGATCAGGGAAAAGAGGCTATCAGGAATACGATGGAAGTTAGCACATTGAAAACAGAGGTTTTGGCAGAGGCTTTTATGCAGTTAACTGAAAAGCAGCAAATAGACTCTTTCCTGCAGACTGATAAACTTTATCGTGACAATTCTTGGTTTTATAGACAGAATCAATTTTTAAGGAAGGAAGTGACTGATTAAATAAGCAGGAAGAGTCGAAATGAAGGTTTCATAATGAAGGAGATAACTTTTAGGAGAGTGCGATTTTCAAAGATGCATCAGTCTCAAATCTACATTCAAAAATTTTCGAAAATAAAAGCAGGGGGAGGAGCAATGCTGAAGGAGAAAGTATTATTGAAGAAGAAGGATTGGAAAAAATATAGAAAGAAAGGAAGAATTGAAGATTAATTTCTTTTGGGGAGGATCTTAATAACAAATTTGAAAAGTCTATTGAAATTAGCATTTCTTTTTTAAGTTTAAGCAAAAATGTTTAACTAAAAATGGATAGCTTTTTTAAAAAAATGATTGTGGTATTAAAATGGTTAATTTTAAAGTTAATGGATAGTTTTCTGAAAGTTTTGAAATTGATATTCTGAAGAATGAATTTAAGAGTTAGAAATAACTAAACTCAATGGATTAATAGTATCTTTAAGGTTATATTCTAAAGAATATTTTATTGAAGTATTTTTTTTGAGAAAAAGAAAAAAGAACTTAATGTACTAAAATGGTTAATTTAAAATTGAATGGATGCAAAATAATATTTTCTTTTTTTTTCTTTTTCTTAAAAAGATATGCTTTAAAGAAAGTTTTAAAATGTTTAAATTAGAATTTTAAAAGGGGAGGCTGATGAACAATTTTTAAAAGAGGAGTTAAAGAGGGTGAGGGAGTTTTGAATCTTGTAGCAAGTTAGTATATTTTAGCTTATGTTTAGTTTAATGCTATACCCTGTTTTTGCTCTTGGAAGTCAGGGGTGGGGGTGGGGAGGGGGGTTGAAGGTTGTGTAGGGATAAAATGGTTGTCTAATTTTTAATATACTTAAAAGATAGAGCAAGGTATTAATAGAGAAGTAAGAAAAATGGGGCAAATGTTATAATAAAGGGAATGACAATATTAAGATATGATAAATATTGGAGGAGTAAAAAGAAGATTTAAAAGATGTATTCAGAAGATATATTGAATGATTGATTATGTATTATTTGTTTGGTTGTTTACAACATTAAGATATGATAAATATTGGAGGAGCAAAAAGAAGACTTAAAAGATGTATTCAGAAGATATATTGAATGTTGATTATGTATTGTTTGTTTGTTTGTTTGTTTATAAAATAAAAAAAACTTAAAAAAAAAAGAATGGTGGGGGCTGCTTTCCAAGAGCATGTTTCTCCATTTCTCATCCAGGGAAATATAATATTCTGCCTTTTTAATATTTCTCAAAATATTTCATTCTTCTAGGAGAGGGGTGGGTGCTAACTTTCTACAGAAGGAAGAAAGACAACATGTGTTTGTGTAAACTAGTGTTGCTGTTAGATCATGGTTTCCCAATCGTGGCAACTTTAAGACATGTGGACTTCAACTCCCAGAATTCCCCAGCCAACCGTAACCTCTAACCCTAACCCATTAGTGGCTGGGGAGTTGAAGTCCACACGTCTTAAAGTCCCAAGGTTAGAAAACAACTCTATTAGATTGTCACCATTACTATTTTCAATTTGCATTATTTTCCATGTATTTTTCCCATCTCTTTTGAAACCACAGCTAGGCATTTTTAAAAGGAAAAAAACAGAAACGGGCAGGAAAAATACCAGGCAGCCATCTAATAGCAAAGAAAAGTCATTGATGCCACTGTTGGTGATTCACTGAAGTTCCTCTAATTTCCTTCCCACCTTATTACTTTTCAACCTGCAGGCTATATATTGGTGCTACCAAAACTGTAACTGGGGACCCTTAACAGTGTGTGTTTTAACACTCTGTTTGCAGGGGTAGAACATTTTCTCTTTCTCACATTTGCATATCCACCCTCTTGGTGACCTTCTCTGGTTTCCAGAATTCATTTATTATAATATATTAATTACTTTGGTTATTCCTCCCAATTATATATATAAATGGATATGCATGAGCCATGCATTTTCAGTAAACTGCTGCACATTTATTCCACTGACATGTACTATACATTTACCCAGGGGGAAGTGACATTGATGGCAATCTGATGCCTCTTTGATAAATAGACATAGCTAGGAAGCACATTTCCAATTTTACTCCTACTGAAAAAATATCATTAAGATATTTCTTGCGATGTGACTCTGCTTGAAGGAACCAATTCAGGGATTGGTTCCTTCAAGCAGAGTCAATTCAAGCAGGGAATTCAGATTGTTATCTTTACTTCATGGTGAAACTTTTAACATTTTATGATGCAATCTGAAGCATTATTAACCATGAGTTCCATGTTCTCAAACTCTGCCAACTAATTTTGACCAAATGGGAATGAATCCTCCTCTCCTCTCCTCTTCTCCATTCCACTCTCCTCTCCTCTCCCATCCCTCCCTTCCTTTCCCTCATTGCTAGTGGAAAAGATGGGGAAAAATAATTTTAACAGGTATTTTTATCTACCTATAAGAAAGTTCCATTTAAGCTTTCCAATGTTACTATCCCCTTCATGGATTACTTCATGGATTAGTCCTAGAGGAGATCAACCCTGACTGCTCTTTAGAAGGTCAGATCCTGAAGATGAAACTCAAATACTTTAGCCACCTAATGAGAAGGAAGGACTCACTGGAGAAGAGCCTAATGCTGGGAACGATTGAGGGCAAAAGAAGAAAGGGACGACAGAGAATGAGGTGGCTGGATGGAGTCACTGAAGCAATCGGCGTGAGCTTAAATGGACTCCAGAGGATGGTAGAGGACAGGAAGGCCTGGAGGAATGTTGTCCATGGGGTCGCGATGGGTCGGACATGACTTCACAACTAACAACAACAACAACAACATTACTATTTGTTATTAACCATTAATCTTAAAAGCAACATGGGATATGATCTTCATTAAATCAGGGCTATGAACAATTAAGTTAGCCAAGTTTATCATCAGTCATATCAGGGCAAAACTTCATGGAATTACTGTGAAAATCAAATATTCTAAAGGAAAAAATAGAGATAGAAGACAAAGAGTACCATACATAATGAGTTTGTGAACACCTCAAAACATATGTGATTTTATTTTTTTGGACTATATGATTTTAAAATCTTAAGTCCTGGAGCAATGCTACTAAAGTTATTAAAATATTATGTGAGTAGTGCTTTATTGACCGGATTTCTTTCCTTCACTGCTAGAACAATTTTCTAAATTTTATATCTTTAATATTCAGGAGGGGGGAGATAGGAACTTTAGTAACCCAAGGGTTTCTGCATCCCATATTGTGGCTTTATAGCCACAGCGGTTACCTGTTCTTAGTCTGTAATTTGCAACTGAATTTGAGCAGTATTTTAACCCAATTCCTAGGGCATTTTAGGCACAGTAATTATTTTACCATCTTGCCAATGAACCAATACTCCAAGATCAAACATCTTAATTGCCTCCAGATGCCATAGATTTTCATACAAAATAGCACTGAGCTGCAATGTTGAGATCAAGAGCTGAGTCTTAATTTATACAAATAAATCTTAGAACTTCCTTTATATAAATTTGGCTAATGTATGAATTTATAATACATAAGAATGAATATTATGTACATATGTTCAATAATTAGTTAATAAATATAAACAGTTGTACATTACAGTACATCAGTTATGTAATTAGAAATAGCCATTTAACAGAACAACAGAGTTGCAAGGGATCTTGGAAGTCTTCTAGTCCAAACCCCTGCTGAGGCAGGAAACCCTATACCCATGATGGCGAACCTTGGCACGCAGAGCCATATCTGTGGGCACGTAAGCATTGCCCTAGCTCAGCTCCAGCACGCATGCATGCACCAGCCAACTGATTTTCAGGCCTTCCGGGCCCACTGGAAGTTAGGAAACGGGCCGTTTCCGGCCTCCAGAGGCCCTCTGGGGGTGGGGAGAAGGCTGTTTTTGCCCTCCCCAGGCTCCAAGAAAGCCTCTGGAGCCTGGGAAGAGTGAAAAACAGGCTTACCGGGTCCAATGTGCCATCACGTCCCAAAAGCAGGGGAAGCATGTAGGGGTCGCGCGCACATGTGGGGGGGAGGGTGCATTGAATTATAGATGTGGGCATGTGTGCATGTGGCCCCGCCCACGCTCCCCCCACTTTTGGCATGCAACAGCAAAAAGGTTAGCCATCGCTGCCCTATACCATCTGATGAACTTGTTATCTTAAATAACCTTCTTTAAAAGCTAAGATATTACAATTCTGTCTTCTGAATGATTTTTCTGTCAAACTACCAATAGCAATAGCACTTATACTTATATACCATTTCACAATGCTGTACAGTCCTCTCTAAACAGTTTACAGAGTCAGCCTATTGCCCTCAACAATCTGGTTCTTCATTTTACTCACCTTGGAAGGATGCAAGGCTGAATCAACCTTGAGCCGGTCAGAATCAAATTGTTGGCAGTTGGCAGAATTAGTCTGCAATACTCCATTCTAACCACTGATCCACCTGGTTCTTAAGTTAAGTGATTGGCTTAGGTTAAGTGATTGATTTAAACGGGCAGATCATCTGCAGGTTTGTCTGCTGGAAATTCAGAGTCAAGCCTTCTACATCATTCAGTTTATCATTTATATACTATTTATTGAAATAAGAGTAGTATACTCTTTGGTGATCTTTAAAAACAGGATCAAACATTTATTTAGTCAAGCTTTGTCCTGAAGTTCTAATTATTTTCAAATGCTGTAGCTGCCTTCAGAATCTGACTGTGTTTGAGACCTTTTGATTCTTTTATTTGCTTTTGAATTTTAGAGTAAAGTGCCTAGAAAGAGAGAGAAGTGACAGCCACTGGGTAAGATCAGATTTATAGTTCATCAAGGATCATTCACTCTTTGATATTCCTTGCTATGATCCAAGAACTCTTTGCTTTGTATTAGTGGTTTTTTTGCAGTTATCCTATAGAAAAACCATTGCTCATTTGTTCATATTTAAATATAAATAATGATGGATGAAGTTTCCAGTCACAATAAAGGGATTTCAAATTTCATTTTAGAAGGAGAAATGCAGATGCTAAAAAGTAATAATGAGGTTCGCCAAAGGAAAGCTGGATGACGATGGGAAAATTCAGATAACACCAAGACCCCATTTTAATTTAGCTGTAAATGTGTGGAATATATTGCTGAGCACTGCTGTCTTTCCTTTTTTTTCTTTCCCTTCTCTTGATCTGTTTGTAGAGTTTTGGCTGTTCCCTTATCTTGATCTACTTGCAGACATTTCATTACCAAACTAAAGAGCTCTGGTGGCTCAGCAGACTAAAGCACTGTTATTAACATCCACTTACATCTGCTGCCTGCAATTACTGCAAGTTCAAATCTCACCAGGCTCAAGGTTGACTCAGCCTTCCATCCTTTCTAAGGTAGGTAAAATGAGGACCCAGATTATGAGGACCCAGATTATGGGGGCAATAAGACGACTTTGTATAAATATACAAAAGTATGAAGGCTATTGCTTAACGCATTGTATGCCGCATTGCGGCATATAAATAAAATTTAAAAAAAACCTAGGAAATATGATCCGATGAACATGCAAATATTCATCTGTAGAGGAGATTAGGGGGTAGGTGGGGAGGACTGTACTTTCAAATTTGCAAGTTTGACATTGACCTCGTTGGGTTAAAGAGACAGGAATCCCAACCAGGTGAGCTAATTCAATTTCATAGTAAAGTTACATTAACAAAATCTTGCAAGTCTGAAAGTACAGTCCACCTCACCACCCCCATTTCCTTTACTGCCCAAGACATTAGGGAGGTTTTTTTCTGAGCCTCTTACCCCACCCGTTATCCAGATATCACTATGCTGTCTCTTATCTCGCTGTTCCCTTGGCATCTCTTTGCCCAACCTCCCAAAGCCTGTCCCACATACCATGACATCCTGTAATCCTTTCAAAGAGCTCCAAAAAATTGTAATGTTTAGTATGGCAAAAGGGAAATGACTCAAAAACATCAAATGTGATCACATTAATAGCATTACATTCATTTTAAAATAATGACTTAAAATGTCATCATGGCTTCAACTATTTTGAAACGGCCATCATGTAACATGCCATTCAAAGGTCATGTGAAGCTTTCCATCTCCCGTTAAAGCTGTGGACCCCTAGTTTAAAGGACTGTAGTTGCCCACTAATCAGGGGTGGGTTCTAAATTTTTTTACTACTGGTTCTGTGGGCGTGGCTTATTTTGTGGGTGTGGCTTGGAGGTCATGTGACTAGGTGGGCGTGGCTAGCTGGTCAGAGTCATTTCTGGAAGGTCCTCGCACTTACAACCAATCCTCGCACTTACGACCCGACTCATTTGTTTGCTTTTAACACTGATCAGCTGTAGGACGGCCCTTTGAAGCCCCGTGGCAAGAGTTTAAACAGTTTTTTTCCCTCTAGTCATCAGCTGGGACTCAGGAGGCAGCAATAGATTGGGGGTGGGACCAAATAAAAGGTAAGAATAACGTTGGTGGGGGGGAGAACCGGTTCGGTGACATCATATTGTCACCGCTACCGGCTCGGCCAAACTGGACCGAACCGGGAGGAACCCACCACTGCCACTAATCACGGGTAGATGATTATATTGAATGTCTACTAAAACAGGATGAAGTTTCAGGTGGTGGAGTCTCTCATTTGAAAGAATTGGCCAGAACAAATACAAACACAATAACTAAGCATCACAAGGAGGATATATAACTGTTTCAAACAACCAGCAAACCTAGACTTCCTCATATTAAACTCAACTTTTGGTGACTGCAGGGATGCATGTCTCAATTAAATTTAAAATATTATTCTGGGAACCAGCCGGGAAAGGGAAAATCTGTAGGCAGGGATGTTCCTATTTTGAGATGCCATATAGCAATGCAACACAATGAGGCATATGGAATAAATCTGAATCATCAGTCTTAGGACAAAAATAACAACAGATGGGTAGCCTGGCGGCTGCATTCTTTTTTCTCCTTTTAGAACAAAAACTCTAGAATAATTTATGCTTCAGCTGCTCCTAAAAACGCTTTCTTCTGCTAGGGTGTTCAAGTACCACAGTACTTGGACTAATTTCATTAGATTTTCTTTCCTCAAGCTCTCGCAGGCTCCAAAACCCAAGAAAGACACACAGTTGCTTCTAAATGATTTCCTTTCTTGTTCCTCACCTATAGACAGAAATCTTGCCAAATTAAAGCGGACTACTTGTACGTAAAACTAGCCTGCCTTCCATAGAAAAACATGTATATTTATATTGATAGGGTCAGAAGGAGGGCTGAGAAAATATCTACAGACTCCTCACACTCTGGACATAAACTGTTTCAACTCCTCCCCTTGGGACGCTGCTATAGGGCATTGCATGCCAAAACAACTAGACACGGCGACAATTTTTTCCCCTCGTGCCATCACTCTGCTGAACACCCAATCCACACAGTATTGTTTTATGTCTATTTACCTATGTTGTGTGCAGTGGTGGGTTGCTCCCGGTTCAGCTGCGAACTGGTAGTAATGGTGGTGGGAGGCTCCGCCCACCCGCCCGGACATCATAATGGACAATCTCCGCATGGGCAGAAAAACGTATGCTCCCGTTGCGAACCACTAGTAAAGGTAATGTTGTGACTCCGACTCCCGAGCCTGTCCTCATGGAGGAAGAGTACTCAGAAGGTGAAGGGGAGGAACTGACAAGGCCTCCCTCTCCAGGACCCTCCTCTCTGGCAATGCCTCAGGTTCCATCCGAAGACCAGGAGGAACAGCCTGGGATGGGCCAGGAGGAAGGCATTTTGGAGCACCCATTGATAGAGAGTGATAATGATGAATCCTGGCTTGATCCCAGGCAGCGTCGGAGGAAGAGGCGTGGGAGGGCCAGGGATTGAGCTGAGTCACTGAGCCACACCCCACAAGGGATAAAAGGGGGCGTGATTGCTTGGCAGGCTTTGTGACGGACAAAAGTTTAAACTCTAAAGAGTCACATCGTGAAACCTGCACTTCGGCTCAGATATATTTTGGACTAAACTCTTGTGGATAATTTGTCACTCTGGACTGCAGATAAGGCCTCTCCTGCTTTTTGGGAGTACTAATTGGACTGGGCAGGTGTTTTACAGTTAGCTGCCAGAACTCTCGTCTGCCAGGAATTCTGGTCTGTTTATACAATAAATTATTGGTAGGCGTATTTGATATTGCATTTGTCTGTGTGAGGACGGGGGACAGAACAGGTAAGTGGAACCCACCCCTGGTTTTGTGGCTATAATATTATTATTATTCTCATCCTCTCAACTACCCCCTTTTATTGGTATCATATAATTATTATTACTCTGTTGCTTTGCATGTACGTTAAGAGTTTCTGCACCAGTGACAAATTCCTTGTGTGTCTAATCACACTTGGCAAATAAAGCTCTTCTATTCCATTCCGTTCCATTCCGCTCCATTCCGCTCCATTCCATTCCATTCCATTCCATTTGGGAGTAGAATGTCTATTCTATTTCTCTTCACCCTCTTTCTCTCATGAAAACTATCTAAACTGCATTGACTCTTGCTCCTCTGGAATGCACTCCATTCCTCCTGGGACTCTGGAGAACATTCCATCATGTCTTTCCACTCTTAGCTGCACAACTAAGTTGGAATACGTACAGAAACATTAGGCTTGTACCAGCTATCCAGAAAGACTAATTCAGGGGTGCCAAACTGGCAACCGCGGGCCAGATGAGTCACATGCAGGCCACGCTCCGCGAAAGGAAAAAAAAGTTGTGAAATGTCATGTGACAGCAATGTGATGCTGCGAGTTTGACACCAGTGGACTAGGTGAAGCCTAGGGCCACAATTCCTCCATATACAGTAGTTCTTCTCAATATGCATTTTAATCTTTCTTTATTAGCATTGTACAGGGGTGGGTTCTACTTACCTTTACTACCGGTTTGCATCGTGCCCGGACGTATGCACAAATCACCTATGATGGCATCCCGGTCAGTGGGCGGAGCCTCCTGCCAGTTTTACTCCCGGTTCTTGGGCACCGGTCCGAATCGGGGGCAACCCACCACTGGCATTGTATCTAAATGACAGCAGGAGGAAGACTTCGCTGTCTCTCGGTCCTCTGGAAAGCAGTGTCTCCATTCTGGGAATCTGGACTACATCACAAGCTCATTGTTTAGAGGAGTACACCAGAGCCTTCCCCAATCTTTTTGGAACCACGACTCTCAGAATTCCCAGTCATCAGTCATCAGTGAGGATCTATTAATCCTCCACACTTCCAGAGGGCAAAATTTGGAACTTCAATAACATTAACTTAAAAACAATGATGTTTAGCTTCTAAAATATTTTAATCATTGATTAATAATGTACAGCTTAAGCAATCTTGTCTGTTAGGTTTTTGTCCCAATAACTTATTTTTCTCACTTTTTTATAAATGATTTATAAATTATATATTTCTTTTTTGCAAAAAAAAAAAAAAAAAACCAAACCCAAAAACCCAGAATCAAATATAATTCAACACAGAAAGAACTCGGGGAGAAGGACAAAGACTGAAGCCAAAGAAACAGGACAGAGAATACTTTCTGTCCAGAATGCAACAACCGAGAAAATAATGAGCCTAAGATATAACAAAACCAAAAAGGGTACATAATTATTTTTCTCTAACGAGCTCTTTATAAAGCGCATCAGTGGAAAATACACTTCATCTCTAACAAGTACACAGCATACTTGTTCATGCTTGCTTCTATTTTATGGAATATTGATGTCTCCACACCATTCTAATCCATAATAAAGCTGCAGCAGTCTCAAGCAAGAAACTTATTCTTTGCTTTGAAACTAACTTTCTGAAGTTTTTATCCTGAAAGCAAAAGTTATTCTCTCTCTTTTCTTTTTTTTTTTTGATTTATTTATTTATTTAGCATATGGCTGGTCACACACAATATTAAAACACTTCATTTTTACAGGTTAAAACAATTAGAAAAACAGCAGTAAGAAAACCTAAGAGGAAAACAGAAATAACATTTCAGAGTTTAATGTCGAGTTTGGAGATCCAGTCAGTAGCTGTCGTTGTTACGCAGAGGAAGTAACAATGACTTTTTTTTTAGAAAAAAGTGTTTTTTTCCAAGAGGCAACTGGACTTCCTTTGTTTTTCCTTGAAGACCTTTTGCTTCTCCTCCAAGAAGCTTCTTCAGTTCAAGGAAAAACAAAGAAAGTCCAGTTACCTCTTGAAAAAAACACCTTATGGGACAATCGTGACCTGGATGACTGAGAATCTCCATAGACATACAGGTTCCAATGTATGTAGAAACTGTCATTATGGAGTTTGCAGCCAGGAGAATGGTAGAAATCGCCCTCCATAACTGAGATTGCACCCATGTTCATCAGATGTTGCTGAACAACAGTGCATAGCATTCTTGCCATGTCAGTTAAAAATTGGTTCTTGTATAATATAAAGGCAGAACCGGAAGAAGAAATGGAAAGAAAAGTTCCTGGGCTGAGACTGAAAAACAAGGAGACTTAATTTCCCCAGAGCATTAAAGTTAGAATTTCCTGGAAGGAGAAAACTCCAAGTAAGAAGGTCAATGTTTTAATAATCAGTAAAATGATATTTTTAATGACCTTTCAGCTCTAACCAAGATTTGCCCTGCATTCCAAATCACTGAGGAATCTACCAGCAGAATCATAGTCTCACAGAAACGGAGGAGGCCTGTAACAGGTCCACATACATCTCTACCCTTGATCTGAGAGGAATTCATAGGAACAGATTATAAATTATTGTTACTAATCCCTCCAAATGTGAAGTACAATCAGCTGTCAGGACCCTGTAGCCAGCGAGATGCTTGTTTAGCAGAACTGCCCTGTTCCTACTTTTTTAATGGAAGTTTGGCTCTAATTCCGGCCAGCTGTTGTTGACCATGTCTCCATTTCTCAAACAGATGTCCAATTTGGGGAGCAACAGCCATGCAGGTGCCAAAAAATTAAGACTGGAAACTATATGGTCAATGTTAAGACCTAGATCGACGTACAATTCATTGCTCTGTAGATAGCAAGACTCCAAAAGCACTAACTGCTGGGAGGACGCTTCTGGTTGCTTGGTTTAATGCCAGAAACAACACCCAATAAAATAAAATAATTGCCTTTCCTTATTGTTTGGAGTGCCTCTTGCTTTGTTGCAGGGCTCAGGTTGACAAGAGAATCCAAGGCAAAGTAGCCAAGAAAGTGGGGGGAAGGGGGAACTGGCAGGGAAGAAACAGAGGAGAAAGATCTTTTGAGGGAAGATGTGCTGGTCAGAGCAGAATTTTTAAATTAAAGGTTGTTTTTAGCTTGCTGAAAATCAAACACTTAATCAACTAGCAGCTTTTAGTAGTATATCATGCTGGGAAGAATCTATACAAAGATAAAACAGGTGTCTATACAGTACATCATCTCGCTGTTTCCAAACCTCCTCAGCGGGGGAGCCGAGAGCAATGCCGGCTTCATTTTTCTCCTTCAGATGAAATAATAATTTATTTACCTCAAGCCTCAAACCAATTACAGTGCAGAGTATCCAAAGATATTTTGGTATTTGGGAGTGGAAACTTTCATGAACTCCTCATCCTTTGTCTAGAAGTTAAAATAGAACAGTTATCCTAAATGGTTCATATTCCAATATGCAGTTCCAATTCCAATAGCAATAGCACTTAGACTTATATACCACTTCATATTGCTTTAAAGCCCTCTCTAAGCAGTTTATTGCCCCCCCCCCCGGCTCCTCATTTACCAACCTCGAAAGGCTGAAAGGCTGAGTCAACCTTGAGCTGGTCAGAATCGAACTCCTGGCAGTGGGCAGAATTGGCCTGTAATACTGCATTCTAACCACTGTGCTACCATGGTGCAAGAATAGAAGAATAATTTTCTGCCCCTTTGGGGAACAAGCTGAGAAGTCCTTTGGTGGCCAGTTCAGATTATTTCATGATAGTTCCTTCCTTGCACAAAAGGAGAAAGAAAGTGCATGGGTGTGCAAAATTGCTTGTACCCCATGGACTAGCTCCATTCTCATCTCTGCCCTTCCAAAACCCATCATACCCTATATCTAATTTCCTGGCTCTCATCTTATTCATCACATGTTCAGAAGGGGAGAGGTCTATGGATCTCTACCATAATCCAACAAGAATTTCTTACAGACACAGCCAGGTTTTGGAAGAGGCACAAGACCAATTTGCAACTTGGGATCTGCTTGGTGCCAGCTACAAAGGATCTGACATTGCACAAAAGACAGCAGCAGCTGTTCAATTTTTAGTACGGTGGAGCTCTGCTATCATAGCCAAAAAAGTGCCTGCATCCCACACTTACACCTACACATTCTTGCTTATAACTAGATAGGCAGAATAGTACTTCATGCAGTTTTTGCTACCCTATAAAGCAAATCCTGCTGGTCTTGCTTTGTATCAAGAACAAGTACAGTGGGTCTAAGTACAATGCTGCATTATAAAATTGCAGTAAGTAATAGGTATAAGACGGAATATAAGTATTAGTTATAACTTACTTACATCCATACTTTCTCTTTACTGAGTTTCACCTTTTAATCTTCTTACTGTTTCATTTAAAACATTTGTAAGATCTATGTGGGCACTAGAATCAAAACTGATTTGATAGCCGGTATTTTTTTTTCCTTTTAACGACCCTGTAATCCATCTGACAAGCTCAGTGTGTTTAACCGGTAAGCCATCACGCTCCCATAGTATGTATAGGTATAAACAATGTAAGATTTTCTGGGCAACGGACAACAACTTGCACACAGGAATCCATTTTAGTCATCTTGCAAAGAAATGTAAGTAACAAAAACATCTTCCAAATGGCAACACTTCCATCTCCTTCCATAAAATTACCTTCTTAATTTCACAAAATGTATTGCTTTTATCCTGAAAAAAAATAAGAAGCTGATAGCAAAAATTGAATAAGGTGAAAGCTACTATAATCTGTGCATAATTAATTTAGCATGTATAGGAAGAATTTATCATTGGTCAGGCTCCAAATTTCAAAAAAGACACACTGTGGTTCTTCTAAGTGTTCTTCACATATAGGCCAAAATCTTGCCACACTAAAGCAGACTATTTGCCCCATAAAACATATACTCTGGGAATTATTAGGGAGTAGCTGTCTTCACCTTCTTTCTCTCACGCAAACTATCTAATTTGTGTTGTCTTTTGCTCCTCTGGAACACACTCCATTTCTCCTGGGACTCTGGAGAGCATTCCTGTCAGAACCCTAAAAGTGATACTGCCAATCAATTGGGAGAAGGGGGAGACTTGGATTCGAATTACTAGCATTGCCTGTGTCAACAGATATTTTACAACCTATATCCTGGCGCCAAAGAACCCTGAGATCCTCTTAATGTGGAGGAATGTTTATGATAGCCATGTGGGTTGTTTCACTTTAAAGGATAACGGTGTGAATACATGTTTGTTCGGGTTCTCAGGGAAGCTAGTAAAGAAAACATCTTCACACTTGTGTATTGGCTAAAATCTGCATTCTGACTTAAAGAGAGGGGTCTCCACTGCTTTAATCCTACTTGTCTTGCCTAAGGGTATTCAGATCTTGCTTTAACTTGGTTGCTATCACTTCTGCTTAATAAAAGGATCCTTTTGAACTACCACGTTTCAAGAGTCTTTACTTTCTTAAGTTGGAAGGGGAAGCAATCCTTACAATTCCATCATGTCTTTCCACTCTTAGCTCCACAACTAAGCTGCAACACCTAAAGAAACATTAGGCTTGGATGAGATATACAGAAAGATTAGGTGAAGCCTAGAGCCACAATTACTCCATCTAGTTCAGGGGTGTCAAACTCGATTTCATTGAGGGCCGCATCAGGGTTGTGTTTGACCTCAGGAGGGCAGAGTGGTCAGAGTGGGTGTGGCCAGCTCAATGTCACTCGTGTTGGGGGCACTTGTGGTGGCCCAAGTGCTCTGCCAGAGAAAACGGGCTCCCGAGCTCCGTTTTCGGCTGCGACAGCCTCCTGCAAACCTCTGCCAGCAAAAATGGAGCTGGGGAGGGCCGCGTGTGGCCCTCCCGAGCTCTGTTTTCACTGGCAGAGGCATCGTGGGCCAGTCCTTCGCTGTTTCCAGGACAGCCCCGCAGGCCAGATCTAACCATCCTGTGGACTGGATCCGGCCCCTGGCCCTTTAGTTTGACAGCCCTGATCTAGTTCTTCCCAGAGTGCACTCATTTTAGTCAAATGAAATCTTCTTTTTGGCATTGTATCAAATGCCAATAGGAGGAAAAACATATGATACTCTTGAGTTCTGGGAGGCAGAATATAAATCTAAGAAATGACAAAAACATAGTTTAATATCACAGCCAGGCTGGACCCAGGGATAATAAAATCCAAATTATAATTACAGTTGGTACACTCCATTTCAGTATCACCGAAGCTACATTTATCCTTCTGATTCTTAGACGCTTTTTCTATTTATTTTCACATTGTCGGAGTACGAAAGTTCACTGGGGAGGGAAACAGAAAACCAGCAGGTGTTCCATCAACATGCAGGTGTCCCAAAACATGAATCATGGTGCTTCTCGGTCAAACTAATTTACATCCTTTACTGATTGCTCCCATCATTCACACAATTCTTCTAAGCAACACAGACTATAAAAGGCTTCCTGTCCTGCGGTATTTTGTGCTCTTCCTCATTTTAACTTTGTTTTTGAAGTTTTTGATTGCCTTCCCTACCTTGACTTTTAGCTACTTCCCCATTCCTGCTCCAGTTCTGATTTGCTTTCTTGTCCTGATCTTCTGCTTGCTTTTCTTCATCCCACTTTATAATGGGATGAATTATGCTCATTCAGACAAAAATCTATAAAAATAGATAAACCTATTCAGGCCTTTGGAATATTGCACCCAGTTTTGCTATATTGTGGCAATCAAAACTGGCGGGGGGGGGGGATATTCCAAGTGTGGTCTTACCAAGACATTATAAAGTAGTACCAACACTTCACATGGTTGAATCAAAATCATGTGAAGAGTTAGTACCACTTTATAAGGCCTTGGTAAGACCACACTTGGAATATTACACCCAGTTTTGGTTGCCATGTTATAAAAAAAGATGTTGAGACTCTAGAAAGAGTCCGAAGAAGAACAACGAAGATGATTAGGCCACAGGAGGCTAAACCATCTGAAGAACATTTGCAGGAATTGGGTATGTCTAGTTTAATGAAAAGAAGGACTAAGGGTGATATGATAGCAGTGTTCCAATATCTCAGGGGCTGCCACAAAGAAGAGGGAGTCAAGCTATTCTCCAAAGCACCTGAAGGCAGGACAAGAAGCAATGGGTGGAAACTAATCAAAGAGAGAAGCAACCTAGAACTGAGGAGAAATTTCCTGACAGTTAGAACAATTAATCAGTGGAACGACTTGCTTCCAGAAGTTGGGGGTGCTCCATCACTGAAGGTGAAGGTGAAGAAGAGATTGGACAACCATTTGTCTGAAATGGTTTAGGGCAGGGGTGAAATGCTCCTGGTTCGGACTGGATTGCCCGATCTGGTAGCGATGGTGGCGGGTGGTTCGTAGAACCGGTAGCAAAAATCCCTGCGCCCCCCCCCCACCATGCCCAGCTGAGCCGCACGATCATCAGAGGCTTTTTTTTTTAACTTTTAAAAGCATTTTTTCTACAACTTCTTCCACCGAAAAAATGCTTTTAAAAGTTAAAAAAAAGCCTCTGATGATCGTGTGGCTCAGCTGGGATCTCAGAGGCATTTCAAAGCATTTTTTTCTGCAACCTCTTCCGGGGAAGAGGTGGTTAAAAAAATCCTTTGAAAAGGCTCTGACAATCAGGCAACACAGCTGGGATCGTCAGAGCCTTTTCAAAGCATTTTTTAAACCACCTCTTCCCCGGAAGAGGTTGCAGAAAAACATGCTTTAAAAGTCTCTCTGACGATCCCAGCTGAGTTGCCTGATCGGCAGAGGCTTTTCAAAGCATTTTTTTGCATTTGCAGAAAAAATACTTTGAAAAGTTAAAATAATAATAAAAAAAAAAAGTTGGCCATGCCCACCCAGTCACATTACCCCACACACACACCAAGCCACGCCCACAGAACCAGTAGTAACAAATTTTACATTTCACCCCTGGCATAGAGTTTCCTACTTGAGCAGGTGGTTGGACTAGAAAACCTCCAAGATCCCTTCCAACTCTGTTATCCTGCATTCTGAATTTCTATGCTTAGACAACAAAAAGCATCACACTATTACAACAACATGAGCAGATAATTTATAGGGTATCTATGACTTTGATAAACCGATGCCTATGAGTTGTGACCTCCCTTCCTTGGGCAATCTGGCATTCTCACTTCCAAAAATAATAGCCCTCAATTCCATACCTTCAGGATCACAATCATCCTACATTCCTTAGAATTTTGTGTAATCTTTTTAAGACTTTGCTTTTGCTTGCTAATAGCCTGGCAATCTCTGCATTATTTTGCTACCTCAATAAACCAAGCTGATTTTTTTTTGAACCCCTCCATTTAGCTCAACTTCTTCAGACAGGATTTCCATCACCACTGGGAGCCATACTCCCTGAACCAAGAAATGGGTGAAGAATAAACAAATTATTTTAATTAATTAAAATCGCTCGTATAGTACTCATACACACAGTTAGTATGACTATACTATATGTCATCAGTTTTTCTTTTGTCATATTAAAAAATACTATTTAACAGCAAAACTCTGGAGGGCCCTGAAAACTTCACTGGAAGTTTTGCAGGGGGAACAAATTATGCATTGTTCTACTACGTATAGGTTTTGTGGCATAAGAAAGGAAAGTGAGCTATCAAGAAAAATATTTCAATTATCAGAAGCTTAGGATGTACTAATACAGAGGTGTCAAACTTGATTTCATTGGCGGTCACATCAGGGTTGTGTTTGACCTCGGGGGGAGTGGGGGCATGGCCAGGATTATTCGTGTTGGGGGCGCCTGTGGAGGCCCAAGTGCTTTGCCAGCAAAAACCGAGCTCGGGAGAGCCGCACGTGGCCCTCCAGAACTCCATTTTCAGTGGCAGAGGCACCATGGGCCAGTCCTTTACTGTTCCCAGGGTGGCCCCACAGGCCAGGTCTAAGCACCCCACGGGCCACATCCAGGCTTAGAGTTTGACATCCCTGTACTAATATCTCAGTATCCTTATCTTGCCCCCATTTCTGATAAGTGAAATAATTTATCATTTTCCTGAGAACTGGGATAAAAATGTATGTATATTAACAAGCCACAGAATTCTCTCTTTCATTTTAGAACACTGAGATCCTAAGTCCCTAGCTTTCAACATTTCATTTGGCAATGGAACTTTAGATGTCCTGCACAAATGCAAGGCAAAACATTCATTTCCACAGGCAGTTAGAAAGGAACAGCTGGTGCTGGCAGATGTTGCTCATGATTAAATTCAAAAGGAATCTGACACATAAAAAGCTGGAGCATCATAGCTGGGGGACAATGATTTCTCTTCCTCCCCTCCCCCACTTAATATGTGTCATTTTTTTGCAGCCCACTTGGCTGGAAGCCAACTTTTATATAACTCAGTTATGGGCTTCTGATTCAATTAAACATTGTAAAATCTATATTTAAAGAAGAATTTAATTAGTGAAGCTTAGCAAAGATTTGAAATGAGTCCTTTGAACACCTAGAATGTTTCGACAGGCTCACAACCCTGTCATTTCAGGCTCTTGTTTAGTTTAGAAGCTATAGGTGTGTTGCGAGGTCAGAGCTGTCGCTTTTCTATGTTTGCTGCTGCTGACGTATGCTGGTTAGCCTGTAACTCTGTGTCCTGATTGGAGGACAACTGGTGTTAAATTACAGTGCTTTTGTCTGCAGAGCTATCCAGGCTCTCTGGATAACTTATTTGTCTGTAACGTATTTACAATGACGCGGGAAAACACCCGAGATTTTAATTTTTTGCATATATATATGTATATGTATATGTATATGTATATGTATATGTATATGTATATGTATATGTATATGTATATGTATATGTATATGTATATGTATATGTATATGTATATGTATATGTAGGTCTTTGGTTATTCGGGTTTTCTCCCGCGTAAAATTGGAAGTGTCTTGGCGATGTTTCAACGAAGTCTCATTCATCATCTTCAGGCTGGTGTTTTCGGCTTCGTGCTTCTAGGAGCAATGTGTTTCTTCCTTTTAACTGCCAGTGGGGGTGTGAACTGATTGTGTGGGAGCTTGGCTGTGTTCTGATTGGGTGGAGGTGTGTTCTGATTGGTTGGGGGTTTGGCTGTGCTCTGATTGGATGGGGGGTTGGCTGTGCTCTGATTGGATGGGGGTGTGTTCTGTTTAAGTAGGGGCTTGGTTGTGATCGGGTTAGTCTGAGTTGCAGGGGGATGTGAGCTGGTGAGCTGCGTTGCTGTTGTTTGGCTTCGCGTTCATGGTCGTGCCACATCTTCATGGTGGGTGTCAGTTTGCTTCATGTATGGATTGGAGGGATTTAAAGTGGCTAATGATGCAGCTGTGGTCTGGCTTCTGGTTTGTGGTCATGCCTCATCGGTGTGGGTTTGCTTTTTGCGTGGATGTGT